>NC_134139.1:181792878-182095909 GCF_033958435.1 Carettochelys insculpta | reverse complement strand
CTCTTTCAAAATTTTAGCCAAGTGTAAACATAGCCATTGTCTTATCACTTGGTAAAGTTTTGTGGGCAGGCAGGGACAAAATTAGATTTGCATCCATCTAGTGCTTAGAGTAGCCTGAAACACATGCCGGTTGCCTTGCTTAGCAATTAATTCTGCTCCCAACCCCTCGTTTACTTCCTCTGAGCCCCCACATCACTTCTGATCCCCACCTTGGTTTTCTCTGTCCCTTATCTGGCCCCACCTCTGCTCCTCCAGAAGTTCCTGATGTTCTTCACTCATCTCCCGGGCTGGGGACAGAATGATTGGGGGCCCCTCTACCCCATCCCAGACTGGGTGTTGAAGGGAGGGAGGGGGGGAAGAGTGGAGGTGCCATGCCATTCCATTGCTCAGAGGTCAGGCGAGCACAGCCAAACTTTGCTGCTGGGCTTTTTGTCCCCTTCTACTTATATCCCAGGTCTGTGATCTAGCACAACTACAATACAGATATACGGCATCCACAAGATTGGAAGATTGCTGGATAATCAAATATTCTGGATAAGAGAGAGTTCAGTACTTACTCTGGATAGGAGTGCTGAGGATCCTGCCATCTCCACTCACATGCAGCACAGAGGGATGCAGGGCAGTGTTGAGTGGGATTCCCTCCCTTGAGAGGCTGGGCTGTACACAAACCCCAGTTCCAGTTCCCTGTACTTTTCTTCCCAGCTTTGTGCTCAGTTTTAGGACAGCCATGGGCCTGAGCAGGAGGAGGTAGGTTTGCAGCTGCCCTGTCCCAACCCACAGCTCTGCCAAGCCCTTCAAGGTGGAGCCTCACAACAGGGAGGAAAGGGGGTGACACCATGGATGGAGCTGCTGCTGGCTCTGAAGGGCCCCCCGAGATGCCAGCTTTCCCCTTTAAGAGCAGGTAGCTCCCTGCAGAGCCCACCAGGCAGGCCTGAGGTTCAGAGGAGAGAGGTAGTCCCTGTTATCGATTTAAATTGTTAGCTAACTACATGATTAATGTAAGCATGTCTTTTTAGTCTCTTTAAGGAACAGGATGCCAAGACATATGAGATTTGTCAGTTGCCATCTAAATATCCCTCTAGTGGAGCCACTTCCAACGAGATTATATTGCTGCCAATTTATTACAATGTATTTTGTAGTTGTCACCAAGGGATGGGAATGGAGAGCACACAGGAGTTATGCCAGTTATTTGAGAGTGCTGGGTCCTCAAATACCAGTTAAACAAGAGTTTACTGTATTGCCATCTCACATGCACTTCAGGAATGAAACCTGTTGCTTTGGCCCTGAGCTGTAAAGCTCTAAACCCCTCTAGCTAGGAATCCAGGGTAAGAGACAAGCAGACATGAAAGGTTTGACAGTTTCTCTCCATCTTTGACAAAGAGCATCTAACAGCTACAGTATGAAGCTATGTCTACACTAGGCAAAGTAAGTTGACTTCAGATAAGCAATTCTAGCTACAACGATGGCGTAGCTAAAATTGACCTACCTGTGCTCGGTTAATTTGGCAATCTATGCCAGGGAAGGTCAATGGAAGAGTTTCTCCTGTCGACTTACCTTACTTCTCATGTCTCATCTGAGCAAGTCAATCTTCCAGGGTAGTGTGGATGTAGCCTCTGAAACAAGTTGGTAATGGATAGGCAAAATAAAATTGTTTAGAGTATTTTAAGAAGCAAATGCAAATCTTTTACTTTGTGTTGAGACTGATCTTCTGAATTAGACTCATGTCAGAATGTAGGTACCTTCCTCTTCATACTTATGCAGCTCCCCTAAATCATGGCATCTGAGCAAACCATGCAGTGGCCCAACAGTATGTGACCCATGGCCGCAGATGTCACATACAATTAAGGTTGTCTTAAATAAAAGCAAAATTTATTAGCATAATAGGGAAAGTCATGCAATGAAATTGGTTAAACAAAATGGGAATAACTAAAGATGCAACCACAAAAATGTTGATACCTTAAGCAAAATTAACACCTTACTAGTCAGAACATGTGTCCCTCTCTCCCCCCGATCCCACGCCTTCCCCCCACAGCACATAGTCTCATCTTTGTCCCCAGCAGCAAGCATGGCTCAAATCATAAGAAGTCTGGATGTCTCAATGGGGGATCTTCCACAAAAATCCATGGCCATTTGACACACTTTTATCCCATAATCTTTGTAGGTAATAGACCAGCTCTTATTTCAGGCACCTCTGTTTAGAACTCCATAGTTATTAGCCTAAATCTCCTTTGTTCCCTTCTATGGCCCCTAGGCTTTAACATTTCATCCCTTGCTTCTATAACAATAACTAGTTTTTAGGCAGTGCTCTTTCAGTAGCTGTCCAACACTTCACAAAAGAGGTGTATATTATTAACCATGTTTTACAGACAGGGAAAATGAGGCACAGCGAGGTGACCTGACTTGCCCCAGGTCACCTGGCAGACCAGTGGCAGAGCCCAGAATGGAATCCAGGTTTCCTCAGTTGCATCTGTGTATGCTTATTGAGTGGGACCTAAGAAAACAGCCATTTTACAGTCATACCAAACTATTATTTTGAAGTTTCCAAAAAGTTAGAGGGCTTGATTTAAAATCCTTGAAGTCTTTCTCTGGATTATAATAGGGTTTGTATCAAGCCCAGGAGAAGCAAAAAAAGATTCTAGCTCCCACGCAACACACATACAAAGAGTTAGTCTTTATCTTGATGTTATCCTCATCAGATGACTTCCTCAGGAGTCCTGAAATGCACAACTTTATAAAGTGTGGCATCTTGGAGTCAATACAATATGATGGATCTACATCAGAAGTCAAACAAGGGTGTGTTCTGGCCTTTACCCTCTTCGGCATAATCTTCTCAGTTCTACTAAATTGCACATTTCAAAATTAACAAAGTGATGTACTTCTCCACACAATATTAGATGGCTCTCTCTACAACCTGGCA
This sequence comes from Carettochelys insculpta, assembly GCF_033958435.1. NCBI lineage: Eukaryota > Metazoa > Chordata > Testudines > Carettochelyidae > Carettochelys > Carettochelys insculpta. The sequence goes on along the minus strand of NC_134139.1, from coordinate 182,092,992 downwards.
AGACTCAAGGCCAAAACTAAGGTCAAGAACGTCCTCATTAGGGAACTCCTCTTCACAGATGATGCAGCTGTCATTGCTCATAATGAAGACACTCGATAGTCACTGATGGATTTTCTGTCCAGAGCCTTCAAGTTGTTTTCCCTGCACATAAGCATGTAGAAGACTGTTGTATTTGCTCAAGCCATACATCAGCAACCAAATGACATTCTCGATAACAGCCCATTAGATGTGGTTCAACAATTCTGTTACCTTGGATCTACCATCACCACAAACCTATCCATGGATGAAGAACTGAACATTGGAATTGGGAAGGCAGCTACTATTTTTGGCAGACCTATGAAATGAGCATGGAACAATCCTAAGCTGACAATGAAAACAAAGATACTAATCTACCACACTTGCATTGAGTATCCTGCTACAGGGTTCTGAGGCATGGACCACCTTCTCAAACCAGGAGAAAAAGCTGAACAGTTTCCATCTTTGCTGCCTCTGCAGAATTATGACTATCAACTGGTAAGACAAAGTTTCAAATGCAGATGCTCTATCAAGGTCTGGCTTACCCAGCCTCATACTCAACAGCAGAAGACTACATTGGCTTTGTGATATGAAAAGAATGAGTGATAAACATCTTCCCAAAGAAATCTTCTTTGGTGAACTGTCAAGTAGGTTGAGAAGAAGAGGAAGACCAAAGGTATGATTCAAGGATACATGCAAAAACACCATGAAAAAATTTAACATTGATCCAAAATTCTGGGACTCTGCATCATCAGATTGAAATACCTGGTAGCAATTGCTATGACAGGGAACATCACCCTTCAATAGTATATGTACAAGCCACACAAAAGAACTTCATCTAAGAAGAAAAAGCTCTCAGATTCAAGAATTCAGAAATAGACTGACATGCAGTTACTGCAATCAACTGTGCAAATCCAATATTGGATGGATAAGCCCTGAGAGAAACTGCAGACTCAAACAGTGCCCATAGGCCTCACCACTGCTGCTAACCACCATCTCTTGAGACAAAAGACTATATATATAGTATTCTGAAGTTTCCAAAGAGTTAGAGGGCCTGATTTAAAATATTTGAAGTCTTTCTCTGGATTTTTAAGAGGTTTAGTATCTGGCCCAGGAGGAGGAAAAAAGTAAGATTCTTGCTCCCCTGCAACACACTTACAAAAACTTAATTCTTATCTTGATGTTATCCTCATCAAATAACTTCTTCAAGAGCCCTGAATGTACAAATTTATGAAGTGTGGCATCTTGAAGTCTATTATAATATTAACAGAGAGATAGCCATGCTAGTCAACATACCATCAAAACAAAAAAGCAGTCCACTAGCACTTTAAAGACTAACAAAATACTTTATTAGGTGATGAACTTTCATTGGACAGAGCCGCTTCTTCAGACCATAGCCATACCAGAACAGACTCAATATTTAAGGCACAGAGAACCAAAAATAGTAATCAAGGTTGACAAATCAGAAAAATTATTATTAAGGTAAGCAAATCAGAGAGCAGAGGGGCAGAAGGAGTGGGGGGAAGTCAAGAATTAGATAAAGCAAAATTTGTAAAAGAGCCCCTACGATGAGCTAGAAAATTGCCATTCCTGTTTAAACCACATGTTAATGTGTCGAATTTGAACATAAAAGAGAGTTTAGCAGCTTCTCTTTTCAAATGGCTGTGAAAGTTCCTTTTCAGTAAAACACAGACCTTCAGGTCATTATCAGAATGGCCCACTCCATTAAAGTGCTGGCTGACAGGTTTGTGAATCAGGAGTATTTTTATGTCTGTTTTATGCCCATTAATTCTTTGTCTAAGAGAGTTTGAAATCTGTCCAATATACAAAGCATCTGGGCATTGTTGGCATATGATGGCCATATATGCTGTTAGTTAAGGAACATGAGAATGTGCCTGTGATTCTGTGAATAACCTAGTTAGGTCCAGTGGTGGTATCGCCAGAATAGATACGTGGACAAAGTTGGCAATGGGCCTTGATTCAAGGAAAAGTTCCAGGATTGGTATTCCTGTGGTATAGACTGTGGTTGTTGGTGAGAAGCCTCATATGGTTGGGAGGTTGTCTGTAGGAGAGAACAGGCCTGTCACCTAGGGCCTTCTAGAGTGTGGTATCCTGATTAAGGATAGGTTGTAAGTCTTTAATAATGTGTTGCAGTGGTTTGAGTTGGGGGCTGTAGGTAGTGACCAGTGGTGTTCTGTTATTGGCTTTTTTGGGCCTATCTAGTTACAGAGGAATGTGACATTTTACTAACATGTTTATTCTAGCAGTGTTTTGATCAAAAAAGTGGGGAAAAAGACATTAGCCACTTTCCATCTCTGGCTGTGTCTACACCTTTTCAAATAGGAATGCAAATGAGGGCGACTGAAAATGCAAATGAAGCACTGATTTACAAATCTCATGCTTCACTTGCATAAACTCACATGATCACATTTTCAGAAGAGACTTTTTCTAAAGCAGAAACATCTGTGTAGACAGGGTTCCTTCGAAAATAAACCCCATTTTCGAAAGAACTCATTTTCTGGAAACAAAATAGGAAGAAGGGTTTTTTCCAAAAACAGGGTTTGTTTTTGAAGGAACCCTGTCTACATGGATGTTTTTGCTTTAGAAAAGGTCTCTTCTGAAAATGTGATCATGCGAGATTATGTAAATGAAGCATGAGATTTGCAAGTCAGCACTTGCTTTGCATTTTCAATCTCCCTCATTTGCATTCCCCTTTTGAAAGGGGAATGTAGCATAGACACAGCTGCTGTATATTCTGCCTTCCAAGTCTCACAGAGACTAATGGGACCCAGACTACTCACACTTTAATAAACATGCCAAATCACAGATAAGTAGCCTTCATACCCTGTTTTCATGGGGTAATACTCAGATGATTGCCAGTTCCAGTTTCTGCCTTCTTTCCTCCTTCCTGCATTCAGTAATTAGGAAAAGACAAAACCAGATTGCATGACAACCTGAAGAGAGGCCATGAAGAGTAAAACATTTGTTTGTCAAAATTAAGTATTCTTATTTTTAGAGCAACATTTGGAGACGTTGCAAGGCCAAAGGTATTCCTAGTTGAACTCTGCTATCATGCAAAACCCAGTACCTCCCACTAAGGATCATAGCTTTCCCATAAGTAACTGCTTTACTGTGATGCCAAAATGGGAAGCAGTGATCAAAAACTCCCAGCTTCCCTCTTTGTGTGCTCTATTTGCACTGTGTACTTTGCTAACCTAATCAGATGAAGATAAACACCTTGGCTGCGTCTACACGTGCACGCTACTTCGAAGTAGCGGCAGTAACTTCGAAATAGCGCCCGTCACGTCTACACGTGTTGGGCGCTATTTCGAAGTTGAAATCGACGTTAGGCGGCGAGACGTCGAAGTCGCTAACCCCATGAGGGGATGGGAATAGCGCCCTACTTCGACGTTCAACATCGAAGTAGGGACGTGTAGACGATCCGCGTCCCGCAACATCGAAATAGCGGGGTCCTCCATGGCGGCCATCAGCTGGGGGGTTGAGAGATACTCTCTCTCCAGCCCTTGCGGGGCTCTGTGGTCACCGTGGGCAGCAGCCCTTAGCCCAGGGCTTCTGGCTGCTGCTGCTGCAGCTGGGGGTCCGTGCTGCATATACAGGGTCTGCAACTAGTTGTTGGCTCTGTGTATCTTGCACTGTTTAATGAAAGTGTGTCTGGGAGGGGCCCTTTAAGGGAGCGACTTGCTGTTGAGTCCGCCCCGTGACCCTGTCTGCAGCTGTGCCTGGCTCCCTTATTTCGATGTGTGCTACTTTGCCGTGTAGACGTTCCCTCGCTGTGCCTATTTCGATGTTGGGCTGAGCAACGTCGAAGTTGAACATCGACGTTGCCAGCCCTGGAGGACGTGTAGACGTTATTCATCGAAATAGCCTATTTCGATGTCGCAACATCGAAATAAGCTATTTCGAAGTTGGGTGCACGTGTAGACGTAGCCCTTGTGATGTATTGTTAGTCTGGCTGCAGTTTTACTTTTGTACATAGTACGTTGGCAACACTTTAGAAATCCATTCAATGTTTGCAGTGCTGGTCCCAGGATACAAAGGGGACAAGACAGGAGAAGTGTTTACCCTTCAGAGTGAGATCCCGACAGTGAGATTGTCCTCTTATCCTGTAACCCTGAATGCTTCACAATGCTCTGCTACTGCAGCTCTGTGCCTTGGATACCCACGGTTATCAGCAAACCTGCAGGTCATACCTCAGTGTCTGTGAGCTACACAACTAGCCCTGCTTCAGCAAGTCGTGCCTCCAGCTGCCTGTCTACAGCCTCTCTCTGACTTCGAGCAGCCTGGATTACAAAAAGCAAAGTGAGCCCAACACACAGCCAGTCCTTGGTTTCAGCAAACTGCATGCCCTGAAGAGTTCAGCCTTTTCCTGGACCACTCAGACTGAAAAAGTTCTTGTGCAGTAACAATGATTCTTCAAGATGTGTCCCCCTGTGGGTGTGCATGTCTGCGCTGCTGAATGAAGAACTTAAGTAGCAGTGTCACTTAGGCCAGAACATGCATGGTCTTCCCTGTGTGCCTCCCTGAGGCTTGTCCATGTGCATGGGCTAATCCCACTCAGTTCCTTCTCTATCACAGAGTTATGGGCAAGAACTCTGAATTAGAAGGGAGGAGAGCAGGAGGCTAGGGAGAGGAATCTCAAACAGCCATTGATAATGCACAAGACAAGTAACAACTTTTTCATCTTCTGTAGGAGATCCACCATATGACTCACAAGCAGTGTCACTTTTGGGGAGGCTGGGATTTACCAATGACAGTACCACAGAGTCTAAGATGGCATCCGGGGTGTCCAGGGTGGAATCCCCAGTGACCACACAGTGTTGTGTGGACTAAGAATCGTGCCACCACACCACACATCTCTGAACGTTCTTGAAGGTGGCAATGGAAGAGGAGACTAAGCTTGTGGAATGTGTACAAACAGTGGCTGGTGGGTTCAAAGGGCAAACTTGGTTACATTACCTGATACTGTTGGAGACCCACTTGGAAAGTCTTTGGGCTGATTTTGCCGAGTCCTTGGATTTTTCTGTAATGGAGAGGAACAGCCCAGTGGATTTTCTGTCTAGGTAAAAGTCTAGGGTTCACCTCACAGCTAAATGTGTAATATAGCCTCTCCATGGTCTCAGTAAGTCTTGGGATAGAAGGTTGCAAGCTTCATCAATTGGTTCATGTGAACAGGAAGTTGCTTTAGGGATCAGTTCTGAACATGCCCTGAATATAACCTTGTTCCAAAAGGATATTGTATAGGGACAATGTGTCATCAGGATTGCTATTTTTCCTAGCCAAAGTAACTGAGGTCAGGAGGGCCTTTTCCTCTGAGAGGTATGTATGCAAAGAGGTGGCCATTGGTTCAAAGCGGGGCTTGTCAGACCTTTCAGTAGCATGGTTAGGTGTCATGTCAGGGTAGGGACTTGGGGTTGTGAGAAAAGGTTTGCTATACCCCTGAGGAATCTTTTAATGGTTGGGTGTGATGACACTGGGTACCCTTTAATACTTGGTGGGAGGCTTTTACACCAGGTAGACTCTGAGGTGGTGCTCTAACCTTGAAATAAGTTATTTTGGCATGTGACACCATCTAAACAGCACCACATGCCAAAATAAAGCACTATTTTGAGACACCCATACTCTTCCTGTGATGAGGGGTACAGGAACGCAGGAATGGTGCACCCCTTATTTAAAAACTGTTTCAAGATAATGAGCACCTTTCATAGACATGAGCAGCTATTAAAAGATACTGAAGTATCCCGAAATAGCAGTATTGCAAAATAGCTCCCACTCTGTAGACATAGCCTAGGGACCTAAGAGAACATCCCAGTCTTTTCTGGCTCACTACAAAGTTTAAGCTTGGTGGGATAACCACAGATGTCTGGTTCTGAGGCATGGACCACCAACTCGAACCACTCAGTCATGAACCACTCAGAGATTTATTGAGAGTTACACCAAATATCAAACCTGGTCCATTTTTGCAGATATATACAGCCATGTCAATGATTTCCTACTGTATGTAATGCTTCTTGTACCTCCTTTGAACCTCTGTAGGCATTGGAACCATGCAGCAGCCTGCCCTTCCAGCAAATATTCCCCAAGAGATGTCAGGTGCACCCTCTGTTTTGCAAGAAGAGGTACAATGTGACCTGGAGGGAACTTGGCAGGCACATCACAAGCTATGACAGGTAAGGAAATCAGGTCTGTCTCATCCAAGTGGGAGTAATCGGCATGAGGTGTGGTCCTCTCTTTTTGTTTCCAATAGGACTTTTAACAATAGAATAAAAGGATGAAAGGCATAGGGAAAGTCCTTGCCCTGGGGGAAAAGAGCTATCCAATACATGCACTGGAGCAGTAACATGGACACTTCTTGTTCAACTAAGTGATGAACAAGTCTGTGGTTGGCATCCTCCACTGCCTAAATGGATCATGAAGTAGCCATGAGTAGTATGTCATTGGTGGTTCTGTAGGAATTTGTAACTGTAGATCCCCAGGAGATAGGGTGCTGAGAGTGTGACATGGAAGATACACCAGTCCCATAATCTTATTGTTTTCAAGCAAAGGGAGGGTGATCAAGGGCCCCTTGTCGATTTGTGTAGAACATGCAGGCTCCATTGTCTACTGGGAATCTCTATGATCCTTTTATCAGAAGGAGGAAGTAGACATAGGCATTCCTGACTAAGCTTAGCTCAAGGAGGTTGATGTGAAAGAATCTGTGGGTGACCAATTCCCTTTGCTTTAAAGCAGTTTAGATGCACTCTGGCCACCCTATGAGCAATGTTTCTTGCTTATCACCACCAATGTGAGGGCATGGGAGAAGGGGATCACTTTGCAAACAGTGTCTGAGTCTTTCCATCAGGCTTAGGAGTTCTTGAAGCCAGTGGGTAGTGAAAGAGGTTGATCTAGGCTGTCCCTGTTTGGTCTGTAAACTGGGCTGGACCACATTTGGAGGTAACATGAATCCTGACATATGATATTAGCACTATGCCTGCTGCCCTGTGCCCCAAGAGTTGTAGGCAGTGTCTGGTTCATATGGACAGTTTTAAATAGTCTTTGTCTATGCAGCCAAAGAGAAGAGTCTGTCCTATAGCAAGTCAAGATCAAGTTGTATGAATTCCAGGCACTGTACCAGACTGGGCATTCATCTGCGGGCAAGTGCTTTTCAGCAGTAGGCTATGTAAACACTAGAGAGTTGTGTTGACAAAACAGCGCCGAGGGAACATCCAGATTCCCAAGACGTTCTGTTGACAGTAAATTGACAGAATGAGGCACTGTTGTCGACAGTGTTCTGTTGTTCCATGAGGCAGGACATCTCTACTGACAGAGCTCTGTTGACAGAAAGCCAGTCTGGATGTTCTGGGGGTCCTTCTGTCCAGACAGGGCTTCCAGGTCACTGAGCAGCCCTGTCTTCTGTACTTCTGGTTGGCCATTTTGTTGAGAGCAGCCAGACAGTCTGGCCGCTCTCTGTCAACAGAGAGAATTGCTTTTTCGATCTGCTTTGCAGTCTGTCTGTGATCTATTGACAGAAGCTCTGTCAGAAGCTATCTTCTGACAAAAACTTCTCACAACAGTAACAGAGAGAAAGCCGTGCTAGTCTATATAGTATCAAAACAAAAAAGCAGTAAAGTAGCACTTTAAAGACTAACAAAATAATTTATTAGGTGAGCTTTCGTGGGACAGACACATTAACACGCGGTTTGAACCAGGATGCGAATTTTATGGGTCATTATAGGGGCTCTTTTGCATACCTGGCTTAATCTAATTCTTGACTCCCCCCGCAACCTTTCTGCCCCTCTACTCTCTGATTTGCTCACCTTGATAATTTTTTTTTCTGATTTGTCAACCTTGATTACTATTTTTGCTTCTCTATGCCTTAAATATTGAGTCTGTTCTGGTCTGGCTACGGTCTGAAGAAGTGGGTCTGTCCCACGAAAGCTCACCTAATGAATTATTTTGTTAGTCTTTAATGTGCTACTTTACTGCTCTTTTGTTCTGGCAACAGATCGCTCTAGTGTAGACATAGCCTTGGTGACTTCATTTCTTGGAGAAACCAGGCTCTGAGGTAGTCATCTCGGTAAGGGTTAATCATGATCCTTTAGGTGCTTAAATGAGCAGCCTCTACTGAGAACTTTAGAACTTCAAAACGGCCATGCTGGGCCACACCAGAGGTCCACCTAGCTCAGTATCCTTTCTTCCAACAGTTGCCAATACCAGGTGTCCTAGAATAATAAACAGAACAAGTGATCATCAAGTAAGCTCTCCCTTGTCACCCATTTCCAGACTCTAACAGGCTAAGGACATTATTCCTGTCCATTCTGGCTAATAAGTATTGATGGATCCATTCTCCATGAATTTATCAAGTTCTTTTTTTGAACACTGTTAAAGTCCTGGCCTTCACAACATCCTGTTGACAGCCTTCTGCCTCTCCTCCATGAAACAGAACACCTTTTTTGACTGAATCTGTCCACAAAAACCCATTTGCAGACGCCAGGGGCGGGGAGGGGGAGAATGGGGGAAAGGGGCTTCTGGCGACAGATAAGGCTTCTGGGTAACTGGGCAACCCTGTCTGCTGTGCTTCTGGTTGCCCATTCTGTTGAGAGAGCAACCAGACTGCCCAGCTTCTCTCTGTCAACAGAGCAGATCAACAGAGTGATCTGCTTTTGTGTGTGGATGCGATCTGTCAACAGAAATTTTGTTGGAGGATATTTTCTGATAGTAACTTCTATTGATAGATAAGGTAGACATAGCCATGGGGCCTATTTTGAAATAGAGCCATTGGAGGTATTCTGGTTTATCTCAATATAGACTCTATATCTTGTGGCTATGTCTACACTACATTGCAATTTTGAAAGGCTCCCTTTTGAAATCCACTTTTCAAAAGAACACCTTTTGAAATTGCGCATCCACACAGAAAACACGATTGAGGTCATAATCCGCTATTTTGAAAGGGAGCATCTACACAGCCACAGCTGCTCTTTCAAAATACCAGGCCAGGAAATGCTACAGATGGGGTCACATAGCTGCTAAGCCCTTCCAGGGGCTGCAGCTAGTTACTCCTTTAAAGGGCCCCTCCTAACATCTTCAGCCTGCACGTGCTCAGGGCTGACAGGCTGTCTACAGCACAGCAGACCCTGTGCAGTGACCTGACATCCTTTAGGAACAGCAGGCCCTCCCCAACAGCTTCCCCAGGGGGAGTTCCTCCTGGCCATGGCCAGCCTTCTGGCCACACTGTTCGTGGCTGTGCTCCAGCAGCACCAGAGGGCCAACCATACAGGCCCTCTCCCGCAGGCCATCTCCCAGGGCAACATCTGTACCTCCTGCCCCTGTCACTCCAGCGACACTGGCATGATCCCACCAGCACCAGGTGGTGGGACTGCCTCATGATGGGGGAAAGGGATGACAACTGGTGGCTACAAAACTTCCAGATAACTATGCAGACTTTCCAGGAGGTCTGCCACTGGCTTGCCCCAGCCCTCCAGCACCAGGATACCAGGATGCAGCCTGCACTTTCTCTGCAGAAGAGGGTAATGGTAGCCATCTGGAAGCTGGCCACCCTGGACAGCCACCAGTCCGTCGGCCACCAGTTCAGGGCGGGCAAGGCCACCATCGGGGCTGTCCTGATGGAGGTAAGCCAGGCTTGCGCCACACACCCACTGTTGGGAGTGGAAGGGGGCATTCCCAGGCAAGTGGGGCCCCTGTAGGGCTCTGAGGAGGGTGCCCTGCCAGGGTCTGGGGACGAGGCCCTGCAATGGTCTGGTGACCACCTGACCATGCACTCACAGACATGCCTGCCTTCCACCCCATGCAGGTCATCTGGGAGACCTGGATGTCACCCTCACCAGATTCACAGAGCTGAGCTTCCCAAACCATCTTGGCATGCTGGACAGAACGCACATAGACATCCGGGCCCTGGACCACAGCACAGGCTCTTTTATAAACAGAAAGGGGTACCACTCTGTGGTCCTCCAGGCCCTCATCAGTGCAAAGGGCCGGTCCATGGACATGTGCATTGGCTGGCTGGGCAGGGCCCATGATGCCCAGGTGTTCGGGAACTCATGGCTGGCACAAAGGATGCAGGAGGGGACCTACTTCTCGCCACAGGACCTCCTGGTGGGAGACCTTACCATGCCCCCCTGCATCATGGCCAATGCCACATACTCCCGCACCAGTGGCTCATGTGGCCCTGCACAGGGTGCATGGACCCAATCCCAGGACCTCTTTAACACTCACCTGAACCATGCACAGACCAGCGTTGAGCGGGCATTTGGGCAACTCAAAGGGCATTTTCACTTCCTCCTGACGAGGTAGGAGCTCAGCCTCCCAAAAGTGCCCATGGTGGTTGCAGACTGCTGCGCTCTCCACAATATTGTGGAGAGCGAACAGGAGCCCTTCTACCAGGGGTGAGCTGCAGAGACTGGTGCCTGGTTTGAGCAGCTGCCTGCTGCCCTGTGCTGCCAGGCACAATGGGATGGCGTGTGGGTCACAGAGGCTGTGTGTGAGGCCTTTGCCCAGGGCCTGCAGTGACCCTCCCCCAGCCACTCGTCCACCAGAAACTACTTCCTGCACCCCCACCCCTCATTGCTCACCCCACCATACAAGAGGGACATGGGAATAGAAGTGAAAGTCAAACCATCTACTATAAACTAATAAACATTACCTACAAAGTTATAAACAAGAGCTTGACGCTATTTACATGGGGGAATGGGGGAGAACTATATGCAACAGGGATCCTGGGGTGGCATTGGGGGAGGAACTGAGCTTGAGGGAGGGTGCTGGGGCTCATTCGTCCACCAGGGTGGGGAGCAGCAAGCCACAATGGCTGCAGGAACCCCTGCTGCCCTGAGTCTGGGGTCCCCATCAGGGCCAAGATGGGGCCAGGACAACAGGGAGGTAGGGGATTGGGAGGGGTATGGTGAGGTCATTGTGGTGCACAGGGGGCCAGGGAAGGCCAGCAGGGAGGGAGGGGCTGATTTTCCTGGGGGGTGGGTGGGAGGGTGGGCAGGCACTGGGCCCCAACCTCAGGAACTCCATGGGGTGTGGGAAGGCAGGGGCAGAGCTGTGGGATGGGACTGTAGGGCAGGCTGGCAAGGGAGGCTCAGGCTGTGTGAGGTGGATGTCCACAGCCCAGGTGAGGGTGTCCAAGCTGTTGGCCATCCACGCCCAAACCTTTTTCTCTGTCACCAGCCAGTCCCGGAGGATGCCCATGATGTCCTACAGGGTCATCATATTGGTGGCCACTGCCTCCTCCCCTCCTCCTCCCCCCATCTGTGACGGCAGCCAGCCCGGTGATGGCTCTGCATAGGCGCGGGATGGGGTGGGGCCACAGCCTGCTGGACTTGGATGGGGCTCGGCCAGCCCCCGGGTGGCAGACCTGGGGAAACAAAAGGGAATAGGGGGACGGCCCATGGGTCCTGCATCCTGACTCAGGGAGAGGGCTGCTCTTGTGACCCCCACCCTGCCTCCCTATGTCCAATGACCCAAGGGGCATGAGATACTGCTTGCAAAGGGGTCCCCACATGTGGGGGCGCACCCTGGGTTCTGTCATGCCCCCCAGTGTGCAGGATGTGGAACTGTGCAAGGGTGGAGGTGCTGAGCACCAGCTGTGGCACAGCACGGGTCACCCTCCCCAGTCCCCAGGGCATCTCAAAGGCCTGCTACTTATCTGCAGGTCCCTCCATGAACTCGGGGGAAGACTGGCTGGAGGGGTCCTGGCTGAATGACCTGGAGGGGATGGCAATGACAAGGATCCTATCACTGGAATCTTCATCATCGCTGCCAGTCTCAGTGTCCTGTTCCCTTGGGCAGGGGATGGTGTCTCTCAATGGTCCCAGCTCCTCCTCCAAATACCAGGGTCCAGGAATGGGTCCACAGTGCCTACCAGGTGCTCTAGAGGTGCCACCTGCTTTAGCCTGAGAAGCCAGTCCAGTTCTTCATAGTGGGGGCACAGAGCAGCATGTGCCCCCAACTAGCTGGCCACATCATATGTGAGGCAGTGTGCTTCCCACAGTTCTTTAACCTTTCACTGCACTTGGTTGGGCAGGGAGCTGGGGTGCCCCTGGGGGGTGAGGCCCTTCAACAGGCTGATGAAGGAGAATGCGTTCCGGTGCTGGACCCTGGTTTGCAGCAGGACCTCCTCTTCCCCCAAAAGGCTGAGAAGGTCTTTCACCTCAACCTCAGTCCAGGATGGGCCCCTTTTTTTTGGGGGGGGCTGGATCTGCTCCTGGACCCCCAGCTAGATTCCCCTGGGGGCCACAGGGCTTCTGGCTGCTTGTCATTGCCACTTGGGGGTGGCTCTTGCAGCTCTGTCGTTGGTGGGACCACATGCTGGGTGGCTACATCTTTAAATGCAGCTGGCAGTAACCATAGAGCACCACCTGGCCCAGCCAGAGAATCTCTGCACTCCTGCAGACCGGCAGAATGGTGGACCCTCTCTTTCAGAAGAGTAGACCATAGAGAGTCTACACACACCCCATTTTAAAATTATACTTTGAAATAGGGCACTCTTCGTCATATGGAAATGGAAGAAGGACTTCAAAATGTGAGCCCTGTTGCCTTGATTACAACTTCAAAATAGGGTATAATGTGTGTAGATGCTCCACAGTGTTTTTCAAAAGGGGGCCTTATTTTACAATTATTTTTTAAATACATTGATAGTGTAGATGTGGCTGGTCTTAACAGCACCTATCTCGAACTCAACAAGAAGTCCTGTGGCACCTTATAGACTAACAGACATTTTGGAGCATAAGCTTTCATGGGCAAAGACCCACTTCATCAGATGCATGGGGGGTGGGTTTCCAAAGGGCTGTTTAAAGAGTGGGGTCCCAGTAAAAGGGAGGGCCAGAGCTGACAAGGTCAATTCAGCAAGGTGGAAATGGCCCATTATCAGTGGTATGTATCGAAAGAGAAAGAAACAAGCCAGATCAGAGTCTTTAGACCAGGCTGTCCAACCTGCAGCCCGTGGGCCGCATGCGGCCCTGGACAGTTAGTAATGTGGCCCCACAAGATCATAAACTTTCAACATTATTATGTGATTTATATACATTAACTATATTATATATTTTATATGCAGCCCAAGACAATTCCTCTTCACTCAATGCAGCCCAGGCAAGCCCAAAGTTTGGACACCCATGCTTTAGACTCTGACAATGGGCTATATCCCCGTCCAATCTGGCTTGTTTTTCCCTCTCTTGATGCATACCACTAATAATGGGCATTTCCAGCTCTGGCCCTCCCTTTTACTGGGACCCCACTCTTTGACTACTCCTCTGGAACCCCCCCCCCCCACACACACACACTCATGCATCTGATGAAGCAGGTCCATGCCAATGAAAGCTTATGCTCCAAAATATCTGTTGGTCTATAAGATGCCACAGGACTTCTTGTTGTTCTCAAAGATACAGACTAACACAGCTAACTCTCCGATATATTTCAAAATAGCTATTTTGAAATAGGCACTATTCCTCATGAAATGAAGTTTACCAATTTTGAAGTAAGATGACCTCTATTTTAAATGTGTTTTAAAATAGCAGTTGTCATGTAGATATTAATTATTTCAAAGTAACAGCTGTTATTTCAAAATCACTGAACTTCGTAGTCCTACCCTAGCCTCCCTTCCTTGTGGGTATCAGGAAATAAAGAAAGTAGAAGCCCTTGCTTCAGGGATGTTGAGGTTTTCTGTCTTTTATAAGCTAGCAAACCATTGAAATGGATTCTTCTGAAGATTACCCTTCAGTATACAGCTGTGTGGAAGATGACCTGGATTCTGGTCATGAAGGAAGATCAACACTCTTCTCAACTTGCTCATATTTGCTAAACAACAATTTTTTCTTTTTCCTGCATTTTCCCTCTCTCCATTGTTAGCTTGATGGCCCTATTTATTTCTTATATGTAAATTAAGGTAAACATACATTCTTTTTTTTGAGGATAGACTTCTTTAACAGATCTCCCGACATGCCTGGTTTAAACACAAGTTAGTTATGATTACAGTATATATCCATAATTCTTAATACACAACACATGCATACGTCATGCAAAAATAATAATGATCACCATGTTATTAGTTGTGCAGATCATAACCTTTGTAGAAACTATTCCTTCTGAGGTATTACAGTAGTATGTAGGGTGTGAACACAGACATGCTTATGGTCACACTTCCTCAATTAGTTCAGGCACCCAGGGTGACAGAGCAGGTAATGTCACTGATCCAGATTGCACCCCAGGGAGAGAACATATTTTACCGAACCATCTTGTTTGTGGAACAGACACAATCTCATGGGTAGAAATAGTTTGCCAATTGATCTAATTTCCATCATTTGCTGTATCTAGATCATTTCCCCCCCCACCCCCCACCCCCCACTGGAGGCAATAGATAGTGTGCAAAGAAAACATTTGTATCAGGAAGTTGTGATCCATTGTTCTACCAATGCATTACTATGACAAATTAGAAGCAAGACTACATGAAGTTAGACAACTATGAGATAGTGTAACCAACATCATCTTCCTGCCCACTCTGCATGTGAGATATATCATATTAGACTCTTCATATACAAACTATGTGCTCCTACACTGCCATAAGTCATTGAACTGGATCTGAAGATTTACTCTGGTACAGCCCAGAGCAGAATTTGATTAGGTTCACACCTAATTTACCAACAAAATAAAAATCCCCCCGAATTTAGCCCACTATGTTTTCAAATCTTGACCTTGTGAAATTCAATAGGAAAACTCCCATTGACTTCCACAGAATGAGGATTTCAACCATTGACTCTATATTGGTTTAACTCACAAGTCAAGGAACAGGAAGACAAGGATGTCACGGGAAAGGTATCCAACAGGGGGAGGTTAAGAAAGATGTAAGTTAACATGAGGAGTACTCCATTTTAACCTATGATTTAGTATTCCCACTTGTAAAATACTTTTTTGTGATACAAGTGAAATTATACCACATGAGTGGTGTGTTTACATGAGGAAATAACTTCAAAGTGAACTTCAAAGTTAGGCACTGCATCGAAGTAGCCAGCAGAGAGTGTACACACCTTTTTCACTTACTTCCAAGTTGGGCTCCCTATTTTGAAATTCACTTCGAAGTCCTTACTCCATTCCCAGGAATGGAGTAGTACCCTACTTCAGAGTTTAACTTTGAAGTTGGGTGTGTGTAGATGCTCTACTTCGAAGTTGCTTACTTTGAAGTAAGCAACTTTGAAGTTATTTTTGTAGTGTAGAAGCAGCCAAGAGGTAACTTAGGGTATGTTTACAGAGCAAGGTTATTTTAAACTAACAGCCCTTATTTTGAAGTAACTTTGCTAGCATCTACATAACTCCACCATTATTTGATAATAATTTCAAAATAGCAGTTGGCCTATTGAAAATAGGTAAACACAAGGAATAGTGCCTATTTCGAAATAGGCCAGAATGGATCCATTGGCTCTGTATTGTGTGTAGATGCTGTATTTCAAAATAGCTGAGGGCTATTTCAAAATGTATTTTTGTGTGTAGCAGCATTATTTTGAAATAAGCTATTCCAGAAGATCTCTTGTGGAATAGCTTGTTTTGAAATAAAGCTGCTGTGTAAACATATCCTCACACTGTGGTTCAGACTTCTGAATTTGCCTCATCATATAAGTGAGAATCTGTAATACTTGCTTTTGTTGAAATGACAGGACATACATGGCTATATTGACAGATATTAAGTGAACAAGTGTCTTCTCCAGAAGGTTTAGGTTTAACTTAAAGGGTAAGGACCAATCAGTAGTAATTTTTTGTTTTTATTCATTATGCTTGTAGTTACAAAGGTCATAAATGCATTTCCGTTTTCAGGGTGAACAGTACTATTTTTTCCCTGTGCATCACACTTCACACCCTTCCTTTTGCTGCCTGCCAGGAAAGTGTGGTGGTTTTGTTTTGCTTTTAAAAGACGAGAACTTTTTTTTTTCCCCGGAAGCACAAGTAACAGGTTTCATTGTTTTTTTTTTCAAGATGGGACTATTTATAATACAAACAATTTATTCACAAAGTTGGTGCACCTCCTTATATCAACGTAATCACCATACATGATGCAACTGTACTGAATGAATGGCTGTAACTTGTGTCCCTCCTCTGGGATAGGTTTGTAGTTGAGAAACTCACAAGAAAGTAATATGGAGCTAAAACCACCACAGTAAGTACTGCAATACTGGAACAACAAGAAGTCCTGCGGCACCGTGTAGACCAACAGATATTTTGGAGCATAGCTTTTGTGGGCAAAGACCCGCTTCATCAGATGCATCTGATGAAGTGGTCTTCACCCACGAAAGCTTATGCTCCAAAATATCTGTTGGTCTATAAAGGTACCACAAGACTTCTTGTTGTTCTCGAAGATACAGACTAACACGGCCACCTCTCTGCTACTGCAATACTGATAGGTTTTCGTCTCAGACAGCTTACTGCAGTGCTTTTTCCTGATGAATTATTTCATTTGTGAATGAAGCTTTTCATCCTAGTTTGCTAGATGTTTGCCCACATAACAAACCAGCACTTAACTGAACAAGGTTGTCAGTCTTTGCTCAGGCACATACCCTGTATGGGATAGCAGTTGTCATCCAAATCAGCCTTGAACTGTGTTAGCAAAGCCACTGGGGAGCTTCCATGGTGCCTGGCCCCTCTCTACTACTTTCAGGAACATTTAATACTCCTATACATTTAAATTGAAAATAAGCCAAAAGATCAACTGCCTGAAAACCAGCCCTTCTAAGGTGAAACTCTGGAGTCCTCAAAGTTCACAGCTCAGGCTGCAAGGATAAGGCATTCCATCAGCATTGCATAAAGAAACTGACTCCTGATACCAAAGACTTCCTTCACACCATCATCCAGCTTACTTTATTGTTTAATATACATCACTGCAAATGAGGTATCATTAGTCAGTCACATTCTTTCATATAATTACTGGCACTGGAAAAGAAAGCATACAGGTTGTTGTAAAATTAAATCTATTACCACCCAAACAGAACAGAAGCTTTTTTTCAAGTAAGTTTTGAAGAGAGTTGGTGGGTCCGTATAGGAGTGTTGGGGGGAAGAAGGCAATGAGAAGAGGACCCCCCCTCCCCCAAGATCTCTTTTTCTGTGAGGAATCACAATCTGTTTTTTCCTAGAAAGCACATTTATTGTAGGAGTTTGATTTGAAAGAGTTTCAAGGAATTTAAACTCTGGCTACAGACACACATCATTTGTAAGCTAATTTCTCCAAGAGTTTCCACATATTAATGACATTGTAGGTTGGCATTACGAAGATCAATTTGTATTTTTCAAACAACCACCACCTCACGTATTAGACGTGTGCCAGAAAACAATCTAGGATGAATGAGTGTGGTGTAGAATTAGCCATCATTATATTAATTGCTGTAATATGTACTAAGGATTAGATTTCTACTGAATGTACCATTATTTTGAAGTGTTACTCTAACACTGTGTCTACACCACACCATAATTTCAAAGGCACTTATTTCGAAGTTCAACTTCGAAGTAACGAACTTCAAAAATGGGCATCCACACATACAAAGCAGATCTAATTCACCATCCTCTATTTTGAAGTAGTGGCCCGGCACTTTGAAAGGAAGCGTCTACACGCTTACGACCTCTATTTCAAAGTCAGAGGCCAGGAAATGCCACAGATGGAGGTTGCATAGCTGACAAGCCCTTCCAGAGCCCACAGGCAGCTGCTCTTTTAAAGGGCCCCTCCCAAGATGCACACCCTGCATGTGTGCAGGGCTGCCAGGCTGTACACAGCACAGCATACACTGAGCACAAAGCCAAGCCACTGCAGAGACCCTTACAGGCCACCAGCAGCTACCCCAGGAAGATTTCCTCCCAGCTGTGGCCAGCCTGCTGGCAGTGCTGTTGGTTGTTATCCTCAAGCAGCACTGAAGGGTCAGATGAATAGGCCCCTCCTGCAGGTCCTCTGCTGGGACAGTGGCTGCACCCCATCCCGGTGATCCAGCAATGCTGGGTCTTTCCCACCAGCAACAACTGGTGGAACGGCCTCGTGCTGGGGTACTGGGATGAAAACCGGTGGCTGCGCAACTACAGGATGACCAGGAAGATATTCAAGGAGCTCTACCACTTGTTCACCCCAGCCTTCCAGCACCAGGACACGAGGATGTGGCCTGCACAAGAGGGTAGCCCTGAGGAAGCTGGCCACCCCAGTCAGCCACCACTCCATGGGACATCATTTTGGGCTGGGCAGGCCATCGTTGGGGAAGTCCTGATCGAGGTAAGACAGGCTGGGGCCACACACCCACCATGGAGGAGCACATGGCAAGGGGTGGCCCTGCATGGGGCTGGGGAGGGAGCCCTGAACAGGGACAGGTACCACCCAGCCATGCACTCATGAATGCATCTGTCTTGCACCCAATGCAAGTCATCCGGGAAATCGACACCCTTCTCCTCCACCAGTTGGTCACCCTTAGGGACCTGGATATTGCCCTCGCTGGCTTTGCGAACCTGGGCTTTGCCAACTGTTTCAGCATTCTGGCTGGCATGCACATTGCCAGAACACAGCACCAGTGCTTTTACAAACAGAAAGGGATACCACTTCGTGGTCATCCAAGCCCTTGTCAACTCCGAGGACCAATTCATGGACGTGTGTGGGGGATGGTCGGGCAGGGCCCGTGATGCCCAGGTGTTTCGGAACTCATGGCTCAGATGCCAAATGCAGGACAGCACCTCCCTCTCCTGTGGGAGTGCCCAGTAGGAGACATCACATGCCCTCCTGCATCGTGGCCAATGTGCGTACCCCCTACACCGCTGGCTCACGAGGAAGGATGCACTAACTCATCCCAGGACACATTCAACACATGCCTGAACCAGGCCAGAAACACTGTTGAGCAGGTGATCGGGTGACTGAAGGGGCAATTTAGATGTTTCCTCATAAGGCTGCATGTAAGCCCCCCGAATGTGACCACAGTGGTTGCGGCATGCTGTGTTCTCCACAATATTGTGGAGAGAAAAGGGGAACCCTTCACCCAGGGCTGGGCTGCTGAACCTGCTGCCAGGTATGAGCAGCCACCCCAGCCCCATGCCACCAGGTACACAGAGAGGGGTGCGTGTCAGGGAGGCCCAGCATGAAGCCCTCGCCTGAGGCCCACAGTGACCCGCCACCAACCAACTCCCAACCGCACCCCACCCCGCACCTCCACCTCTCCCCACCTCCCAATAAAGACGTGGGAGTAAGGGAGGAACTTAAAACTTTATATTATTGTAAAGAAAACTTGCATGTTTATAAACCTCTAAACAAAACAAGTGCCTACAATTATGTCTGAGAGGGGAACTATATACAAGAGGAATGGGTTGGGGACATTGGGGGAGGGAGCCAACTTGGAGGAGGGAGATGGGGTAGGTGAGGACTCATTCATCCACCAGGATGGAGGGCCAGGAGCTGAGGCTGCCGCAGGACCCCCTGCCTCCCCAGCTCCAGGGATCCTGTTTGGACTGGCTTGGGGCCAGGACAACAAGATAGGGCATTAGGGAAGCGGGTACAGCAGCCTTGGTGCTGGCAGGATACATGCAGGGGTATGGGGGAGCCAGTGGGAAGCAAGGGACCTGCTCTCCCTGAGTGGCACTGGCCACCAGCTACTGGCTGGGTGCCAAGCAGGAGGGTGGGCAGGAGCAGGGCCCCAAGGTTGGAAGCCACACTGGGAGCAGCCGGCCGGGGGTGGGGTGGATTGTGGGATGGGCTGGCGAGGAAGCAGGAGGATGGGCGAGATGGATGGCCACAGCCTGAGTCAGAGTTTCCAGGCTGTCTGCCACCTGCACGCACATCTTCTGCTCCATTGCCAGCCAGTCCTGGAGCACTGTCATCATCTTCCACAGGATGCCCCTGTTGGCGGCTATCTCCTTGCACCCCAGTCAGCGGCAACACCCAGCATGTCAGCAATCACGTGGGGACACAGGCTTAGGTGAGGTGGCTGACTCCCATCCCTCCATGGCTGCTGGCTGGTCCCAGATGGGGCTGGAATGACTCCTGGTCAGCAAACCTGCGGAGACAGAAGGGGGCAAGGGTATGGCCTGTGAGTCCTGTGCCCTGACTCCAGTGCACAGGATCCCCACTCTGCTGGCCCCCACCCTGCCCCACTGCAGTTGGATGTCCTGGGGGGGGGGCCCTCCTGCGTGCAGGGTCAGGCCAGGTTCAGTGCCCTCTCCCTTTCCCCAGGCGTGTGGATTGTGGGGGCCTGTGCTGGGGCAGGTGCCGAGTGTCATGCAGGCGTGTGGCCCCGTCACCTGTGGCATGGGGCAGCAAAACCCTATCTAGGCCCCGAGATATCCCAAAACACACCCCATACCTACCAGCTGGTCCTTCCATGAACTCTGACGCCCAGCTGGAGGTGTCCCAGCTTAATGTCCCAGAAGGAATGGCGATGACAAGGGTCCCATTGCTGGAACCGTTGTCCTCGCTCCCAGCCTTTGTCCCCTGGCCCCCGGGCAAATACTGGTGGTGTCTGCAGGTCCCGGCTCCTCTGTCTCCATGGAGGGGCAGCAGCGTCCAGGAGATGCTCTGGTGGTTGCATCTCTTTCAGCTCCAGGAGGCGGTGGAGCTCATCATAATGGGGTCACCAAGTGGTAGACCTGCCAGAGCACCTTCGCCTTTGGACAAATGTGTTCACTGCTCCTGGTGGGGTGCCCCAGCCAGTGAGGCCCCTGGCCAGCTGTTCATCTGTGCGCGGAGACAGAATGCTGACACCAGTTTGCAGCAGGACCTCCTCCTCCCCCAAGAGCACGAGGAGGTCCTTGACTTTATCCCCCATCAAGGAGGCGGTTGCTTTTGTGTTGTCATTGGGTGGTCTTCTGGGACCCCGACTGGGCTCACTGGTGGGCTCTCAGGGTGGGAGGAGGGCTCCTGGCTGACTAACATAGCTGACCGGGGGTGGCTGGTGCCGCCGTGTCTTCACAGAGCAATCATGCAAAGGGAGCTCACACTCCTCTGCTTGTAGCATGCTCTCAGCTTCCTCCTTGTGGGTGCAGGTAGCTACATCTTTACACATGGCCAGCAGTGACCGTAGAGCCCCATCTGGGCTGGCTGGAGTGTCTCCAGGTTCCTGTGGGCCACCACCATGGCAGACCTGCTACTTTGAAGTTACAGGATGCAGAGTATCTACACACGTCCTATTACACGGCACTATTCCTATCCCGGGAATGGAGTAAGGACTTCGAAGTTGGGCCCCCTTACTTGGGCCACCATTTCAAAGTAATGCATAACATGTGTAGACTCTCCATGCTTAAGTAAGCCCGAACTTTGAAATTAATTTTGAGGTTCATTGCAAATGTAGACATGGCCTAAGTGTGAATTCTGGTTAGCAATAACTCTTCATGCTCACAGATACACTCCGAACATAGTGAAACCTGTTTTATATTTTTTTTGTTTTGTTTTCAGGGTGGGGGGAGGTAGAACACCACAGTAATGCATTTTTCACATAAAGGCCAAGATTCCAGCAGTCTTACTCATCTCCACTGAAATGCATCTTCCATTGAAATCAGCTGAAGCATTTGTGGAGTAAAGTACTACTCAACATGAGTAGAGGTATGAGACTCAAGCCCAAAACAAAGATGATCCTCTCCTCAGACATGGCTTAGAGCCTCTGGAATTTAGGGATAACATGACATGCGAGTTTGAACTGCATTTTCTCAGGATTTGATGAGCACTCATCCTTCAAAGAAATTTAAAGTTAGATTCCCCTTTCACTGGATGTGCATAACATTCATTAATGGAGGCTATTTAGGTGCACCAAAAGGAAAGTGGCTTATACTGACATCCTGTAACAGGCCTTGAGCAAACTAAATTTCATTCACAGAAGAAACAATGTGACATTTAGGTCAAAAGACTTCAAGGCTCTCTTATAAGCTATTTGAGGCTCACCTTTAAATAAGCACTTTGGAGATTATATAAATTAACTGATAAGATATGGGCAAGACTGCTGCACCAGTATGGAGCAATTAAAAAAATAAAATCCTTCATAACCGTGGTTTAGTTAAATATGCACAATTTTATTTATTGAAGAGATTAGGACAAAAACATTAAACCAAATACATGACAAAAGCACCAGAGGCAGTAAAACCCCACCATGCACATCATCACCAATCTTTCCTCCTACAAGGTAATTATCAAATTAAAATAAAATAAAATAAAAAAAAGTCCTTCTTGACACAGCACCATCTTCAGAGTGTAGAAACATTACTCCCTTTGTAGTCTTAGTTACCAAAATGGAACCAAGGCAGGTCAGCTGTAGCTAGCTTCATCTTTTGATAAAGGAAAGGACCATGAAACATCCTCAAGAGTGGGACCGTAACTTCCCTGCAGGGCAGGCAAATAGCATCCATACGTCAAATGCCAAGTAGCGGTACGCACATGCCACATACTATAATTGAGCACAAATTCAAGTAACATTTACATACTACAGAGTCCACATGTACCTACCCAAAAACATGACCACTTCACAAAACATATACAGGCAGTAATATCAGAACAACTGAGGTACTGGAAACACAAATATTTATGCCAAGAGATTTCAATATCATACAGCAATATAAAAGCAGTAATTAAAAACAATTGCCAGTCTAAATTAAAGCTATCTAGAAAAAAAAAAGCTAAATAAAAAGCTATTCAGGGACAGAAATACCTGAACAGAAAAGAAATGCGTTAAACTACAGCATGTAACATGTCATCCCAAGTCAACCCGTAATTGAAGTACTGGCTTAATACATCACTACTGTGACATTTTCTTCAATAAATAGAGTAAGTCTTGACAATACAAAAGGTGCATATTACTGCGTATGTTTTGGGAGAAGTATCCATATTATTATAATGCTCAGCTTATTAATACCCTTTCATTTCTTATTCAGGGCATAACAAAAGAAAGAAATAGTTGCTTTCCCAAGATGAGAGGAATTCAAAAGAAAAATGTGAACATTTTTCTTCAATAATAAAAGCCCTCTATTTACATGTGGGCCAGTCAGGTTTTTTTTTAAAAAAAAAAAAAAAGGTTCTGAAATGAAGAACTGACACAAGGGCTTTCTGCCCTACACAGTCACATAACGTGCAGCATGGCAAACATGGCAGCCAGTATTTCAAACCCTTTTAAAAATAGTACAGGTTTTCTTTTCTTCTTTTACTATGATAGCAGTCATAGATGGAAGTTTGAGTTATAATAGCTTCCCACAACAAAACCATTTGACACAAAACAGAACAGCTTGTTAAATGACAGTTACTTCCCCTTAAGGGAACAAAGCATTAAAATGTCATTTCCTGACAAGAATATTAAGTAGTTTATTTAGAAGAAATATGAATTGAAAATAGCTATCAAGAGACATGAACTGAACTTGTTTGTTTTTAGCACCCACTTTTCATGTCCATCTATGTGCATCTAATTTCTTCTTAAATGAATCTTGTTAACTACCAAACATCAGATTAAAAAAAAATACTAGCCAATTTTACTTTCCCTGAATAATGACTGAAGAAGTTAAATATTTAACAGTGCGATGCCAAGATGCGTGTTGAGGCAAAAGTTTCTCTACGTGTTGTGAACTATTTTAACAAAACAGAAACAGGAGTGATACAGCTGCACTGGAATTGGCATGTGCAGCCTCCTTGGCTCCAAAAGATAAGAAGCTACAATTGCTCCATGCTACCTTCTCCTCCCCTCCAAATCAATCTAACCTGATAGCAAGGTTCCCTCCCTCCCAAAAATCTGTCCCCATGCTACATTTGTTACATTAGCTCCTTGTGGAGATTCCTTCTCAAACCAAGGAACTCCAAGTGTCTTTTGCTACCAAGCTAGGCTGATGCAGGATGTGATTTAACACGGTCAGGAAGGACTCCTTCATGTGGCCATTTCTAGGACGTTGTACCTTCTGAACACCAGTCTTTGTGCTCAGTTAAAGAATGGGTCCAAATCTTCTTCCATGTTGACATCAGGCACCAGCTGATCCGATACTTCCTTAGCACCGTACCCCGAATTAGATACATTAAAATCTGTAGAAAACCAGGGATGGTCCAGAATTTCCTGTGAAGTCAGCCGTTCCGAAGGCTCCCGGCGCAGTATGCTACGTATAAGGCATTTTGCCTTGGGGGAGAGAGTCTCTGGAATGTTAAACTGCCCACGACGGATCTTGCTGAAGAGAGAACTAGGCTCAATGTCATGGAAAGGATAGCGACCAACTAACATTGTGTAAAGCATGACACCTAGACTCCATACATCTGCTGCCTTGCCAGAGTAGCTGCCATTTGTGTTCAAGATCTCTGGACTCACATAGGCTGGGCATCCATGCTTATCAGAAAGAGAGTCATCATTTCCACGTAAAATATAAGCATCTTCTAGACTTTCCAATTTTACTCTAGTCCTGTAGGGCAAGAAAACAGAGGCAACCATTAAACCAACATATAAATTCCAGATTATTGCAATTGTATGGTTATAATACATTAAAAAAAAAAACAATAATCATAAAAAGGTGCATCAGTGCAGAATTGTTATTCCCAGGCTAAGAGTTGCTTTATTAATAGTAACATAGTATGGTCTCTTCCTTCCCAAACATTTGATTATTCTCTTTTTAAAAAAAAACACACTGCACTTTTTGGTAACAAAACTTCAGTTAACTACACAAGGGCATGCATGAGAAGTCATCCCAGAGCTCTTACAATCTTAATGAATTTGGCAATGAGAGACTACACCATACACCTGTTGAGTCACACACACAAAATGGCAGTGTGTACAGGTCTTAGATTATTCTTGTGGCATTGATTCTTCCCCTTTCATTATGAAAGTTAGGGTGGTTTGCTTCCTGATGGAAATCATTCAGTTCATTGAAAGTCAAGAGAGTTGCTAGCTTATCAATGTAGTTAGGTGGATTTACGGTCATGGGTCTTTGGCTCCATCGACGATGATAACCAGAAGGCTGCTTGCATGTGTGTTCAATGATGTGGACTCAATGATCGCAGCACCCTGAGAGAGCCTCCAAAGACCATCAACCAGATAACGATCAAAAGGTGCCAGGCCAGATTTATTGTAAAGCAAAGTACAATAATAGTTGTCGGTAGACTCTACCGAACCACTGCACATACGTACTTGCTATAATGGAATGACTCAGTCAGTGTGAAATTTCCACTGCACCCTAGTTCAGACAAAGACTGTCCCACCCAAGAGACCACTTTACATACAGGTACAAACAAATCATACCTCAATGCTGACATATCAGTCACCACCCTCTGATGTTGTCAGGTCACCAATCATCATCCCATACCTTGCAGTTTGATTAGATCACCTCTTATCCATTATGCTGTCATTTTAGACCCCTTCCTGAACCTGGGTCTGTATCTGTGAGGATCTACTACCAAGGTCTTTGTAAATGAGCTTGTGGTACTTGGGATTTCAACTTAGGACCAGTACCAATTATTGTTCTGCACCTGGGCTGATTACCAATTAGTACTTTGCATTCTCAGCCCTGTTTCTGCCAAGTTCTGTTATCAGGGACCTGCCTCTTGCTCCCAACTTAGCTTTGCTTTATGTTAGCCATGTTTTGAGGCCTAGCTAACAATGGACAGACTAGCCCAGTGCTGCATGGGCTTAGGCTTTCATCTTACTACAATGAAAATTAGAGAACTGTTTATTACAAATAGACTGCACTTTTCAGATGAAGCGTTTAGAGTTTATGTTTGATGAAGGGGAGTTTGAAGTGACATATAAAAATCAAAAAGCAACTGGTACAGTAATACACTACTTGCAGAAAAACACAGCCTTTTCCTCACACAGACCACAAAGCTAAGGGATAGAGCTCGACTCCCTTATTCACGCTGATAATCAGTCACTAACATAAGTAGTACTATTGATGTCAACTGGAGTAACGAGGTCACAATCTTGCCCTAAAATAGCTTCTCTCTAACTCCAACATACAGTACAGAAAGAATGAGATCTAAGGCTTCACAGACATTCTTTTAAGTCGCATCACATCAGCTGGGTGTGATAAAATGGCATTTAACAGACTAAAACAAGACTATCCTGCTTAAGGGCTTCATGAGAAATAAGACAATACACTTCTTTGTGATGTACAGGTCAATAGAAAACTATTTTTAGGATGACCATAGAAACGGCACATCTAGATTGGAAGCTCTTCATGTGTGAAGTGCTTGTGCACTTTTTAGTGTGATACAAGAGTCATCTCTGCAGTGGCAAAGTCTCATCTTTTATCTCATACTGAAGTGAAAAATAACTTCAACTTTCCTTGTTACAGTACTATTTTAGTACAGTCTTACTGTTCACATCTACATAGCATTTCAAGTTGAGATTCCCTTTACGTTGCCACAGGGTACATGGACGCTAGTTACCCTTCAGTCTATATATTTTATTTGCCAGTAATGACAGGTATTTTACAAACAGCTTCGATGTAATGGAAGCATATGGGACTCGTCATGCATCTGTCCCATTCAGATAAGGAGATTTATCAGGGTTTTCTTTTAAGAGCCAAAATGTTCAATGTA
This sequence comes from Carettochelys insculpta, assembly GCF_033958435.1. NCBI lineage: Eukaryota > Metazoa > Chordata > Testudines > Carettochelyidae > Carettochelys > Carettochelys insculpta. The sequence goes on along the minus strand of NC_134139.1, from coordinate 182,066,483 downwards.
AAAACATTCAGACAAGAGATTATAACCTAACATTGGCTAATGTAGTCCTACCCTCATTTCATCATTATTTTATGTGCTCTGCCCACAGTAGACCCCAGGACCAGAACAGTATAAAAGATATTTTACCCAAGCCATTAGAAAGCATCTTGTTAGGACACAACGAGAGAGTCCTATTTCTTAAATGTTCACTGAAGAGAACTTTGTTTGGGCTTCAGTAGCAAAGGCAATCCAGATGCATATTGGCATTTCAGCTAGATCCAAGGTTGTTCAATGCTATATTTGTAAAGTCAAGAAGGTCCTTCTGCTGTAAACGGCTATATAGCAGACTACTCTATTAATTCGCCAACCACACACAGATTTTTTCAGAATCTAGAGACATTTACTAGTTAAGGCAAAAGTCCACTTCGGCAACATGCCTTAGATAACGTCTTAAATACCTAATTCAGAATTCCTGGCTCCATAACATGGGCAGCTCACTTTGTGACTATATAGGCCAATGCTGTCTCCCTTAACGCACAGTGATGGAATGTGTGCTACCCATCAGTGTACTGACTCACTATCCACTGCCTGCATATAGACACCTCTGCTGGCAGCAAGCAGGCAACCAAGCTTTCATACTTCAAATAATAATCTACTACTGTTAGAATTCTCTCAGGAAAAAGTTACAAGCTCATGGTCAATCTCCTTCTGTATCAAGGTCAGAAACTCTTTCCACACAAAAGGGCTGAAGAGGGAAGCTGACTAAGCATGCTGGTAGGATGCTCTCCACAATCCTAAATACACACTTGTTCCTATATCTGAACAGGAGACTAGAAAAGGAGGGAGGATGAGCGAAGAGAGAGAAAAGGACAAAGGAGAGGATAGAAAAGCCGACTGCAAAAGTGAAACTAAAGGCAGAGACATGAGTGGTGATTCTTATAGTGCAGCACATCACATTTTCCACTAAGACGACAAGCACAGAGAATAGTACTCCTGGGGGGAATTCTGCATTTGGAGGCATAGAATTGCAGAATTCCCCGAAGATGAGATGTGCATTTCAATAAGTCACTGAATTGGCTAAACAGCAAGCAAAGCCATCAGTTTACTTTTGTTAACTAACAGAGTAAACACCATACTCACAGAGAGACTAGAGAGGAGCACTCTATTTATAGACAACTTGTGAGAGGGAATCCAACTTGCCCTCCTCCCTCCCACACCCACAATTTCCCAGTGCTGTTGACACCCGGGCCAGGTCTAAACCAGAAGGGGTAGGGGGAAAATGTAAGATGTGCAACTCCAGCTATGAGAATTGCATAGCCAGAGTCAATGTTTATTAAATCGATTTTTGCCACCATCCCCACAGAAGGAGGTTTGTGGGAGAAACTCTCCCGCTGAGTTCCCTTACTCCTCAGGTCTGTGAGGAGTACCAGGTTCAACAGTGACTCTCTATTCAAGTTAGAGTGGACCCATTAGGCATGCTCAATTAAACCCCCGAAGATTGACCTCCAGCGTGTTGATCTGCCAGTAAGTATGGATGCACCCTTGGATGGTATTTCTTCCATTATCCTACTTCACATTTCCAATAGAGCTATCGTTTAAATAGTGAAAGGCAGACTACCAATCCAAGCCTTTATGTTCTTGCAACTTACTGCAGCAGAACAAAACTGATACCGTGGGACCAGAAAGACTGAGCCTCTCCCTTCGAAAAATATCAGTTTCCTAAGAAATCCAGTAAGAAAAGAGGCTTCCTGTGGTACAAATGCAAGCAATGCACATACATACTGGAAACTGAACACCTTAGTCTGACCTTGGGTCTTATGCAACATTCTCTGCACTGTGGGATCAAGTCCTATACTCATGCTATCGCAGGTTACATTTAAGCCAGTAAACTGAAGAGCAGCTGGCATCGTCTATAACTGAATGAAGCAAACTACCTTGTTTTCATGCTTCTGAGTCAAGTGGACTTGATCTCTTTCTCTCTCACACAGAGTTTTATTTATGATTAAAACAAGGAAATGGTGGCCTTGCTAGAGCCAATGTTCAAGTGAACAAGCTAGTATATTTGCACTTCACGTTGCATAAAAGTAGTAGCTTGCTTTCCTAAGACCTTGAACATCAGGTTACTAAATGTAAATTGGTACCTATTCATACAACATGAGCTGCTTCGACATTTTACTGAGCTAGGCCGCTTTTGTAGAAGGCCAATAATACTAGCATAGATTTGCAACTGTGAAATTTTTCACATACTGGAGTAACACATTAAAAGCACAGGGAAACCAATCGTATGATATAGCTGTTTACACTCAGACACAGCAAATGTGCAGTCTTTCCTAAAGCTTTCAATGCCATGACCCACATTCAGTGAATTCAGTGGAGAAAGGAGAGAAATTCAACCTCCCTGGTAATTAAAGCAATGGAGAAAAATATTCTGGCCAACAATTTCAAGCCCAAGCAAAGTGATTTTGGATGCCTCAGTTTTGGAGAGTCTAACTTAAAGCGTATTAAATGGGCCAGATTTTTCAGAAGGCATAACTACTTACCCTTTAAAGATGTGTCACATCAGCAATTTTTGGGTGCCCAGTCATTCCTGAAAACATAGATTTCTACATAAAGGATGGAAAACTCACTCAGTTTCAGAGTAGAAAGACAAGCCTAAATTTGATTCTTAGCTGGCAAGAGAATCTATTTAAGCTAGTATTTTAAAATGAATTCATGATTAGTTTTGAAATTCTTCACCTTGTACTGTTACTAATTTGGAAAAAAAGAAAATTAAAATCCTTACTTTCTCTGAATAAATCCATTAATGACAAAAGTAGAAGCAGTGTTTAAATACTACGGTAGGAATAGCTAATGTGAAATTAATCCCTGAAGTTCAGATGGACATGACTGCCAAAGACAGATGAGATAGTTTATGCAACAAAGACATTTGGGAAGGCCTGCATAATTACAGTACATCATTTTATGTTTTAATGCAGAGCACTCGGAAAAAGAGCATTATGCATCTATCAGATCATTGATAAAAAACACTGCATTAGCCTAATGCATTAAAAAAAAAATACAACCCTGAATCAAGGCTATTTAAAAAGGGGAAGCTATTCTGCCTATGAATGCTTTCCCATTACTGGTGAATGAAACCACAGAAGTGCAATCAGAGGGCAGCAGTGGTACTCAGACGGGAAATGCGTCTCTGTCCCCATAGAAACCGTCAGGGAAACCCATGAAAAACAATACCACTCTGAATTTCTTATCAATATGCCATTCATTACTTGACTGCATTCAGACTTTGCTCTTCAGTAATGTAACAAAACCTGATCAATTAAACCTCTTCTAGAAGATTCTTCAATGTAACTCTCCCTCCCCCACCCAAGTTGGCATCAGTTCCTGGCAGACAGTTTTGTTATCATACAGCCTACACTTTTTCACAGTGATTCACATTATTCCTCCCTGCAGAGTTTGGGGATTACTGACAAATAAGTACACTGCCTTTTAACACAGATGCCAGGGCCACAAAAACTCTGCAGTAATACTCCAGCTTCACTCATGTTCTCCAAAAAGCAAACCGAATTTCCAGAACTAGAATCAGTGGAATTATTCAGAGTCCTCATTCTCACCACTAAAGAAAAAACTGAACATGTAACAGATACACTGTGACTGAAAGCTTCAATATCTCTGAGGTACCCCATAGTTAGGAAGACCATGCTTGAACTGAGGGAGTGATTAGTACATGCATTGTTTCTTAGGCCAAGTCGACACTATGAAGAAAAAAATCCATTTAAGATATGCAACTCCAGCTACATGAATTTCACAGCTGGAGTCAACATACTGGAAACCACCTGAGTGGTCCCCACAACGGGAAGCTGATGACAGAAAGTCTCCTCTATTTCTATTACTGTTCACCATCGACCCTTGTACTCTTCACTATTGTGGAGTCCCAGTGGCTCGATTTAGCGCAGACTCACTAGGCATACTAAATTGAACCTTTGGGGGGGGGACGACAAAAAAACATCGCAACAGACACACTCATCTTCCAGTAAGTGTAGACGTACCCTTAACGTCTCTCCAATACAGCATACACCGAAAAGACTTTTCAGTTGCCACAGTTGATTACAGCATTAACATTTTAGGAACACAGAGATTGCAATATTGGACCAGACTAGTGGCCCACCTGTAGCCAACAACAGACGCTTTCCAGAAAGGGGAAAGAAACTACTCTCACTTCTAACTTCATAATTATATTATCCATCCCCAGGAAGGCACTGTTGGGACTGAGTGTTCTGGAATTCCAGTAATTTAGCCTGTGACCCTGAACTCTGAGACCAGAAAGCAATTTCTTCTGCCAGCTGATCACTCCTCTATAGTGATGGACTACAGCGCAAACCCATGTCACGTGATTGTGAGGAAGAGAAAAGATTACCCCTTCCACCCTAGGTAGGCCACACACACACTCTGAGGACAGGAAGGCATTTCTTCCCTCCCTCCCCACCACCACCCCCAGATCTGGCCCTTGATGGACAGAGACAGTTGTTGAGCCATACTTTTTCCCCACTCCAGGCATAGTGAATATTCAGGCAGGAGTTGCTCCCACATAGCCAGTAATCAAGTCCCATCAGAGCAATTTAGTAGCAACTCACCATAAAAGGTAAAAATCAAGCACAAACTGATCATGCCATCAGTTTCTAGGGGAAAGGCTGACACCGCTCGCTATTCTCTGTGGCACACTGACTATTGTAAATAAGAGAAAAGAACCTCTTCTCCACAAACCAGGCCAGCAGTTTGAAGCGAATGTCTGCTTTATATACAAACACAATTAAATCCCAACATTTGCTGAATTAAGCATATCACAATTTAGTCCTAAATTCATCTCCGCACCCAGGACTGTGCTATTTTACCTGCGCAAATGGGGGGTCACCCTTCCCCTCACCTCCCCCAACAGCTTATCAATAGAGTGCAGAAGGGAAAGTGCTGCATTCTCTTTGTCAATCCACCTTCCCCTTCATGGCAGACCCCTTTTGGTAGGGATTAGACACCACAGTAAGGGAACAAGTTGTCAGTCCTCCATTGGCCTGACCACACCAATCCCACTGTCTACAGCACCATCTCACTGCTTCTGTCAGAACATACAGTGCCAAGAATGAAAGGAGGTGAAATGGCCACATGCGTTTTTTAGGGCAAGACACAAGGGGGCTCAGATACCACAGCTCTGGAGGGCTTTGCTACCAAAGGGATGGCTAGATTCTCCCACCACCGTTGCAGTGATGGGAATGCTGCAGATTCCCCCACCATCTCTAGACGAATGCCTTGGAAACTGATTAAGTGCAAACTTCAATGCAGTTGCTCAGACTCCAGGGTCAGAAGCATGGCTTAGAACTGTAGGGTGAGACACAACTTTAGCTGGCATCAAGTGTCTTAGATCTGCCAACTTCAACTGAGCTGCCAACAGCCACAAATCCAGCCCTCAGATCACCCTCTTTGAAGGATAAAGAAAGATGTGGAGAAAGTCTGGAGTAACAAAAATGATAAAAGGTGTAGAAAACATGACCTATGAGGGAAATCTGAAAGAACAGAGTTCGTTTAGTTTGGAAAACAGGAGGCAGAGAGGACATAACAGCTTTCTAGTACATAAAAGGGCGTTACAAAGAGGAGGTTTAGGTTGGTCATTAGACAAATCTTCCTGTCAGGGTGGTTAAGCACTGGAATAAATTGCCTAGGGAGGTTGTGGAATCTCCATAATTGATATTTAAGAGAACTTCAGATGAACATCTGACAGGGATGATCTAGATGGTGCTTGGTCCTGCCTTGAGGGCCAGGGACTGGACTCAATGACCTCTGGAGGGCCCTTCCAGTGCTAGTAATCTGCGATTCTATAAATCCACAGGAGGGATGGTACGGCCCCACTAATTTGCTTGCACAGCATCTGAACAGAATTCCATGCAACGGCACTGTCTGTAAATGCATGGCGCAACAGGAGTACCTTATAATCAATTTGTCTGGGTGTTTACGGTTTTAGGAAACAACACTTTCACTAAAGGAAATTTAGTTCCTTTTCTGCGCTTTTCTAACTGAATAAGTTTTTTTTTCCACTGAGAGATAGGACTTGGTTATAAGACCACAAGGATTCCATTATTTGATAAGCATCTGGGCTAAGTTGGCTGCCTGCACTCACTTTTATCTTTCTCAGCCTGCTGTAGAGGTCAATGGTTTTAAAAGGCTCTACTTGCGGCTCTATGCACCTGTGACCACCATGTTCTCCAGAGCCTTTTACACCAGGACTTGCAGGAAGGACAAAGGCAGGCATTTGCTTTTGTTAAGATAGCAGTACACAAGGACTGTAAGAACTAATCCTAAGCTTACTGACTGGTGCCTCAGGAGACACACTAAATAAGCAGCCTGATCCTTAGAGGTGCTGAGCATTGAGAGCTTACGTGGAGCAAAACTGATTCTAGGTAATATGTCTGAGTTTTGAAAAATGTCTAGATTTTGTGTGCTTTTCAAAAAAAAAAAAAAAAAAAAAGTGGAAACTGCACTTCCAAAGGCCAACAAAAAAAAACAAAACCAAGCTTCTTTCAGATGTCTTAAGTTAAGTAACCAAAAACACTACCCACACTAGGGATGTAAAATTCCATTTAATTGGTTAACTGGTTAAACTCTAGGTTTAACTGGTTAACCAATTAAATGGCAGTGAGGGGGTGCAGGAAGCTGGGGAGACTGCTCCAGCCTGGCTGGGTTGTAGCAGCCCCTCTGCCACGGAAAGGAGCTGCTCTGGCCCAGCTGGAGCATTCCTGCCTCCAGGACAGAGCAGTCACAGTCCACAGCAGCCCAGATGAAGCAACCCCTGTCTGTTGCGGCCACAGCTACTCCTTCCACCTTCTAAGCCGCATCCCCACAACCCTGAGGCCACTGCAGACAGGGCTATTGCAGCCCACCTGGAGCATCCCTGCCCGCAGCAGGTGATGGGTGGGGCTGCTCCGTCCCCTACCAGTTAACCATAATCAGTAAGCATCACTCTAATGGGATGAGGCTTAACAGTTAACCTTTAACATCCCTAAGTCACTCCTGAAAATATATGCCACGAAGCTTGAACAAATCTAAAGCAAAATTTGCAATACTGAAGTAAAACTTGCAGGGCAAAAAAAATTAGTTGCTATCTTCAACAAAAGCCCTGCAGAATGTTGGCAATGTACCTAGAACAAGACTGACTAAAAACGAAATGCTGATCAGCCATCAGAATTACATGGTTGTTTCATAGATTTGCTGATGCAATGCTCCTCTCAGGAAACAGAGCGTATGCCACTTGCTGACTTTCCTGAAGCATCCAGAAAGAGGAATGCCAGTCATAGGAGAGTGCCCCTAAAACAGTTCTTCGTTCAGCCTGTGTGCTTGAAGCACAGAAGAGTGTGGTAGCACCTAACCACTAAAGAGTACCAACCCCTCAAAGAAAGAGGTAAATAGCGAGGTGGGAATGACAGAAGGTATTCTCAGGAAGGGGGAAGATGTAGGGTTTCCACAAATCACAGTTCTTAATTCCTTTAGAGAACTCAGTCTTTTCTAATTGTTGTCTGGTCAGTTTGGAACTCCCAGAAACTAGTGGTTCAGTATTGTGACTAACAGCAAAGAGGACTGCTGGCTTCTATTCCTAGTTTCTGCTGATCCATCACCTAATCACCATGTGCCTCTATAAAATGGGGGAGAATATTTACCTACTTCACCAGTATGTTCAAGTTTTAAGGTTCATTGATTGTTCCATGGGCTCTGGCAAAAAGGCATTGTATAAACAGAAAATTCAATACATATTATTTCATGGAACATTTGGGATCAAAAAGGAATCACAGGACTCAAATGACACAGCAAAGGGAGCACAGACCTGACTCCTGACAGAAGTTGCATAACTGGTCTGTTTTTTATCTGAGCTTCAATGAATGAGATTTACTGCTTGGGAAGACACAATCCAGCCTTCACACACACTGTCAAAGGCAAAATTAGAAAAAGCCCCAGTTGCTGGGTTGAAATTTGATCTGTGCTTAGCCCCTCCACTGTTCAAGTTACACTAGTTAATGCTACACCTCTCCCCTCAGTTCAGGCTAACAGAGGACTATACAGAAGCCTATAAAAGAAACCTACTTTTTTCTGCATCTTTTAGTCTCACTATTTTAGGAAAGCTGTGTTTACACAACTTCCATTGCATTAATTAAAAGCTCTTTAAACAGTTTCCCTAACTCCTAGAAAGCTTGTTTGTTCAATGTGTGCCCTAAGAAAGGTTGCTCAGACCAGAATTCAACTGGCTGACTGCAATACAATCTGACAAGAATGTCTAGGGAGGTAGTCCAGGGAAGGAAGGAAAGTTGTAGGTAAGGAGAAACAGCCCTGCCTAAAATAAGAAAAGTCAATTAGGCTGGTCTGCAATTTAAATACTGCATCAGGAGAAGTATACTGCTGTCTGACTCCAGACAAGATGCTACTATGCCAATGAGAGAGCTACTCCAATCAGCATAGCTAAGCTCTGCCAGAGTGGTATAGGGGAGAAGCCCTTTGGTCACCATAACACCATCTACCTTGGGAGTAAGGTTAAGCCAGCTGCATCCTTCATGGGGTGTGAATTTTTCAAGCCCCTGAGCAACGTAGTTATTCCACTGTATGTTTCTAGTGTGCCCCTGTCCTGACTTACCAGAAAATACACAGCAAGTCAAATCGCTGCTCCAGTCTTCCGTGGGATTGATTTTACTGCATTAGGCTTCCAAAGAACAGAACTGGGTTACCTTTAATCAGCACACTCTCATCCCAAAGAAATGAGAAATTCCAGAAAATAAAACTGCTCAGTGCACAAAACAAGTACACTTGCACTGACTTTCTAAGTTAATGGATTGTGCTGAATGTGTTGCCTTTGCACAGAACCAAGGAAGTGTAAAGTTGTATTTATTTTGCATAACTCTCAGCTGTATGCAATTTACTAGGAGAACAAAAAAAAAAAAATACAATATGGCATGTTCCGTTTCTCTATCAAAAAACTATTAATATGCAAGGTCTTTATGCTTCAGACTCAAGACAGCTAATATTTTAGAATTAAAACCTAAAAAATTCTATAAAGAAATGAATAATTCCCTGGACAGGAGAAGTGTTACTTGTGTTAGGAAAGCCAATGCAAAGAGTATGCCAGATACAGAAAGCGATTTAATTCTTAAATCTTCAGTGTGGTTCCTCCTGGAACAATTAAGTCTCACATAAAATTGATTAATTACTTTAATACACTCACAGCAATACTAGGCACACAGCTATTTTTAGCACAGTTCAATGAAGACTCTACCATTCGGTGACATCACGAGGGTAGGAGAGGAACAGCTGGGAGAAGTGCACATTTTCTCAGTCCATAGACACAACATCTGCTGCTAGGTCAATTTATAGGAGAAAAATATCTCATTACATGAGCATATACAAAGCCCCCACTGCCCTATAAAACAACCACCACCTGCCCCCGTCTTTGTAAGTAAAAGGAGCAGGGGTATTTGTACATCTTGTACTGTTAGAATGCCAGAAATACAGTAGTCATACACTATGTTTCAGTCAACTTCTTTAAAATTTAAAGACAAGGTTTTTAAAACTGCACAGCACCCAACAGAGCTCCCAGGCAGATGCCAAAACAAACAAAAGCTGGTCAGCTCTTACACAGGTTCTGAACTGTTTTGAAAGACTTGCCCTGAATTTCATATTGCGAAGTCACAGCTATCACAATGTAAACAGATGTGCAGCTGCTCTCTAACCCAGCTTCACAAAGTGTTTCCACCCACACAGAGGCATCTTAAAGGTCTTTATTACTTCAGAGATGAGGTATGACAAGTTTAGCTTTGAAATCCTAACATTAAGCTCTGTCCATTTCACTGACAAGTTGTACTTAAAACAGGTTAAATTAAATGCAAAAACCTTGTTAAAATAAAACAGATTGCACAGTTCAAGCCAGCGAATGAAAGAGATCTGAAGTACTACTGTACTCTACCCATAACATAACATCAACCTGACTACAGTGCCCCTTACAGATTAAGGCATTTGTTTGGGTATAAGCTTTTGTAGACAGAAACCCACTTCATCAAATCTGCCTGACAAAGTAGGTCTTTGCCCTCAAACACTTATGCCCAAATAAATCTGTTAGTCTTTCAGGTGCCACAGGACTCCTCGTTGGGTTCTGCAGAAACAAATTAATGTGGCTACCCCTTTGACAGTTGTATATTTCGGAGCATTCAATTAATAATGTTCAAATGCATAGGATCTCAAAGCTGGACAAATTAACACTGTTGTAAGATAATAGAGACAGATTTGCAGAAGAGCTCAGCTTCCAAAATGCCCAATGAAATTGACTGAAATGTAATAATCACTAGAAAAAGAAAAACTACAACTCTTCCTATTTTTATTTAATTTTAACAGTGGTACAGCAATTGTAGGTTGAAGTTTTCAAATATTATTTTAAGCACAACTGATGCATATTTGAGTGTGTGTGAGACTCAAAGCTAGACTGATGGTTCACTGCTTTAGGATACCACCAGATTGTCATTAATAGAATTACAGCTCAAGCCTCTGAGGTGCTGACTACTGCTGGGGTGGCCACCCAGAAGACATTCAAATGCCATCCAGCTGATTTGCTGGCTGTGGGTGCTTTGCTACATGGGTTTCTACAGCAGTGCACATCCAGTTGCTATACTTAAAATTTATTCCATACACAGGATGGAAAAAATTAGATAGTACATTGGTGCTGAGCACCATCAACTACTGCCACTGAAGTCAGTAGGAGTAAAGGGCACTCAGTACACATAGCTTTCAATCCAGCACATAGCCTTCTAATTTATAGCTACTGTATTGGTTCAGAAAGGATGAGAAAAGTATCAGGTATGCATTTTTTTAATGTAACTTCAAATGTTAGCACTTGATTATATACTCCTACACATCATTAGATGCAAAGAACAGAGTAGACTCAGACACTGAAACTGTTTTTTTTTTTGTTTTTGTTTTTTAGTTGAACTATTTCTGAAGAATACATAGATTAATCTATTTGGTTCCTGGTCTTCAGTTGCTTTTGCAAATCCCAGACAAAAGCCACTAAAAAGTGGGAGAGAGTTTTCATTCTAGTGCTGATTACATGCAACCATTCCAAACTTGGTTCTATAAAAAAAAAAAAGGAGATTTCAGAGAGTCTTCAGTTAAAGGAAAGTTTAACAGGAGTGTGTGTAATAGGACATATACAGCAAAGTTATTTTGAAATAACAGACGTTATTTCAAAATAAATAGCAGTTGGCTTATTTCAAAATTGGTATGCCTCATTCTACAAGAGCTAGTGCTGAGACAGGGAACTGAGCCAATTTCGAAATAAGCCACAGTGCACCCAAGCATTCTATTTCAAAACAGTCTCTGGGTGTGTAGATGCTCTATTTCAAATTTTGAAACAGCTTAGTGCTATTTCAAAATGCACTCTGTGTGTGCGTAGTTGAGCATATTTCTAACACGACTGCTTTGTAGAAGTGCCCTAAAAGATTAATTGTAAAAACAAAACATAAGAACAGAGTTCAGAAAAGAAATGTGAGCACAAAGAGTCCAATTAAACAACAGTGGGAGTGATGAGAGGCTAAAGATATTCAGCAGACATACTTAAAAAAAAAGTAAAGGCCTCCTCCTACTTCCTGGTTCATTACAAATGTCACAGACAACAGCAATCTACGACATTCAAGATACCATACATTCCAGACAGGCTGCTGATTTCTGCAATGAAGTTTCTCAGAACGCAACATCAGAAGCACTAGAAGACTTGCTGAAATGCCTGGTATTCTGGATGTCGTAGAATGACGCACTCTGCAGTATTTTCAGTGAACTAGGAAGTTGAAAGATTTTACAGACTAAACACACAGCAGCAGCTGCCTTAAAGTGACCATTGATAGTTGTCGGATGACTTGGGAGCATGTGAAGAAAAGCCAAAACAGAGTTTAGTTCTTCTATTTCTGCCTTTCACTATTTGTTTCACTTGACTGTAAGTCAATTTGTTCAGATGAGAAAAAATTATGTTTGTAAGTCACTCTAATACAACTGAATGAAAACTAATTTTCCTAACAGTGACTTAAAAATAACTACCAATGGCCTTTTAACCTCTAAACATATGGTATTTTAAAAAATCAGAAGCCACATTCTCTTTGAGTTAATAATTGCTTTTTTGCCTCTCCAATTAATGTTAACAATAAAGCAGTGCTATTGTAGCACACACCCATACTCTGACTTTGTGCCTTATGATGTGGTGAGATCTTGGGAAGCATCTACTGCAAGATTTCCTGAAGGCAAAGTTCCACAGTAATTCTGCTTGCACTGATCAACACCCACCGACTACAGTATACAACCACACATGCTGTGAGCACATATTATAGCTTCTGGGCAAAAATCTTTATTAAAAGAGTAATATGCCAATTTAAAATACCATATGCAAGTTATATTACCAAACTATTATGCTACGTTTCCACATGCTGTCATGATATAAATATTTATTAATAATGAAATTAGATGACTACACCCCCCTTCCAAAGACTGCACCCCTCCTCCAGGGCAGAATCCTCCCATACTCATACCATCCTTCTAGATGTTGTTCCCTAGCACCTCAACTCCTTACCCCAAGTTCCTTTCCATATCCAACTTCCATCCCAGTCCTTAACCACCTACCAAATTCTTGGACTGCCCGAACCCCACGCACAAAATTATTGCCCATCCCTGAACACCTGACATATACAGGAGCAAAACTACCCCTGAATGCTCCTTGTTCTACTGTTTATGACCAGGGATGGCAATGATGAGAGAACCCTCAGTGGGTTCAAGGTTCTTGTCAGCTTCAATCCCTCCCCTACTGGTGAACATCCTATGGCCAAATCCATGAGGAGCTCAGGGCTGTGACATTTAAGTGAAGTGGGTGAGAACTGTGGATGCTCAGCAACTTTGAGGCCTCAGGATTCTCAAAGCTGAACACCCAGAAGTGGGCACGCTTAACCACCCTAGGTGGATACAAATGTCTAGCCAGGGATGCAGATATCAGTGGACACAAACCAGTATCCACTGACCCACAGGGTTCTACTCTCAGGAGATGCTGTGGCCAAAGGAAAGGCGCATGGTGCTGCTGCTCCCAGGAGACAGCACCCCTTGTCAGCAGTTCCTCCTCGCCATACGGCCGTATTGACCCCAGCTGCATCTCCTCTCTGGGGTCATACAGGCCCACTGGCAGCAGGTATGGGGACTTTACTTCTGGGCATTTGGAAGGAGCTGGGAGGACAGATCACTGGCTCCTGGGAAGGGCAGCACCATGCTCTTCACCTGAGAGTAGAGCCCCATGGATCAGAGAATACTAATTTTTATCCATGTTTATCTGTGGATGCAGATATCCATTTGTAGTGTGTGGGGTTCTAATCCTAGAGCTCTTATGTAAAGATAAGCCATGCAGAAAGTCTGCACCATGAACAGGAGAATACAAACATCCCAGTAGAGTGCCTTAACTAGTGAGCTCATTCTTTCCTCCTCCCCTCTTAGGAACAGGCAGCAACTGTAGTCTCCAAATCCTACAGAGCTTAGAGATCTCCCACAGGTCTCTGCATGCTCCCTCCTCCATGTACCTGCTCTGTCCCTATTCAGCCACCTTCTTCCTCCAGAAGCCCACCTCTAATCAGGACTATGGGCATTCCACAGTGCAGAGGTGGAGATGCTGCAAACAATACTACAGTTCCATAGGCGGCTCCAAAGTCCTCCCTCAGTTGGTAGAGGAAAAGTATGCCCACGTCAGATATGGCTCCTCAACTGCAAGGAAAGGGTGTACTGCATGAGGAAAGGCGGAAAACTTCAGTCAGAGCATTTCCATTTCCAGGCTTCTCTACACACATCTGCAGGAAGGTTCTCCTTAGAGAAAGAGGGTTACAATAACAAACAAAGGGTAGTAATAACCTTAAATTACAATTTGCTGGCTGTAGAAAAGCAAGGAGGAGAGAAACTAACCCATTTAAACAGCAAAGCCAAGCTCAATAAACAAACAATTCTTACCTTTCTTCATCCTTAAAGATAAATTTTCGCAATTTGAGATCTCGCAATACCAGTCCACCATCATGGCAGTGTGCAACAGCAGACGCTATCTGATAGAACAGTTTGGCTGCCTCTTCTTCTTTAAGCTTCTTGCAGGTACGAACAAAAGAATGCATGTCCCCATAGCCTCTTTCAAAGAATACGTATGCTTTTGTCTCCCCAAGAATTATTTCAGTAATTTGGTTGATACTGTTGTGTGCAGGTAGACAAAAACAGGGTGCTAACGACTCTTGGTAACAACCAATGTCAAATACCTGGAAAACAATGACAGTAAAGCCAGCGTTAAAAATAGGGTAAAAGTACAGAACTACACTTACATATATGGCCTCTCAGCTCAGCGCAGAAATGTGTTGTTGTGCATCTACATGGCAAAAGGAACTGTAAGAACTGTGTGTGGACTTGTCAGAAATACATTTAATGTTTGGGGAAAAATCAGAATGGTCTCCTTACATGAACGGGAACATCATAAACTAAGTAGAGGTCATTCTGCAAGGATAACAGCGTGAATGGCCTGAATATCCAATATGTGATTATAATCTGGGTTTAGATTGAAAGTCATAGTTTACATAAAAAGATGCTAGACCTCAAAAGTAACTTAAATATACCTTCTCTTTGAAGAAATCCAATTAAGACCTCAGAGACCATGAACAACCTGTGGAGACTTGTGCTTGGAGATATCTTGCCAAACAAACCAACAAATCGCTATATCGATTTTAATAACTTCTTTCAAGCCATGATATTTTTCATGTTTAAAATCAAATGTCACCATTAATATTGTTTACTTCCTCTTATTTATGGTCATCTCTTGACAAGAAAAGAAAAACATAACTGAAGTCAGTTTCACTTTCACACTCTCAGTGTTGCAGTGCTGTTCAAAAATCATAAAAATTATGGAAATACTGGTCCTAGGCTTTAAACAAGCTTTCTTTAAAAGTTGAGTGTCACTTTAAGAGTAAGCAGGTTATCAGTGATCTAGTGAATTGGCTGTAAAAATGCATAGAGAATGCTGGGGAAAATCCAAATATAAAAGATTACGATAGTCTACTGGTTATGAATGAATCAGTTGAGTTAATTAAAAATATAAAGCAGTGAACAGATTCCACAGAAAATAATTTAATGCTCTGCAGTAAGAAAGTGTAAGCAACAGATGACAGAGTGTATTATGCTGTTACGCTGCCCCATATGCACTATAGGGTACAAAGGAAGGGAATAGTGTTTTCAGCACTAGAGAAACAAACACACTCAGGGATGTACTGCTACTTTCATAACAATATTCCAGTCCCACTAGAGATAAAACTGTCTCCCCTGTTTTGTTTTAATTAGAGAGAACTACTATGTCCATAAACCAAACTCCCTTTAATGCTCTTGCTTCTCATATCCTGCTTGGGAGGCAATCAGTCATTTCCTCTGAAGCTTTTTAGCTTTAAAAGCTTTTAAAGCTTCTGACATGGTTCAACAGCCGATTTACAGAAAAAGCATCTAAAACAAACTAAGTTTTTAACGCTTTAAAGCACAGATATTTCACAGTCCATCTTCAAAAAAAAAAAAAGGAGATTCCAAGATGGCAGACCCCATGACAAAACAGGCCAAATACACTCACCTGTGCTGCTAAACTCCACCACAGCCCTATGCTCATTCACTAACTCAACTCACTTTGTAAGAGGGAAAATTAACATCACCAACAACAGTACCAGAGAAGTAGCCATGTTAGTCTATAGCCTAACGAAACAGAAAAGCAATCATGTTGCACTTTAAAGACTAACAAAATAATTTATTAGGTGATGAGCTTTCTTGGAGCAGACTCACGTCTTCAGATTTGGAGACAGTGCTGTACTGGCCATGGGTTTGTTACTAAAATCCCAGTGCATAACTCATTCCAGAGGAAAATGCACTGACACTTGTATCTTGGTGAGGGCTCATAAACTTAGTAACAATGGCATTAGAAGTAGTTGGAATTAGTAAAAAGTAGCTGCCGTAATACTGAGAAAGAACTTTCATTTCCCTCCTAGTATTAGTCTTCATTTGAAACAGCATTTCCACAATTCTTATGCAACAGTACTATCCTTCAAAAATAAACCAAACCAAACCAACATAGATTGGACTGAACAGTTCTCAGGGAACATTTATCAAGTAGGTCTCTGGTGTAAAAAAATATACATACATACATATATATAGGCCAGATGTTTTGCTTCTTAAAACATGCATACTATCACTAACTGGAAAGTATTTTTTTGTTTTTAAAAAGTGCTTTTTTGGCAATCCTGGACCCAGTTCAATACAAAGTGCAATAAACAGCAGTTTGATTTAGTTTTCATCAGCAAGGGAAAATGAGCCAACACCAAGTTCAAATGCCACTGACCCTAGAAGCAACTAATGGCATTTGTACAGTTAGTGGTATCTGTACATGATCAGGATGTGTGTGCTCTCTCACACCCTATGCATATGCAAGAAATCACTAAGACTGTCTCAGGATACCAAACAGTAAAACTTGTTAGTTTTCTTACCCAGGGGATAGTAGCAGGGGAGGAGATGTTTGTCAAACAGGAAACATGCTCCTGTAGGATGTTTTAAAGTATGCATCAGTTAAGGTACATTTAGGAATGTGATCACTTGGCTCAGTCAAACTGGAGATTCAAGGCAAGTTAAATATTTTCAGAATCTAGATCACAAGCAGTGGCTCACACAAAGGAAACTGAATGGTGTCAATTAAAAAAAATAACATGGGTCAAAGAGAAACAAAAAAAAAAAAACCCACAAATTCGCTCCTTGGGGGACTGCAACTTTGCTGCCCAGTCTGCCATAAAAATATGGAACAGTGCAATACTTGCTGTTTTTATATAATCTCATGCAGAGAGGCAGGATACCAGTATTTCATAAGACAATGCAACCGTCCTACCACCTAGTCCTAACTCTACTGCAAGGAACTGGGTGTTCATTCTAGAAATTCTATTCTAGTATTTATTTTGGCAAAATTTGCATGCATTTCAGCAAAATGCAATACCATTCAGCTTCCAAGGTCAAAACATGCCTGGCCCCCCGCCAAAAATAAATTAAGTGTAAACTAAATCTTCATTGGAATCAGGGTTTGTGACTCCTAAAAGGCAAGTTCATTTATCTCGTCCTTAATCTAAACCTTTTACAAATAGATGCAAGTAGTAAATTAGCACCCCTCTGCAATATATGGTAGTCAATAACTTCATGGAATCAAATTTAAAAGTAACCAGCAGTATTATGACCAATCCTGTGAATAATTATGAGTACCTGTCTAGGATTCATTAGCCAGACAGCTCAACCTCAGAAATTCACAAAAGACTGCTAAAGGTCATAATTATACATTTTGGGAACAACACATTAATTGAAGTGCACGTTCCCAGGTTGCAATTTGCTTTTCAGTCACACAGCTAAGATGAACGAGGGTTAAGTCTAATGCACCAGAGGCCATGAAAATTGTAACCAGTACAATTTAGAAACAAAGGGGGAAAAAATATTCCCTCGGACTTTATGGGAAATGCATTGCTTGGTAAGAGGTGCAGACATAAGGGTTTCCTTTTTCCCATGGGTCACCTTCGACGCTAAAAGAAAATGGGGGAGGGATGTTGAAAAGCAACCAGCCTACAAAAATAGGTTTAGGTATTTTGTCTGCTCTTCTACAAACTGTAGGTGTAGAGCTTTTATTCTTGACGAACTGCACAATGGGGGAGGGTGCTACTGGCAAATTAACTCTTCCACCAGGAAGGCTGGGGACTCAGCAGGATTAATTCCAGGTGGATTTTAATCACTCTTCAGACAAGGAAGTCTACAACTGCAAGGGCTTTCAATTAAACTCAGGAAAAAACACAGTATCTTCAAACTAGCAGGGGGTTCCTTTTGGGGAAGGGGAGAAGATCCGGTTATGTCATGATCAAGCTAACATTTAAACAGCTCTTAAAAGATGGTTCTTTCCAGTACAGCTCCTCTTGGATACAAAGCAGCTTGGCTCTAGGCCACCGTTATAAGGTGGCCATTGTCTAGAGTGAGAGGGAAAGTTACAGAGGGGGACCTCTTTGACTCTGTTCGTTTGGGGCTTGGTTTTAATGTGCTCCAACAGTCGAGCTAG
The DNA here is from genome assembly GCF_033958435.1 of Carettochelys insculpta. Lineage (NCBI taxonomy): Eukaryota > Metazoa > Chordata > Testudines > Carettochelyidae > Carettochelys > Carettochelys insculpta. The sequence continues at coordinate 182,048,332 of NC_134139.1, read as the reverse complement.
TCGATTACTAGTTGGCTATCCGGTCAAATATAAAGCAATACACAATCTGGTTAAAAGATAATAACGGAAAAAGGTGTTACCTTGCAAACCAGCTCCTCTCCACTGTGCAGATGCACGGCTCGGAAAACGTGGTCTCCCTCAAGAGGCTCCAACAATAAGTATTTCCCGATGCAAGAAACGCAATGCGACAAGTTAGGAGTCTCTGGTGGGCTCGGAGAGCCTAGGTTCGGACTAAAACTATGGCTTGGCTCGGTGGCTCTTATAGACGAGAGCTCTTCAAAATCCTGGTTTTTATTCCGAGGTCTCCCATATCGCGCTATTGTGATAGGGGTTGACCTTTGTATGTTCATGAGTATTGAAAGAACCAAAGTTATATACCAAACCCCTGGCTTAAGAAGATCAGTCACTTGCCAGTCCAGCTGCAGCTGCCTTTGTGTCGCTAGTAAAAAGGGGCAGTGGGTTACTTAGACTAGTAATACCAAAAATAATAACCCACGAGATTAAAGTGATTGTTTCGCCCGCGGATCCGCTTCAGAGTAGCGTTGAGAAGCGTGTGGTCGGAGAAAGAGGATTCAGACGCAGATCCTTTTGTTTCTCGTGGAGCAACCGACTCCTCTGACTGTTGGGTTTTGTCTTTTACAGAGAGCGACAAAGTAACTAATTTGAGAACGTGGAGAGCTGCAACGTTCGATTTTCGAACGCAGCCTCGCAGGGAGGCTGCAATATAAATAGAACAACGAGGGGGAGGCTGATTCAATATCAGTCTTTGATGCCCTGAACGCCCACTAAAATATTTAAATACGCTCAACCCCAAAAAGGTTAAGTAACGTGCTGCATAAAGGACTGGATTGTCCTTTCTCTTTCACACAAGGCTAAAGAAAAAAATTGCCTACTTTTTAACTGTAGATGGCGTCTGAACCTTTCCTCTGATAGCAAGGGCGAGCCAGAATTCCAACAAAAAATAAAGGGAGCATTTAACTTAAAAGAGCCGTCAGCAGCGGCGGCAGCAGCCGCATAGCCGACAAAAGATACAGTAAAGCTGTTAAAAAAAAAATCTCCACAGATACCTCGGTTTACGTTGGATTTTTTCCCTCTACAGAAGGAACTGCAAAAGCAAAATCGAATGTGCACAGATGTCCACACAATTACAGAATGCAAGATTTTTGTTGTTTCAATTAAAGAAAAAGTGCAATCAAGGACAAGACCAAAAGTCTTAGATTTCCACGGCACGAGGTTTTTTTTCCCGCCCTCAGGGCCTCCAGGCGCTTTCACAGAACTCACGCACAAAAGAAAACAAAACAAACTGAAGAAAAAAAATAATCCTGGTGGTTCTTCTCTCGGGTCTGAAACGTGTACGGGGGGCGGGGAAAGGAGAGACAAAAACTGCAGTCGCTCCCAGAAATACTGTAGGCTCTGATCTATAGCCTAGAGACAGGAGAAGGGGGCAGAAAGGGATGGCCGGGCCGATCCCTTTCAGCAAGATATCATCCCTCCACCATGTATGAATAGCTACTTACGTGGCTGGGATTCTCTCTCTAGCTCGCGCTATGCCTCACTACTCAATGTCAGCAGCTGCAGCAGCACATTTACACCGTGCCCCAGTGCAAAGGCTGACTGCACAATCTCCACCGCCGCACAGCGCACTGGCTCAGAGGAGAAGCCCACCCCACACTGAGCCGCCTCCTCATTGAGCCAAAACGCCATCAATCACAGAGCGAGCCTGCCAACCCTCCCCACCTCCACTCACTGTTTCACTGAATGAGCCGGTTTCAGGGTAAACAAGGTGAAATATCCTTCCGCAGCACAAGCTGTGAAATAGGAGCTTTGTGAGCGCTTTGTAGCTGCTGCTGCTGGCAAGTCACCGGAGCTCACTGAGTGAATGCTTGGATCTGTGCATGTGGAGTTTCACTGACCTCTCCTTTCCGTTCTTTTTATTTGCCTGGGATCTGGTATATTCTGGTTGGAAACTGTGTGAACTTTGCGGTTGGGGATGGTTTGTAAAGCTTTTTAAATAGATTGTGTCCTTAATAAAAATGGAATAAACCCTCCTAAAATAAGAACCCAAGGGTTTTTTTTTTTTTAATTTGCAAGCATGAATGCTGTGTGTGTTAGATGAGGGCATGGAAGCTTTTTTTCCTTCCCTCAATGAAGAAATCAGTTTTTCCAAGCAACGTGGGTCTTAACATATTTAAGCAACACCAGAGGAACTTCTAAGTGTAATTAAGTGGGAGGAGTTGCCCTCACTCCAGGCTGGTTTAATCACCATTCCAAATCTAAAAGGTGTTGTGGGAGGAGAGGGTAGAGAGAGCAAACTCATTTGTACTGCATAAAGAAACCAATGAATGAGTCATCCTCTAAGCACAAGAACGGTTCCTTTTCCTTGTTAAAACACTGTTTTTACAACTGATTTGGATGTATGTAAAGTTTAATGAATAGCTCCCAGGCCCAATGTTTTCTCCCTTGAGTTTGGCTTCCTCTGTTCTGGAGCCAGCAAAAAAAGCAGTGTTAGAAAGTAAGGGTGGCATGAACGGCAGCAGGATGCATCAGAAAATGGGAATGGTTTGGCTGTGCAAAGCAAACCGGGCATTGGCTGCTCAAATCGTGAACAGGATATTGTTGTGACAGATTAGAGATGAGAGGGTTGTATGTAGGAGATAACATCCACTGTATGAGGCAGAGGCCTTTGTGTGTCTGTGTGACATGCAGTTCTTCATGGAAACGTGGAGTGTTCTAACAAATATTGAATCACCCCCAAATAGGGGAATTTATTTCCCTTTTGCTTATGATAAATGTATTTTAATCAATGAAGTGTATAGGCTGTAAATGCATTCACTGGGGAGGTGTTGGCATTTGAAGGGGAAAGAGACCTTTAGAAAACACTTTGGCAAGAGGTCTTTCTCTGCTGGTACCCCTTGCACTTTACTTAGTCCCTCGCAGGTAGGTTTGCATTCCCCAGAAGAGCTTTAAGGCGCAGCTATCAAAATAAAATTGACAAGTGTGTCTACACTGGGCAAACAGGCCAGAGAAAACTATTCAGGAATTAATCCCTTGTAAATATCAGTTCTTTTGTTTATGGGAGGAGAAAAGAGAGAAGAGTATAGTCACTAATTTGCAGCTAATCATGAAGTTTACCTCTCATTTCTCCTGAATTACCAAACACTGTTTAGCATAGAGAGGGACAATAAGTGGCTTGCAGGCCAGACGCAGTTCACCAGAGTTAGCCCTTGGTGGGCAACCAGACCCTTTATTTACCTGCACAGGTGCAGGTATAACCCGTTGGCTGAGGATCACTGTTCCCAGCCCATGGGAGCTGCTGAAAGTGGCACAAACCGAAACACTGCTTCCCACAGCTTCCATGGGCTGGGAACAGCGGTCCAGAGCCAACAGGAGCTGCGAGCGGCTATACTTGTGGATGTGCAGGTAAATAAAGCATCTGGCAGCCCGCCAGGAGCTAACCCTGGAGAACAGCCCACTTGTTACCTACCCCTGGTTTCTTGTTACCACAAGGTTAGTGTAAGTCTTCTCAATGCCTTGGTGTTCTGTTGCTAGATCTTAGTCAATTTGTTCTCTTGTGAAGTTTTAATGATCGCAACTTGTGTTATGTGTTTACTAATGTTTGGTGCCCGAAGTGTGTTAGGGAGGTGAGATAGCTTATTAATAATAATAATAATAATAATAATAATTAATAATTAATCATAAATAATTGATAATAAAATCGTGATAGCTCATTCACCATTCAGGGAAATCACTGAATTGACAGCCCAGTGATGGCACCTCTATGAACAGAACAGATGCAGAAGTGAAGACCAGCGTTGCAAGTCAAGATAAGATAGATCAACTTTGACCTACAGGAGTTGCCTCAAGAGGATGGCAACATAAAAATAGCCATACTGTCTGAAACAGGCCTGCAATTCATCTAGCCCAGAATGCTGTGCTTGAGCGTGGCCAGAACCAGAAGCTTCAAGAGAAGTAAGAAATCTTCCACCAGGAAGATGCTGGATGTTCTCCCTTGAAACAGTCTAGTCCCTAGTAATTAGTGATTGTTTTACATCCTGAAGCATGAGCTTTTGTTCCTTCAAAAACTATAGAATTATTATTGATAAGTCTGAATGGCTGTATAGCTACCTAATTTATTTAAACAGTTACAGTTGTTGGCTTCAGTGATATCTTGTACCGGTGAGTTCCATAGTTTCATTATGTGCTGAATGGCAATGTATTTCCTTTAATCACTTGCGAATTTACTGTCCTTCTAATTCACCAAATGGCCCCTAATTCTCATGTAATGAAACTGAGGAAAACGGAACCTCCCAGCCTACTTCCCCTATCTTTACCAGGTCTCCTGTTATTTGTCTACTATCTAAAATAAAAATAATATTTTTCTATCTCTAGTTACATGAACGTTTTTCCATTGAGTAACATCACTATAAAATTTGGTAGAACCAATAGAAGACTCAGAACCCGAGTGTCTTTGTAAGCTGTTGTTCTACAAAGGATTAACCATCACACCCAAAACCCATTAAGACCCTTTCTTCAGCTCATTTATTGGTTACACAAACAATCTGTAGCAAGCCCCAATGTAAGAATGCAGCATAAATCTCACACCTACCCTCCTCCCAAACCAAGGGCATCCAGGCGCTCTTCCCTATTTCTGTATCTTCCTGGGTCTCCATACCACAGGGACCAACCTCAGTCTAGCTAGCTTTCACCAGGGCAGGGGTCTACAAACTGTGGCTCTGGATCCATATGTGGCTATTTAAGGACTTCTTTGTGGCTCCCGACACTATAATTGCAAAGTATAAAACAAAAAACCAACAACAAACCCTCCTGTTATTTTTAGCATTTCAGTGAACATCTAAAAGCTCAAAAATGACCACCTCATATCTAAATAGCACACAATATGTAATCTCAAAACATTGGATAACTCCCCCTTTAATATGTGCAGTGTATTGTGGGATATGTGTTTGGGCTGTTCTTAAAATAGGGGTTACAAAAATTATGGTTTGATGTTACTGATTAAGGACTGTCTTATATTCACATCCACTGAGGCTCTTGAATTATCGGGTTTTTTACCAAATTTGAAAAATGACTCTTCTTGCTCTTTTGGTTGCCGACCCCTGCCCCAGGGTCTCTTGCACGTCCGTGCCTCTTATAGCTCTTTGCCCCACACTAGCCTGCTTGCTGGCTTTTATAATTACATGATCCCACATAGATCAGTCTTAACTGGGCAGTACCTGATTTCTCACAGATGAGATTGGGCTCATCTTCTCTTCTTGAAGGGTCTACCATCCTTTGACAGACTTATCCAGTGCAGAAAAGCAAGGAAAGAGCAGCATTTACACCACACTTCAGCTCTCCTGGATTATTTCTCTACTCTGACCAAGGGTTCATATTGTTGCCTCTCTAGCAGTACAGCTATGATGTTCAGAGATTCCTAGATTCCAAGGCCAGAAGGGACTAGTGTGACCACCTAGTCCGACCTCCCATATAACACAGGGCCATTGATCTTTCTAAAAATAATTTGTAGAGCACATCTTTTAGAAAAATATCCTATCTTCTGTAGGCACTGACTGTGGTAATATTGTGTGGTTAATTTTCTCATCCAATGAAATATGAAAATTGTTTATAATGCTGCATTATGCTAGGTCACAATACCAGGAAACAACAATAATGCCAGATAACTGAAAATTTGCATGATGTGTGAGAAAATATTTAGATTATAAAACTAATAATTCTGAAGAAAAAATCCTTTAAAATATAACTCATCCCTCCTTTTTCAAAACAAATTGATGTGGGGATGGTATCCCTTATAAAAATTGTATAGGCTAGCTTCAAATGCTTTATATCTTTGGGCCATTATCCTATCGATCTGCTCTGTCTGGATATTAATATGCAGAGAGATTCCCATTTCCAGTTTCCCTACCTAGATCAGCCTCTATAATTCTTTGTTCCACCACTTATAGTCTCCTTGTTGAAAGATAGTTGTGTCCCAGTAGGACTTTTTCTCCAGGAAGGTGCTAAGTTTCCCCTCTTTATAGTTTGCTATTGTGAGGAATTTCCCAGGAACCTGCTTTCCTTTTGGTACCTTCCCACAACCCAGTCTCAGAGCTCATCCCCATCCAGGAGTATGGGAAAAGGAGATTAGTACCCACAAATCTTCCTTTCTCTTTAAAAGCACATGAACTCATTCAAGAATTTGCTATCACTGGAGGCAGAGAGTAACATTCATGTGGAAAATGGAATTTCCTGTCACATTTTGGATTTTAAACTTTTAGGCAAAAATGTGTATTGTTGCATTATCAACAGAACAATCAAAAGATTTTTGTTTGGGGAAGGGAGATAGAGAACTTTCTCGTTCAATAAATTTTTTAGTTGTCTTAAGCATGAGAAGTTTATTTTGCATCTGCTCTCCTATCAGGATATGCGGACTCTCTAAGGACCTGCTCAAGAAGACCACTGAAGTCAATAGCTATGTCTACACTAGAGTGGGTTTTTGAAAGGGCACTTTTTGAAAACAAGCAATTGAAAGATGCCCTTTCGAAAGATAGTATCCACACACGAGCCAGGGATGGTAAAATCAATTTGTGCCCTCGAAAGGACTATTCGCCCTTTCGAAAGAGGCCATCCACTCTTTCAGAAGACAGCTTCTACACTGTCCCATGCTCTCTTTCAAAAGAAAGGACCAGGAAATGCTGTGGATGGGGTCGCATGGGAGACAAGCCCATCCAGAGCCGCAGCCAGCCGCTCCTTTAAAGGGGCCCTCCCCAACGACCTTGCCCTGCACAGCATGAGGCCTGCAGAGGGGGACTGGTGGGTGGGGCTCCTCCAAGGGGGCTGGCGTGTGAAGCCATGTTGGGAGGGGCAGTGGGAGGGGTAGCAGGGGGGACAGCGGGAGGGGGCATCTGGAAGAGAAGCTCACGGAATGTGCCCACCACATCCTGGAGGGTTCCCAGAGGCTCCTTCCAGGCTGCCTGGCTCTAGGTGGCCTCACCTCCTTCAGGTGGAGGCAGCGCTCCACCACCGCCACCTGCTGCTGAACGGAGGTGGTGATCTGGAGGTCCTCTACTGCCCACCTTGGTCCCTTCTGGAGCAGAGATGCCCTGTTGCCGATGGTGGTACTACCCGATCGTCATCCCTTGCCTCCGGCGGGCTGACCAGCACAACGGAGGGTGCAAGGCTCTCCCAGCCGTCAGGCACAGCTGCAAGAATGGGAAGCAAGAGAGGCACAGATCCCAAACCCTACCCTGTGGCCCATGTCTCACTGGGACATGCAGAGGCAGCACATGTGAAGGTTGCTGCCTGCACGCTCTCAGCTTCCTGCAACAGGGTTTCTGGGTCCATGTGGCTTTAAGGGCTGCTGCATGCACAGACCATAGAGCCCAGCAGGCGCTGGGCAGCACATCTCTGTGTCCCAGCTGATCAGCACCATGGTGGAGCCCACTCTTTTGACAGAGCGGGTCATGGAGCACCTACACATGCCTTCTTTCACAAGCGGCTTTCAAAAGGGAAGGCTTTTCCTATTTCAAGTTTGGAAGCGTGATTTCAAAAGCTGCGCACGTTCCTTCAATATCATTTTTGAAAGAGTGTGGGGCCTGGGCTGACGCGCCGTGCTCTCTTTCGAAAGAGGGCCTACACTTTCCAAAATCCTGGCTAGTGTAGACGCAGCTAATGCAATCCTTTTAACAGACATCAGTGGCTTTTGGATAAGGTCACAAACCTCATGAATAGCCAAGAAACAGTTTTGCATAGATACTCTTTACGAAATCATCCTGATCTTTATCCCTTTTGAATATTCATAAAGCAAATACAAACCAATACCAGAAAGGATAGTAACTTTTAAAGTGGCAGAATAAATAGCTTCTTTTTTTACTGACTTATGAAGGGACATTGATCTTTATCACAAGCCTCAAGGAATGATTAAGAGCACATGCTGTGCTGTGGGACTCCCTGAAAACTTTCACATTGAAAAGGACAGTTCATTCCAGCAAAACAAATAAATAAATAAATAAATTTAGGCCAAAATGTGCTAATAAACACCGTCTGCCTGTCCAAGAAGGCTAATTTTTAAACACAAGATCCTTACTTTTTACAAATCATATCAGATTTTATTTAAAAAAAATTTGTAGTATATTCCTAATATGTAAGTTATCCAAAAAAGATGAAGACTATTAAAAAAGTTGTTGAGCCAGAGTTAACAGCAAAAACAGGCAATTCATAGGTATGAATACAAAGAGCAGGTTTAAAACAAGGGTCTTATTTTCTTACCCTCTGGTAAATGGGTACATTTCTTGTAAAATCAGCTATTATGCATGCGCAGAGGCTCTTCAAAGCATGTGACACTATACTTGTGTACCATATCTGGAATGAGAATCAAGCCTCAGGCACTGTTCTGCACTTAACAATAAAAAGGGTGTTATTGAATAACTCAGTTCTAGATTTACAGCTGACTACAGAGCATAAAAGAGAAACAATATGCAGAGTAACTGATGTACTGCAGCTGGTTAAATGAGGTAGAGAGAAGTAGGTCCCGCATTTCAGCAAATGGTTTTTTTATGTTGCATAGAAATTGTAAAAAAAAACTATTTGGTCAAGTGTCAGGAAATTGTCTTCTCGTATTTATCTACCTGGGATATGTGAAGTACATGACATTACTATTCTGTAAGACAAAACAAAAAAACAGATATAATTTCTGCTCGAGAGAAAGACAGGCTTCCCTCCCGTCTCAGAGAATTACTGCTCTTTGTTTCTGTGTCCTAGTCCCATTGATATAATAGCAATTTTAGAAGTGTATATTGTTGTACAATATGCTGAGCACATGGGTTTTTGCTGTGCTATGAGCCAATAATGGATCACTGCTTATATGGTAGTTTGAGAACCACCATCTGTGTACTAGATCCATGTTGATGAATCCTGATCATGATTAGCATGGACAAATCCAACTACTTTCTCAAATAACAGAATTGTCTCATCTGAGGTGAGGTCAGTGGCCTTTATCAATAAAAATAAAATAAATGTAACATAAATCTGTCATCGCAATGGATTATTAGCTACTCCAATGAAACCTTGTACCTTTGCTCTTTCGACTAGCAATCCCATCAGCATATGGCACCAGTCACAGCTGTTAAAACCTGGTTTAACTATGTATATCCAGGTACCTGTCAGCATCTTTACTAGATAAAACTAGCCTTACATGATAGAAATTTCTATCAAATAGGTTTTATTTTTAATTTTGCTGTCAAACTCCTAGTTTAGCTAGGTAAATTATAGAAAATGAAAGATACTGTCTGCTTATTTTATATTAGATGTAATAGTTCCGTATAATCAACATCAACTCCACACTTTTTACAGTTATTAGTGGTAAGTCAAAAGGTAGTAGGGAATTAAATATATTTTTTTACTACTAATAAAACTGCTTATGGAAATGCAACATATTTGTGCACAAAATTAGGACGGGAAATACCTTTCATTCTTATTCCATTTTTTTAAGTTCAGGACAAACAATAAACACATTACTAATTATAAATATTTAAAGAAGCTTATTTAACTCCAAAATATAAACAAACTCAAACAGCCTCTCATTCTACCCTTACAGCTTCTTCCAGCCTATTCTTATCAATTATCTCCTTTCAAGGACGTTTGTTCAGTCTTCTTCCACTTTGGTAATAGATTCCTACATGCTGTTTTCAAAAAAGATTGTGCAATCAGCTCTGCTTCTTAAGGTAGTGCTGGTTCTTCCAGCATTAATTCCTTCCATTGGTATCATTGGTTTGGAGTTTGAGGCTAATTTCCAAAGGACTCAGAGTTAAATAAGATTCTAAAAAATTCCCTTTTAAATTTGGATCCTCAATTTTGAGGTGAAACTGGGGGATCTTTGCGCAGGATTCCCTGACAGGTAGCTAAAACTGCACACTCTTATCATGCACAAAGAGCACCATACTGAACCTCTGCTGCTGAATATGTGAAACATGTCCATGACTAAAACCTGAATGTTAATACAAACATATTATTTAATTATTTTTAAAATTTAAATTAGTTTTCCTTCATATATTTTAATGGCTGAAAGGTTCAATATGATCATTTAATTGATCTGACAAGGGCCATTCTACACTACATTAGCATGGCCATTTCAAAGTTTTTTGTAAGGGCTGATGTAGCCAACATGTATAACACAGTTCATAGGACTTTATTATATTAATGCCTTTTTGAGCTACCACATATCTTCTAGAGAGAATAAATGTAATCTTGGTTTCCAGCAATAGAGAATTCATCACAACACAAATTATTTGAATGGTTAATTACTGATACTGTTAACAATTTGTGTCCTATTTCTAGCCTACATTTTTCTAGCCTCAGTATCAAGCATTGGATCTGGTTATATCTTTGTCTGCTAGATTGAAGAACCCTCTGTTATCAATTTTATGTTTCTCTATGTAGGTCACTGATCACTTATAAACTGTGATCATATCACCCCTTAACCTTCTCTTTGTTAAGCTACATAGACTGAATTCCTTGACTCTCCACTATACACGTTCTAATCATTTGGAGTTTATTTGAATCTCTGAATCCTCTGCAATTTATCGACTAATGACAGTGAGTGATAGAGGAGACTTTTTTCCACCTTCTGTGCCAACACTGGCATAAGAAGGATGTAAAGTAATATTAATATAAAAATTAATATCCTTTAACCACTGTATTTATAATCTCATCAATAATACCAAATTAGTCTGACAAAATTAAATTTCCAAAGACCCATGCTGATTGACATTATATAGCCCTATTTTGCTAGTTCCACAAAAAAAAAATCAGCTAATCTGAGCCCAGGTTAACTCACTTGGATGTATGGTACAAGGCTAGAAGTAACCACATAGGTTTTCATGCATATGTTTGCTGGGTTTCGGAGTCCAGACTGCAGCCTGAATTCAAAACTCTACATGGCTGTTTTTCCCCCTTTCCTCATGCCCTATGAGCCTGAGTCAATTGACCCAAGCTCGGAGACTTGCTAACAAAAACGGGTAAGCAGCTGGGTTCTATGTAGATGTACCCTTTGAGTCCTGTGCAAGAAATTTTATTATTTTTCCTGGGACTGATGTCAGGTTGACAGGCCTATAATTCCTCTAGTCATTCTGTTTACCCTTTAAAAAATTGGCATACCATTACCTTCCTTCCAGGCCTCTGGAACTTCCCCAGTGTTTCAAGAATTATTGCCAATAAACGTTAGTTGTCTGAAAGCACTTTGGCCAGCTCTTAGATACAAGTTACTTGGACCTGCTGGTTCAAAAATGTCTAATGTCAGTACCTGCTGTTTAATATTTTTCTTATTGTTAGAATGTAAAGTATTTAATTATCATATGCAATCAATGTATCATCCAGCTTTTTACCAAATAAGGAACAGAATTATTTACTGAACACATCTGCCTTTTCTGCTGTTGACCATTTTACTATTTCTGTCTAGCAATTGCCTAATACCATTTTTAGTATGGCTTGTGTACTCAAAATTTCCCTCTTAACTCTGCTAAGCTATTTTGCTCTCCTTGTCTCTTTTTGTTTCTTTTATCAATTTTCTACAGTGTCTTGCTTCTAATTTATATTCATTGTTATCAACTTCCCCTTTCCCCACCCAATATTTTAAAATTACTTTTATTGCTAATTTCACTTCCCCCTTAGACATTTTGTTTGCTTGGTTAGTTTCTTTAGATCAGAGTAGACTTCTCTTTCAATTGTGGCTTTTGAGGGATCTAATATAATGTTCGTGAACAATTTCCAATTATCTTTCACATGGTTTTATTTAAATTCCTTCGCCTGGTTGATTTGGCTTTTAGCTGATTTCAGCTTTGTGAAATTGTCTCTTGAAGAAGAATTTGAAGTGTGAAGGATCTATAGTATTGGTTTGGGTTCTATTCTTTTTGCACACAACAAATGTAATTAAATTCTGATCATTTCCATGTACACAACCAAGTAACTGGATTTTCTAGGTTTACATCTAGCCCAGCAATACAGACCCAGAAGATGGACTGCAAGCTGCACACAAACATGGATATGCAGGAGGATGAGAACTACAGGAAATTAAAACAATTATTTTACCTTATTTGGGAACAAAGCAGAAAAATCTGAATCACTGTGAAGCTCAGTACTGCCTCAAACCTCACAGCAGTCCTGGGAGCCTCAGAGACCTATTGTTCCGTAATGCAGAACAAAACTATGATGCAACAGAGGTTTTTCACAGGAGACTCATCTAAAAGAACAGAAGATGCTGATGACCCAATAGTCAGCACTCAGAAAGAGCAATCAGGGCTACCCAATGAACCGGAAGCCCTGTCTGTCAACAAAGGGACCCAGAGTGTGTACATGGCTGCTTTGTCAATAGGAAACTGTCAAAAGAGGTGTTATGCCTGAAGGCGGGAAGTATAACGCTGCCAGTGGATATGCTAGGTTTTGTCGGCAAACTGTTGACAAAGCACATTTTGTGTGTAGCCACTCCGCGTTTTTTCCCTACAAAAGCCCAGTTTTGCTGGGGACAGGCTTTCATGTAGATATTGCCACGCACGGGCCTGGCCAGTACTGTGTGCTATATGGGGAAAGCAAGATTACAATGTGTTATCTAAACTGGAACACTGTCTATCTGAAGCACAGTATAGCTGATCTATAATTTACATGCTCTTATTCTGACAAGCTGCCTCATAGTTTTTAGTGGGTGTGTAAGAAACAATGCACAAAACATATATTACTAATACCATTGTCATATAAAATGTTTGAACGGGAGATTTAAGATCTGATTCAGTTCTCTTGCTAATCAGAGTCCTACAAGAATATCTTGAGCATATCAAAAATAAAGCAAACCATGTTTTCTGACCACATGAATAAAAGGCTCCAAATGCTGTGGAATCAATGCAATTCCACAAAGTCAGGTGCAAAAAATCTGTGGAGAGAACTTTTGGTCCTGCGTATGTGGACTGAAGTAAACTCATTCAGGTGCTGTTTATACATTAGCAACAGAAGTCACATTCTACAACAGTGATTTCAACCTTTTTTTTTTTCCATTTGCAGATCTCTAAACTTTTTGAATGGAGATGCAGACTACTTTGGAAATCTTAGACATAGTCTGTGGATTCCACAGGGTTTACAGACCATAGGCTGAAAACCCACTGTTCTACATCACAAGTTATTGGGCTCACTACAGGTACTCAACTTTGCTCACTTTATGGTTTTTGATATAAAGGTGGTCAGATCAGATGATTTTTTGGTCCCTTCTGGCCTTAAATTCTCAATCCAAGTGAATTCATCTGAAATTTTCCTTGCCCACCAGTACCGTCACCACCACATCTACCAAGTCTACATCTGTTTGCTCCGTTGCCAAACACTGAAATAGCCAAAAGACTGCATTCTTTGTATGGGATGACAAAGTCTCCATAAGCCCTTTGCTAAACTGAATAAGTACACCAGCATCCCAAAATTCAGTTTCCTTGCTAATTTTAATGAATAATATTGAATGACATACTGTGGTTGTGACAAAAGTGGATCTCCTTGGAAGTCCTTTGTATACAACGCTTGGTTAGAAACTGACTTTAATGTTATCAAATTTTATGGCTCTTGTGAACACCTTAAAAAGATTATGCCTTCTTAAAATCAACAGATTAAAGGGAAAACTAAAAAGAAAGCAATGGATTACAAAGAATATCATTGATGTAATAGGTAATTGGAGTGTGCCACATCAGTTTTTAGAGGTTAGTCAGAAAAAAAATGTTGAAGGTTTAACAGAAAGCATCCCCTTAAGAGTCCATGTAGATGACTTTTATGTAATCAGAACTAAATTTGAACTTTCAAAAAAAAAAAAGAAAGACAGAACTGAATGAAAACTTCTTGAAAGTAGGAACAGCCATTCCTCCACCTACCTCTCAGCTGCTGTTTTATGTAATGAAAGAGTCTTCATTTATAAAACATTTTTGTCATTCTATTCAAAATCAGGAAATAAGAAGGTAAAGGTGTTTCAAGATATCTAACAACTTAAATATGGTCTAGATTTTGATAAGCAGGATTCTGATTTCTTAAAGTGAATTGTTGGTTATAATTATTACCATCAATTGAGCTAGTACACTGTAATTAAGGTTAAATAATGTTTTTCATTTTAAGACTCATTTTTCAGTTGCTTGTAATTTTGCAAAACTTCCATCATTTGGACTGAAGATTTCCCTACCATATATCTGCTTCCAGCTGAATTTATGATAAGAGTTTCAGATAAAATGGTTTAGCCATTATTAAAAATAAGATTATGAAAAATACATATTTGTTGCCTGTGGTCGAAAGAACCATACAACCATGTAATCGAGACACTCTGGTGTCCCCATGTTTGGAACAGAGGCTTGAAATTTGGCTGAGGCAAGACGTATTGCTTTGTTGTCAGGAGTGTGCCTTTTTCATGGGAACATCAAACTTTGGCTAAACTTGCCAAGTTATGAGCCTTTCAAAAATCTCAATTCACACATCCTCAGACACTTGTTAAAGTTTGGCAGCTAAGTTCTTGGAAGATTCTGTCTGCAATGAACATGAGCCAGCACGATTTCTAAGGTTTTTTTTTTTAATTAGAAATTTACAAACTCAAAAGAGTTATGTTAAAAACATAATGTTAAAAAGTTAGTAAATATCAGATGTAAGATTGCCTGAACAACATTAATTTGTTCCCTGTCCATGCTGGCTTAACCTTCGGTTGTAGAGCATGGAGCTAAAGGGAATTAGAGATTCACTATAAGAGAAGTAGGAAGCTTCAAAAAGGTAGTGAATGGCTGAGAGAGGTATCCATGATTGCCAGAGGAAGGAGGTCTTTTGGGCTACATCTGCACGACAGAGTTATTTTGAAATAAGATATTTTGAAATATCTTATTTTGAAATTACACAGCAACACAAAAATATATTTTGAAATAGATAACGTGTATTCCAGGCAGAGTACAAGGATTAAGCAGTAGTAGTATTTCAAATACTATTTCTGTACACGTAGCATTATTTTGAAATAGTGCTATTGGACAACATGATGGCTTATTTTTAAATGTTGCTATTCCGTGTCTTAAAAGAGCCTATTTCGACATAGCTGTTCAGAAATACAAGTTATTCTTCCTGCAATGAGGTTTACTGATTTCAAAATAACTCACCCACTATTTCAAATTTATTTGGAAATAGCATGTGTTTAATGTAGACTATACCAAGTTATTTCAAAATAACAGCTGTTATTTCAAAATAACTGAGGTGTAGGTGAACTAGGGAAGCTCAGTATAGGAGACTAGGTGGAGTTGGAACTAAAGAGAGACTTTATTTTGAGATTTAGAATTCTGCTTTGGACAAGCTCTGTTGCTAGCTTAATGAAAATTTAATTAAAGGATTTGGGGCTGAGAAGATTTACTGGAGAACTGTGTTATTAAAGTGGCTGTAGTGAAACGGAAATAAAGGGAAAATATCACTGCTCACTCTTGGGGTGCTGGGAAGACAAGATCATTAATGTCTGTGAAGCACTCAAATATATAGAGATAAGCATCAGGAGGAAATTAATAATATTACATTCAGTTTGGGCAGTGTATTTTATAACACCTGGGCTACATGCCAAACGAAGAAGATTAAAAAAAAAAAAGCAACTGCCCATTCACACAATGAAACAGAGGTGTTCTGGAAAAAATAGTATGTGATTCTGTAATTAGTGACTATATTATTATGTTGATGAGTGTAAAGTAATGCACATTGGAAAACATAATCCGACCTATGCATACAAAATGATGGGTTCTATATTAGCTATTAGCTATTTCCACTCAAGGAAGAGATCTTAGAGTCTTCTTAGGTAGTTCTCTGAAAGCATCTGCTCAATATGCAGCTGCAGTCAAAAAAAAAAAAGCTAACAGAATATTACAAACCACTAGGAAAGGGATAGATAATATGAGTGAAAATATAATTCCACTATATAACTCCCTGGTACGCCCACTCCTTGACTATTGCATGCAGTTCTGGTCACCTCATCTCAAAAAAGACATATTAAATTGGAAAAAGTACAATAAAGGGAAAATTGATTAGGAGTATGGAACTGCTTTCATATGGAAAGAGATTAAAAAGACTGGGACTGTTCTCAGAAAAGAGACCACTAAGGGTAGGTATGATAGAGGTTTATAAGATCATGAATGGTTTGGAGAAAGTGAATAAGGAAGTGTTATTTACCCCTTCACATACCACAAGTACCAGGGGACGCCAAATTAAATTAATATGCAGAAGGTTTAGAAAAAAGAAAAGGAAGTACTATTTCACAAAATACAATCAATCTGTGTACCTCATTGGCAGGAGATGTTGCGAAGGCCAAAACTGTAACTGGATTTGAAAAAGGCTAAGATATATTCACAGGTCTGTAAGGGCCATTAGCCAGGGTGGCCAGGTATCCAAACCAGTGCTATGGGTGACCCCAACCCACTGAATTCTAGAAGCTAGGACAGGGTGACAGGGGATGGATCATTTGATATATTTTCTTGTCCTGTTTACACCTTCTGACATGTCTTGTCCAGACAGCTTCAGAAGACAGGCTACTGGCCTAGCTGAACACTTGGGCTACGTCTACACGTGAAGCCTACATCGAAGTAGCCTATTTCGATGAATAACGTCTACACGTCCTCCAGGGCTGGCAACATCGATGTTCAACATCGACATTGCGCAGCACCACATCGAAATAGGCGCAGCGAGGGAACGTCTACACACCACAGTAGCACACATAGAAATAAGGGTGCCAGGCACAGCTGCAGACAGGGTCACACGGCGGACTCAACAGCCAGCTGCTCCCTTAAAGGGCCCCTCCCAGACACACTTGCACTAAACACCACAAGATCCACAGAGCCAACAACGAGTTGCAGACCCTGTGCATGCAGCATGAATCCCCCGCTGCAGCAGCAGCAGTCAGAAGCCCTGGGCTAAGGGCTGCTGCACACGGTGACCATAGAGCCCCGCACGGGCTGGAGAGACAGCGTCTCTCAACCCCCCAGCTGATGGCTGCCATGGAGGACCCCACAATTTCGACGTTGCGGGACGCGGATCGTCTACACAGTCCCTACTTCAACGCTGAACGTCGAAGTAGGGCGCTATTCCGATCCCCTCATGAGGTTAGTGACTTCGACGTCTCGCCGCCTAACGTCGAAGTTAACTTCGAAATAGCGCCCGACGCGTGTAGCCACGACGGGCGCTATTTCGAAGTTAGTGCCGCTACTTCGAAGTAGCATGCACGTGTAGACACAGCTTTGGTCTGATGAAGTATGGCCATTCTTATGTTCTTAGTGAAGATGTTCAAGGGGATTGAATAGGGTTGCATGGGCAACCTTAATTCTGGCACTTTGTAAAAACAGGGGATGTCCCTTAGAAAGCATATTTTAATGTAAGTTTTTGGATACAATTACTTACATTGTTACGTGTAGAGGCTCCAACTTTGATCAGGGCCCCATTGTACCAACACATAATAATAATATAGTCACTGTTCCAAAGAGTTTATAATATAAAGAGATAAGAAGTACGAAGAATGAGAGTGGTAAAATGACTTCCAAGGTTACATAATCAGGAAGATAGTTTGTTGTGCTGATTCTGACTACAACAGACCACCTTGCCTCTGGAAGTAGTTATTTGAGGAGTGAGTTATAAGCATTACAACATCAGAATCTGGTGCCATAGTAAAGCACCAGTGCCCCCAGTACCATCATAAATTAATTCCAAAGAGTAAAAGTAAACAGGGAACAATATTTTACATGTAACATTCACAGAGGAACTCAGTGATGCTTAATTTTAGCTGTTATGCTATTGACTACAGTAAATGGAATAGACTAGGTTACCCCCTGCTCCAATGATTCTACTGAAAAGCTTCAGTAATGGAGAAATTGCAGTGAGTTTTCATTTGATGGCATACCAGTTTTTCATGGAAATTGACAATATAATTTCCAGAAAAGTATACAGAATTGGTTTCTGTTCTGGTTCCTCTGTGTGGCCACATTTTCTACAAAATGTGGTGCTATTCTTCATGTCTAAGCTTATTCAAGGGGTCCTTACTTGTCTATGTAACTCCACTGCATTTCAGTGAGACTTCTTTGAATGTAAGAGCTTGTAGTGAGGCAGAATGGCCTCCTTCCTCCCAAGTATACCCAGAGGGATCATTGCAACTCCTTGGGGGATAGAGCCAGGCCAGCCCTGCTCTTCCACTGAAAGCAGGGGAGCATGACAGAAAATACAAAGGCAGGTCTGGCAGCCCAGTTGAGCTAAAGACATGAAGGGAGACAGATGCCTATGACACACCACTGGAGCAGGACACAGACCTCTACAGCACCAAAGCTGCAGAGAAGCTGCTAGAACTGCCTGCCAGCAGGAATACTGAAGAGCTGCCATTAGCTGTATACCCCAGGGAAAGGGAGGACAGCTCCGAACCAGATGTACACCCCAAGCAGAACATAGGAAACAGTCAGAGACACCAGGCAGTAACTTGATTTTATTGGGGCCATAATCCTGGCCAGCATGTTCCAGCCAGATCCCTGTGGACCCAGTGCTGGAATAATCTGTCACTGGTAGGGCTGCTGGCTGTGACCTTCTGCATTAGGGTGGATCTGAGTCCCCTGCCTCCTGCCAACCCCACTCTAGGGATGGCAGACTCCCCACTTTAGGGCAAGAAGCCTGTGTGTGTCCATCATCTTCCAGATCCAGGAAGTCAGACTGCTTAGTGCTGCACCCTGAGGTCCTAAGCCTCTAGATTTTTTGATGCTCCACTTGCTTGAGGTGCAAACTGCTTGTTTACTGGTTACCTTAGCCAGGAAGCTAAGATGAAACACTTCTCTGGGTAGTGCCCCACCTAGAGGACTTGAGCCATGGACAACTAACCAATTGTTTGTTGTCTAACAGAGTGACACCAAATGGCGTCCCTCCAAGCTGGAACCTGAGGTGCCACTACAGAGCGGCAAGATCACATGTTTCTGTTTAAGATGTAGTGCCTTGACATCCTTTCAGGTTTCCATGACAGATATGGCATATGCAGACTATGTGACAGTGTGATGTGGCATAAAGTTTTTATGAGTATTCATGGGGTGAGCAGTTCAACTCATTTGTGACTACACTCATCCCTCATTTATCGAGTACTCTACTTACAAGTACTCACTAAAACAAGGGACACATATACTTACAACAGTTCACTATGCAAGTGAACTTCCCTGCTTACATAAGCCAGCCCCCAGGTCCCTGGTCGGGGCACAGGGAGACCCACAGCCCTACAGCTGGAGCTGAGCCAGCTGCTGGGTCCCTGGCCAGAGAGGAGGGGTGGACCGCAGCCCCGTGGCTGGAGCCCAGCTGGCTGTGGGGTCCCTAGCCAGGACTCAGGGAGACCCAGGCCTGCAGGGCCCACTCCCAACACTCCCCCGTGACAACTCTCCGTGCACCCTCCGACCCAGTTCCAACATTCTCCTAGCCCACAGCTCCCAATGCAACCCCCCCAGCCTGCTCCCAACGCCCACCCCATCCCCTTCCGAACCCTCCTGGCCCTCCGCACCCCACAGGTACCTCTGCTGCAGCCAGGAGGAACAAGCCACCACCTCCTCCACCTGAGCCGCCTGCAGATTTTAACCCTCCCTCCCGCCCATGGCCCCAAACTGCCCCCAGCCTTTAATCCCCTACAAAGCCCAGGTTCACTTACCTATCAAAAGCAGCACCAACTGGTGCCACTCCAAGCACTTGGAACCAATCAGAGACTTTTACACGTATTTTAATAGGAATTTAGTGTCCCTCTTTCGAGTTTTCACCTACAAGCAAAAAGTTAGCAACCAATTGTACATGTACAGCGAGGGATGAGTGTAATGGTCCTAGTCCAAATTCTTTCTGCCAAAACATCCAGACTATACAATTGTATCCTCTGTTTCCCACTAGAAGATGCCACCATCTCAGGAATAAGGGACAAGAAAAAAGAAAGTAGAAAACAGAAGCTGAAAGCACTGATCTCTTCAGGAAGGGGAAAAAATAAAATAGTACAGGTCGCAGTTAGACACAAAATGGCCCTCTCACCGCTATGTCATTTGGGTTATCTCTAGATTGCCATGTACTGTTGGCAAAAGATATGCAAGTTGTACAACAAATTTGTCAGGAGAGGCTTTTCCGATATCTGGGCCATCCACACAGGGCCAAATGTTGGAAAAAACCCCTCTGCAGAGACATCCCTTCTTCCTCATGAAATAAGGTATACAGGGATGTCAACAGAATGCTCCTGACTGGCAGATCTCTTCTGACAGATCTGCCTTCTGGATGTGTACTCTGTCGACAAAACTTCTCTTGACAGTTCTGCAGTGTAGGCATATCTGTAGTGACAGCAACTGCCATATTTAGTTCCTTTCAGTGGCCTCTATAGGGGTATCATGACATCAAGTTGCTATGAAGCTGCAGATCTATACCAGCTTTCCTGTATAACTGCAAAATGTGGAGAGCACCAGATTGATGTTTTCAGTTCTCATTTATCCTCATTCATTGGCTGCTCCATTTAAAGTGGTAGGACAAGAGCAGAAATAAGGATATTCAAAGCAGACCCCAGCAGGGGCCTCCATCAGCATTACTTTCCTTTTGGCTGATTGCTTGGTATGCACATATTATCAGAAAGGAAGACAAAAGCATTCCAAAGCAGGTTTACCAACCAATGCCACTGGACAGCCGGCACTGAGGTGTGCACCAAAACCCACAGTAGCTTAATAAAATTGCCAGTGGTAGATATAAACTGAATATTCTGGCAGACCACCATTCTGAAGACTGGTCTGAGTGGGGCTTGATGTGCAAGGAGGTCATTTTCCTGTAGGACTTACTCTGATGGTGAAGAAAATACTTGAAAAGATTGCAGATTTTACCTTAAAAACCTCTTGGAATATTTTGGAGAGCAAAGTAGAAGGTGTTCTGAGACAGGAGGAAGAGTGCAGAAGCTTTTCACAGTTTTTTTCATTCAGCCCTTCCCACACATTGTTTGTATTATAAAGTCTAGGTGCTTCTATGCAGTCACTGTTTTCTGCCTTTAGATGAACCCATCTATTAGTCTTTATGAGAAATTTAATTAAAAAAAACCCCATGATAATTGTGAAACAAAGCATTCTCACACCATGAGAAACTGCTCCAAGGAGCGATAGTATCCTTTTATGTAGTACTCACTTTGTGTGCTAATGTGCTTTGTTTTATGCTTCCACTCCCCATAACTTCAGTGGGGTTTCATGTATACTGAATGGTCTGCCTGCCCCAAAACTCATCACAGATCAGGGGCTCAGACTGTAAAATCTTCAGGTGCTTAATTTTATGTTTGCTTGTAAGGGAGTCTTAAATGTCTACAATGCCAGCAAAATAATGGACAACAAGAATAATAGCAAAAGTATAATCTAAAATTAAACTGTATTTATAATGTGGCATTTAACCAATAGCTACTTCTACTCTGCATGTTTGAGAGTATGTTCTATTAACTGGAAATGGCCCCTAACTAATCACTGTAATACATTGTATGGTGTTATTGTGCAATGACAGCTCACCTTCCTGAATGACCGAACCGAGCTGTTAGCCTTTTGCCTAGCAACACACCTAGATATACCATTAGGTTTACACAATAGCATACACCCTTTCTTATTGCTCAACTAGGATTTGGCAAATGTCCTTTTCAGATGTTACATTTTCTGGAGCTGGGCTCATATATGACTGGGGTTCTCAAATAGGAACTAGTGCTGCCAAAGTTAATGTATTTTTAGCTAGCAGAGCACCATTGCAGTTTAACAGAGTAATATTTCTGAAACTCTTTATTAAAGCAGTTAGCTGTGACAGGTGTTTCTGGAGTCAATCTTCATCTTATCAGTCAACCGATAACAAGTGGGATGTCTTCATGTCATAGAATCATAGAACACTAGGACTGGAAGGGACCTCGAGAGGCCATTGAGTCCAGCCCCCTGCCCCAATGGCAGGACCAAGTACTGTCTAAACCATCCCTGATAGACATCTATCTAACCTGTTCTTAAATATCTCCAGTGATGGAGATTCCACAATCTCCCTTGTCACCTTCCTATTTGTGAGTCTGTTGATGGCTGATCAGCCCAGTTCTGGAGCTACAGATCTTATCACAGAAGAGGCAGGTGTTAGTAGCTGTTGGAGGGCATGCGACAGTTTTTCATGCGCTTTTCTTCTTTTCCACCTCCCGTCGTCTACACTGCAGTGGGACCTCTCAAATTGCGCCACACCCTCATGGATTACCATTCTCCCCTGAGAACAGTCTTTGGCAAGGTTCTCCCAAGTGTCGACAATAATGCTGCACTTTTTCATCTTTGCCTTCAGCATGTCCTTATATCATTTACACTGGTCCCCCATGCTCCTCTGTCCGTCCTCCAATTCAGAAAATAGAATCTGTTTGGGGAGGTGCTGATCAGACATCTGAATGATGTGACCAGTCCAATGAAGTTGTCGATGAATGAAAATGGCTTCAATACTGGTCATGTTCAATTCTTCCAGGATGCTAGTGTTGTATATCCTCCCAAGAGATATTTAGGATTCTCCCGAGGCAACATTGATTAAATTGTTCACGTGCTGTCAAAAGACGTTTGTATGTTGTCCAGGTTTCACATGCATATACCAGCATTGGAACAACCACTGCACGGTATACAGAGTTTTGTCTTGGGATAGATGTCCCAGTTCTCGAAGACCCCTTGTCTCAGGTGGACAAAAGCAGAAATTGCACGACTGAGAAGATGCTGGGTTTCTGCATCAATGTCAACTAATATGACTTCCAAGGTATGAGGAGTGCTCCACATTTTCCCACAGTTCTCCATTGACTTCAATAGAAGGCGCATGAGATTGTCCTGTTGGTGAAAATAGGTTGAGCACCTTGGTCTTTTTGATGTTCAATGTGAGGCCAAGATTCTCGTATGCTTCAGCAAAGGCACTTAAGATGGTCTGAAGGGCTGTGGGAGAAAGAGCAACAGCCATATTGTCATCTGTATACTGAAGCTCCATGATTCAGGTTGTGGAGGTCTTGCTTTTAGCCTTCAGTCTCCTGAGATTGAAAAGCTTCTTGTTTATTCTATCGACAATCTTCACACCATCTGGAAGCTTGCCATCAATGAGGTGAAGGGCAATTTAGATGCAGAACTGTGATGGGGCAATGATGCAGCCTTGCTTGACTCCCATTTTGACCTCAAAGGGGTTACTTTGGGATCTGTGGTTGCTCAATACTGTGGCAGTCATGCTGTCATGAAGCAGCCTTAAAATGCTAATGAATTTTTAGTGCAGCTGATCTTTGAGAGGATGGTCCACAGGGTGCTACAACTGTCTGAGTTGAATGCTTTGTACAGGTTGATGAAACTCATATATAAGGCTTGGTTATGTTCACGACATTTTTCTTGCTGTTGTCAGACAGCGAAGATCATGTCTGTTGTTCCTCTGAATGGTCAGAAGACATACTGGGATTCTCGGAGAATTTTTTCTGAGAATGGGAGGAGTCATTTTGTAGGGTTTTGAGCTAAGATTTTCCCTTCTGTTGCCAGGTGAGATGCCACGATGTTTTCCACAGTCCAACTTGTCACCCTTCTTGAAAAGACTGACGGTCAGCCTGTCTCTGAAATTTTGAGATCTTGAGAATCAGGAGGTGGACCTGTTTGTGAAGCTCTGCCCGCTTTCTTTGAAGGCTTTGGTGGGGATTCCATCTAGTCTGGTTGTTTGTTGCACTTCATAGCTTTGATGGCAGCTTGGACTTCACTCAGGGTAGGAAGTGTCACAAGATATTCTCTAGGTAGTTGCTAAGGCATTTGGTCAAAAGATTTTAGGACCATGTTGGAGGGGTGCTTCAAAAGCTCATGATAGTGCTTCCTCCAGTGAGAAGCAATGGCTTTACTGTCTTTCAAGAGTTGGGTACCATCTTTTAATCTCAGGGGATCAAGTCCATGGTTTCTCAGTACATAAACAGCTTTGATAGCATTGAAGAAACCTCTTGGATCATTGAAGTCTGCGAAATGCTGAAGTTCTCATGCCTTCTCAGTCCACCACTGATTTTTCAGAATCCTTGTTTTATTTTTCACTTCTGCCTTGGCCTTGGCATGCACTTCTCTCTTTGTTGTGCAATCAGTGTTGCCTTGCCAGGCTCTAACGGCTTTCCTTTTTGCCTCAATCAAGGATTCAATTTCTTCATCGTTCTCATCAAACCGGTTCTCATGCTTCCTGGTCTGGTAGACAATGGTTTCTCCACAAGCTCCAGTGATGGCATTTTTCAGTTGACACTAATGTTCTTCCACATCTTCAGGGTGTACTGTCAGCAGCTTCCTGAGGAGCTCTATCTGGAAGTCACTTCATCTGATGGTGTCCTCCTAGCCTTGTACATTGATCTTTCATTGGATCTATTTCCTCTGACTTCTCCATTTAGTGACAGTCCTATTTGCCATTGTGGATAGAATAAGGCAGTGATCAGTCCAGCAGTCAACAGCACTGGTTTTTGCACATGTGAGAAGGACATCACGCTGATCCTGAGCGCAGATGATGACATAGTCTATGAGGTGCCAGTGCTTTGATTGAGGATGTTTCCATGAGGTCTTAAATTTGTTTTCCTTGCAGAACAGGGTGTTCGTGATGACTAGCTCGTGTTCCGCACATTTTGTAAGGAGGACCACTCCATTGGAGTTGCTGTTACCAACTCCTTGTTTCCAATGGTAGTCTACCAGCGATCCGCGCCTCTTCCAACCCTGGCATTGAAAGCCCCCAAGAGAATAATCTTGTCTTCTTTCGGCATGTCTTTCAGGACTGCATGCAGCTGGATGCAGAACTTTTCCTTTACATCATTTTTGGCGTCTAGCATTGGTGCATAAACTGATGACAGTTGCCTGTTGTTTTTTGGCAAGCTTCAAGTGAAGAATCATGAGATGCTCATCGATCCTGGCAGGGGCTTCAGATAGGATCTCTGTCAGTTCGTTTTTGATGGCAAATCCTACTCCATGATTTCACTTTTCTTCCATTGGGGTTCCTTTCCTGAAAAATGTATACCCTCTACCTTCTTCTCATAGCTGTCCTTCTTCTGGTCTATTTGTTTCTGCCAGGGCAGCAGTATCAATGTTGAATCATCACAGCTCACAGGTGATAATTGCTGTGTGTCTTTTGGGTTGCTCACTATCTGGGTTGTCCATCAGAGTCAATATGAGGTCAATATTTCTATCAGTAAGGGACATGGTGAAGAATGAAATGAAGAGGATTTCTGCAAGTACCCTTGTACAATACTCAATGCATGCTTTCTCCACAGTATCACATTACAATTACAGCAGGTACAATTAAATCTAAAAATATTGATTCATGGTCATGTGTGTAATAGCTAGATTTAAAAAGAAACTCTGATCTGTATTTCAGATTGATTTAGATATTCATAAAAGGTGCTGCACTGGCAGCATAGGAATCCAAAGCCTCTCTTCAGTCAGGGCTGAATAGTGTTCTGATTTGCCTGGCTACTCAGGAATGGGGAGTGATTTTAGACTCCTGCTTCTCACCTTGTTCTCTGAGCTGCAAAGAGTTGTTCAGCTTCTGTGCCCATTTAATATGCCTAGCACATTACTGACCTAGAAGTAAAACCAGCACTGTATATTATTAGCAGTTACAGGAGCCATCCAGTCCTCCTTCCCACCCCAACTCCCTTTTACAGAGGATTTTGCATCCGAGAAAACTGTAGACAGTAACTGTATAATGTAATAATTCTTTGTACTTATGTAGCACCAAAGAGTGGAAAGTGTTTTATTGCATAAGGATGGATAAAAGTTGCAAAGCTGCATCCAATATGCTCCCTGTTCACCACATGTGATGAACGGGGCAGTGTAGTGTGGCAAAATGTGGCTCAGGAGAGCCGCACATATGGGGCACACTCTGGCTACTCTGCAGAGGGACAAGCGCATGGTGGCAGGGGTGAAGGTGGCCTGTCTGGCCCCGACACGCTCCAGCCATGGGGCAATTAGCACGGCGCAACTTCAGCTGTGGCATGGCTTCAGTGCTGGGGGGTTCATGCAGCTTCAAGTGAGTAATCTTGTAAAGGGGGAGTGTCTAGCTTGTAGGGAGTTGGCACATGGCTGTGGGGGGCCTGAGGCAATTGTTTAAATTTCTCTTGGACACCACTGTTGTAAAGTAACTTGAACACGGTCAGAGAGGGAAATGGCAGACAGGGAAATAGAACAGTCATCTAACAATCAGTCCCCTATAGGCTCAAGCATATTGATTATGATCTATAAAAACTGTAAAGTAGTAACTTATTAAGAAAACATTTTCCATGTCATTAATAATGAGGGTTAAAGGCCAGTTCTATAAACACGTACGCATGAATAGCCACTATTGTAAATTCATTCATTTCCTCAGCATTATAATGGATTTCACACCTACTGAATCGTCCAAATAGGTCAGTACAACATAATTTTCTCACAAACATACCTTTAGATTTTTGAAAACATATTCTTAAAGCATCTGCATATCTCTTGTGTGTTGACTTCCTGCAACTATTATAATGAATAAGTTGCATACAGAAATTGAATTGACAGCCCAGTCCTGGAATCAGCTTCATCTGCTTTGTTTGTATTGTAAAGATGTATTCTAGTCAGTTTTACGTGACCATTCCAGGCCCTGCTTTCACCACCAGAGGAGCCTGCCCCTGATTCTTAACCAAGCCAAGGCATAAGCTTCCTGTTTGAACAGCTTTACAGAAAGAAGTCTGAGAAAAAAGGAAGACCACTGACTTAGGAAGATATCACACATTGGCTACGTCTACACGTGCCCCAAACTTCGAAATGGCCACGCAAATGGCCATTTCGAAGTTTACTAATGAAGCGCTGAAATGCATATTCAGCGCTTCATTAGCATGTGAGCGGCTGCAGCACTTCGAAATTGACGCGCCTCGCCGCCGCATAGCTCGTCCCGACGGGGCTCCTTTTCGAAAGGACCCCACCTACTTCGAAGTCCTCTTATTCCCATGAGCTCATGGGAATAAGGGGACTTCGAAGTAGGTGGGGTCCTTTCGAAAAGGAGCCCCGTCGGGACGTGCCGCACGGCGGCGAGGCACATCAATTTCGAAGCGCCGCGGCCGCCCGCATGCTAATGAAGCGCTGAATATGCATTTCAGCGCTTCATTAGTAAACTTCGAAATGGCCATTTGCATGGCCATTTCAAAGTTTGGGGCACATGTAGACACGGCCATTACCACATGTGTATTTTTTAATGAGAAATGCTTTATTGAGTCATCATAAAGTCACCCTAGAAGCCAGGAATACAAGTTCTAAAGACCCTTTTTACATACTTGCCTTGTTAACAGGGTTTATGGAGACTGGCCTCAAGCTGAGTAGCTAGGTTCCAACTCACAGTGCTGGAAGAGATTTTCATTAGTTTCTCAAAAAAATGTGTGGGAAGGAGAACTTGGATGGTCTCATAAGCCTCTAAGAATGGAGTGGTGCAATCTCATGTAGCACAGGTCCACCTTTAATACAGCCATAGAGGCATTTATTCCCTCTGGGTGAGATTCAAGCCTAAGTCGATCCTAAGTAAGCAGGCTTTGCTCCTGGAATACTGCAGGAGTTGATCGGATGGAATCCACACAGCCCTTGAACTAGAATAAGGGCTGCAATCTCTTTGTCCTTTTATGAGGGGAGTGGGGCATGGTTGGTCACTGGATCCACACTTATTCCATATCCAGTGGCTGATGTTCCCAATCCTGCATATTCAGAAGTTGTGCAGAACTCTCTCAGAGGTTGGACTCACTGTTTATACTCCACTCTGCTTGAGCTCCACAATGCGTGCAGTCTTGCCTGGGCTTTTCACCTATGAAGACTTTTATTCAGTGTGGAGGTCACCTAAGTATATGTGCTTAACTTTGGCTATATTATAATAAGTGAGGGTATGTCTACACAGCAAAGTTATTTCAAAATAACAGTTTCATTTCGAAATAACTTTGCTAGAATCTACAGAATGCAACCACTACTTTGAAAGAATTTCAGAATAGCAGTTGGCTTATTTTGAAATAGGTAAACGTCATTCCACGAAGAATAATGCGTATTTAGAAATAGCTATTTCTAAATAGGGGCTGTGTACACAGGCTATAGAACCTATTTTGAAATAAACTATACTGTGTACAAAGGCATTCTTATGTATAGATGTTGCAGTTTGAAATAGCTGACAGCTATTTTGAAATGTAATTTGCATGTGGCGATATTATTTTAAAATAACCTGTTTTGGAATAGCTTATTTGGAAGTAAGGCTGCTGTGTAGACATACCCTCAGTCTAGAAACGCATTCTGCCTCCTGGGGGGAGAGGAGGAAGGCTGCCAACAGAAGTGCCACATTCTGTCAATTTTACTATAAACAGAATGCATTTATAATGTGGATGCTCCATGAGTTTTGTCAACAAGACACCAGTTTGGTCAAAAAAATTCTTTCGTGTAGTCATATCCTTCTGTTTTCTATTTACATAGCAAATGATATTTGCTATGTCATTTTGCTAGCCTTGCAGACTTGACCTGGGACCTGAAAAATCATGCTGGCTTCTACTTTTTTTGAATGCCATTATCACAAATAGAGATCTAGAAAGGTAAGTGTTACCCACTTGAACAAACCCCATTCATTTGCCGGTGCTGGAAAGAGAAGACACTGGCATATACGAAGCACATTTTTCATATCATCTTCATGAATTTTCCATTTGTAAAAAATGTTCCAGTCTTTTTATAGTCATCGCAGGTACTTTTATGAACCCTTGAATCTCTTTGTCTATATAAAGATGGAGCTAAAATCTGCACTTCACAAGAAGGTGAAAAGAACAAGTTAGGCAGAACATACGCTTCATTAAAATAAATTTAGTAAACATTCCTGTACACCACTGTATGCTATTAGCAAGCCAGATTAAGACATTCTCATTTAGGCTGGTTGGCAAACATGAGGATTATCACTTTACGAACCTAATCCAAAATCCATTGATTTCAGTAGAAGTGTTCTAAGTGTCCAAAGTGTTTGCAGCTGCAACTCTATCTCATATAACTCATGTTACTTAAACAAGTAAAGGTTGTGGATTATGTTTCCGGATTAGTACAATTTATAGTTATAATTCAATATTCTGGTTTCAGTACTATCTCTCAAATGATCTATAAAAACTGTAAAGTAGTAACTTATTAAGAAAACATTTTCCATGTAGTTAATAATGAGGGTTAAAGCCCAGTTCTATAAACACGTATGCATGAATAGCTACTACTGTAAATTATCCTCATGAGCTCCACAGTACTATTCACACATGCAAAATTACTTCTGTGTTTAGCATTTGCAGAATCATGGCCTTAAATAGAGCCTTTGTCAGAAATTAAAGAGAACAAACACATTCAAACTGTATACTTATCGCAACCTTAGAAGTATATGCTGTGGGAAAGGAAAAAGTTACTCATCACAAAATATTCAAAGAGCACGAGGATTGCTGCCTGTTGTTAAAATGAAGAAATGGACTGATGTGCAGAGATAAGTGTAGGCTTTTTTGTTATACTGTACGTTCAGATTCAGCTTGAAAGCATGCTACAGTTGTTTATGCTCTGAAAGACAGCAATATTTTTAGCTTTAGTATTTAGAGCTGCGGGGTGCATTACAAAATTTTTGATTAAGCAACATAGACTACAAGAAGAGCTCATAGCTTAACTAATTGTCTGTAGCACATTTTTAGGTAGTTACTAAGCCAACCCCAAAAAGATGTGCAAAATACATAACAAAAGTTTTACAGAAAATAGACTGAAGTTAAAAACGAACCAAGTAAATGGGCAAGTTATTTCTGTCAGACACCCTGGTTTTATGTTATTTATTCTTTATGGTGGCTTGTGGTGAAATTGGTTGGTCTGATGTGTTGCTATGTTTGGAAATTATATATACAAGTGCCTTACTGCTATCTTTAGTACATCGGCTACTGCTACACTAGAAGCATTTGTTGACAGACCTTTCTGTTGGAAGAGATTTCCTGACAGAACTTGTGTTGACAGAGTGCGGCCACATACAAAAGGTAATTGGAAGAGTGCTCTGCTCTGTCGACAGAGCTATCAGACTGCCTGGCTGCTCGCTCAACAAACAGGTGCCTGGAAGCACAGCAGACAGTGCTGCCCATTGTTCTGGATGCCCTGTCTGTCAGGAGAAGTCCCCCACCCTCCCCAGAGCATCCATACAGCTTTTTTGTCAACAGAACCTGTTGACAAAAGATGCTGTTCCTCATGTGGGAAGGTAGAAGGTTGTTGGCAGAAGTGCTGACTTTTGCTGACAAAACTCAGGGAGCATCTGCACACAAAATGTGTTTTGTCAACAAAACCTTCTCATGTAGACGAAGACATTAGGAGGTGTCTTGAAATCTGAAGAGAAAGGTGTTTGCCAGACAATATGTGAAGTATTCACAATAGAAGTTATTGTTTCCCTCCCTCTGTTTAAGCACCCCTATTGGGGAGAAGAAAAAAAAAAACTAGAAAACTGCCAGTCTTTAGCTCTGTTCTCCTATTTTCATACTAGCAACGAAGGGTCCTGTGGCACCTTATAGACTAACAGAAAAGTTTTGAGCATGAGTGTTCGTGAGCACAGACTCACTTCATCAGATGCTGGTCTTGGATTTCTGTGATTTCCAGGACCAACATCTGATGAAGTGAGTCTGTGCTCACGAAAGCTCATGCTCAAAACTTTTCTGTTAGTCTATAAGGTGCCACAGGACCCTTCGTTGCTGTTACAGATCCAGACTAACACAGCTACCCCTCCGATACTATTTCCATACTGTGCTTCCTGCACTGTATTCCAAATCATTTTAGAACTTAAAAAGTACAAGTAATTGTGGTTGCAGCTAGTGGTATTTTAAGAGGATTTAAACAATTACTAGCATTCCCCTCTTCAGTGGGAGTTGTGTTTGTTTTGATGTTTACCTTCCAGAGCCCAGACCTATGGTATAGTTTACATAATTCAGCAGAGATTAAGTCCAGATCCACAAAGGTACTTAGGCAATCTGATCAGTGCTTATGCTCCAACCCTGTACGCCACACCAGCAGTAAAAGACAAGTTCTGTGACGTGCTTAGTGCTGCTGTAGCGCAAATACCTGCTTGTGAACAACTGTACATCTTGGGTGACTTCAATGCAAGAGCTGGAGCTGATTGGGCCTCATGGCCTTGCTGCTTAGGACACTTCGGTGTAGGAAAAATGAATGACAATGGACAGCGTCTCCTTGAACTGTGCATGTACCACAATCTGTGCATCACAAACACATTCTTCCAAACGAAGCCACAGCACAGAGTGTCGTGGAGACACCCATGGTCGAAGCACTGGCATCAACTAGACGTGGTCATCACTAGGCGTAATAACCTCAAAAATGTCCTTCTGACACACAGCTATCATAGTGCTGACTGTGATACAGATCACTCACTAGTTTGCTCCAAGCTCAAGCTGAGACCCAAGAAGCTGTACTGCTCTAAACCTGCTGGAAGGCCCCGCATTGACTCCAGAAAGACGGCAAACTCGGAGAAAGCTGAAAAGTTCAGAGAGACCCTGCAGGAAAATCTGCGCAGCGGCCATGGGGGCGTCGATGCGACATCCAAATGGCAACATCTAAGGGATACAGTTTACAACACGGCCTTGTCGGTGTTTGAAAGAAGAGCTAGAAACACGAACGAGTGGTTCAAAGCTAACTCCAATGAGATGATTCCAGTCATTGAAAAGAAGCGCTCTGCACTCCTGGACTACAAACGCTCACCGAGCCAGAGTACCCAGCATGCACTTAGAGCGGCCAGAAGAACAGTACAGCAGACAGCCAGGTGCTGTGCCAACAACCACTGGCTCCAGCTATGCAGCAGCATCCAGAACTGTGCTGACTTTGGTAATGTCAGAGGAATGTACGAGGGTATGAAGAAGGCATTAGGACCCACCCAGAACAAGATGGCACCTCTGAAATCCAAATCTGGTGAAGTCATCGCTGACAAAGCCAAACAGATGGAGCACTGGGTTGAGCGCTGCTCCGAGCTGTACTCATGCAAGAACGTTGTGGTTGACGCAGCCCTCGATGCCGTCAAGCTCCTACCAGCAATGGACAAACTGGATCAGGAACCAAGTGTGGATGAACTGAAGAGAGCCATTGACAGCATTGCAGCAGGAAAGGCCCCTGCCCAGGATGGTATACCACCAGAGGTAATCAAGTGTGCCGCTGACACACTCCTGGAACCCCTACATGAGCTACTGTGCCTGTGCTGGAAAGAGGGTGAGGTTCCACAGGATATGCGCGACACTAACATTGTAACCTTGTATAAAAACAAAGGAGACAGAAGCGACTGCAACAACTACCATGGAATCTCCCTCCTAAGCGTCACTGGTAAACTGTTCTCTCACGTCATCCTTGGCAGACTCCCGAAGATTGCTGAGAGGGTGTACTCCGAATCGCAGTGTGGATTCCACGCAGAGAGGTCTACCGTTGACAGGGTCGTCTCTCTAAGGCAGCTGCAGGAGAAATGCAGGGAGCAGAGGAAGCCACTCTACATAGCCTTCATCAACCTGACCAAGGCCTTTGACTTGGTCAGCAGGGATGGTCTGTTCAAACTGCTCCACAAGATAGGCTGTCCTCCGTGGTTACTCAAGATGATCCAGTCGTTCCACGAAGACATGAGAGGAACCATCCAATATGACGAAGCTTTATTGGATACTTTCAGAATCAGGAGCAGCGTCAAACAAGGATGCATGCTTGCTCCGACATTGTTCGGGATCTTCTTCACACTCCTCCTGAAGCATGCCTTTGGAACTTCAACAGAAGGCATCTTGCTGCACACAAGATCTGATGGGAAACTGTTTAATCTTGCAAGGCTGAAAGCTAAATCTAAGGTGCGGGAAGTCCTCATCAGAGACATGCTGTTCGCAGATGATGCTGCTGTAGTGTCTCACACAGCTTCAGAAACTGCTGGATCAGTTCTCCAAAGCGTGCAAGGACTTTGGGCTTACCATCAGCCTAAAGAAGACAAACGTACTCGGACAGGATGTTGCTGAATCCCCATCAATCAGCATTGACAACTATACGTTAGAGGTCGTCCACGGGTTCGTCTACCTCGGTCCACCATCACTGACACCCTGTCGTTGGACACTGAGCTAAATAAGAGGATCAGAAAAGCAGCCACAACTCTGTCCAGACTCAGCAAGAGAGTGTGCAATAACAACAAGCTGTACACTCTCACCAAAATGCAAGTCTACAGAGCCTGCATGCTCAGCACCCTCCTTTGTGGCAGCGAGACTTGGACCCTGTATGCCCACCAGGAAAAGAGGCTGAACGTCTTCGACTTGCGCTGCTTCAGGAGCATCCTTGGAATATTATGGAAGGACAGAGTGACCAACACCGCCGTCCTCGAGGAAGCTGGAATCCCAACCATGCACACCCTCCTCAGGCAGCGTCGGCTCCACTGGCTTGGCCACGTCCACAGGACAAATGATGGAAGGATTCCAAAAGACATCCTGTATGGTGAGCTAGCCTCTGGCAAAAGACCTCCCGGATGCCCCCAGTTGCGCTACAAAGATGTCTGCAAGAGAGATCTCAGAGAGGTAGACATCGAGAAGGACAACTGGGAAGAACTAGCAGACGACCGCAGCAGATGGAGGCAGGGGTTACACAAGGGCCTTCAGAAGGGCGAGATGAGGATCAGACAGCTAGCAGAGGAGAAGCGAACGCACAGAAAGCACAATAAGGACTTGCCAGACACCCACCACATCTGCAAGAGATGCAACGAGGACTGTCACTCTCATGTGGGTCTTCATAGTCACAGTAGACACTGTAAATGAAGCCCTCAATTGAAACTATAAAGGGTGCGATCCATAGTCTATGCAGACTGAAGGATGCCTACTAGGAGTCTAAATATTCGTGTCAAATCTAGTATACACCTGATCACATTCAGCACCTGAATTTTCAGTGTAATGTATCCAGACCCGCCAATGAGGGAAGCAAAGGGGGCAGTTGCCCTGGGATTGTCATTTCAAAGAGGCCTGGAGCTCCCATTGCCCCCACTGCTACTTTGGCAGTGGTGGTGGCCAGAGCTCCATGGTCCTTTGAAACACTGCAGCAGTGCTGCTCTAGCTATGTGTGGCTTTTGGGGATGGAGGGGGGGCGGGCAGTGGCACAGTCCAGGTGGCACTGAGGGCTGACTGCACTTGGCCCCACCCCTTCCACTCTTGACCCCGCCCCTTCCAGGTCGTGGAACTGGGACCTTCCTCCCACCTTGCCCTGGGGTGGCTGTCAGCACTGCTGGAAACATCTCTTGTGATCTATGCATTTGTTTCTGAGCATATGCGCTGCTGCCTCTGCCTAGGTGTCTGGCCACCGCTCTCGCACCTAAACCCGCAGTGATTCATGAAATGGGGAAAGAAGGGATTTTGAAAACCTCGGGGCCCAATCTAGTAGGCCAGCTGAAAGATCAGATCCCATGCCAAAGCCATTGAAGGACGGGATCTGAAACAGCAGCATGTCAAAGCATTTTAGGGAAGTTTAATGAATGTCAGTAAAGTCCACACACATAGTGGGAAGCACCCTGGAAGATTATGACCTTGCGTGCCACCCAGTAAGTCTTCTCATAAACAGGCCTTAAAATTAATGTTAACTCATAAATGAATTAATTAACTTACTTGTAAATTCTCAGAAAAGAGTAAGTTCTGTAATTGCGGGGAGTATACGCTGAATTCTTCATACGCAACCAAGGGGTTAGATCCCTGATAGAAGTAGAAAAAATAACCTTTACTATAGACCCCTAACTGGAGCTTTCTTAATTATGCTGAATTTATGTAAATTAAGCAAATACAATTATTTTATTTTTTCCTTGCCATCCTATTTCCAGAATATAGTTTCCTCGTAAGAACTATAGGATGGTTCAAGGCAGGGGGTGGGGGAAATTCAGAAAATGCTGTAGTAAAACATAACTTCATAGCTAATGTTGCTTTACAGATTTCAATTTTAAACAGGATTATTGAACTTTTATTGAATAAAAAACAAAACATAGACTACAAACTTTGAGTGGAATTTTAATTAAGGACACAGAAGCACATGTCCTACTACAACCTTAACTGTCACTACACACTGTTTGCTGGTTTCCTTTCCAGTTATTTCAAACAGACTTTTCCTACATTAAGGTACTGCTGTTGCAATCAGTGGAATTGTCTAAATTTACTTCAGGGGGTGCATCAGCAGACCTTTAGTGAGGAGGGGTCTCTGCTGGATGGATTCAGAGGAAAGGTATGTAGTTGTTCAATTAGTAACATGACACTGAAACACCAGCTGCCTTTCTTTATTCATAACTTGAGGTGGAGTAGGAGGAAGAGGAGGAGGTGGTAAGTGGAGGACATTGGATTGTGCAATGCATGTAGGAATAAAGCCAACATAAAGAGGAGAAAAAATGTAAGCAGCAGCCTGCACACAGAGTACTTTACACAAGTTGGATGAATGTTCATCTGTGTCCTGCATGGGTCATGTACAACAGGAACAAGAGTGACATTTCCAGCTGTGTGCTAGTGGGATGTAAATGTAGTTTAAGAATCCAGGCAACATATGTGACAATAATTAACACATAACTCTTCTATAGCACTTTCAACCACACAGTTCCAAGTATCTGTTTGGAGTGCCATATGTGTTAATTTACCTATCCCTCTGCACTAAAAAATTCAGGGTACTCAATTTGCCCGTCAATTGACTGATCCTGTTCCCCATCAGGAAATTCAGGTCATGGCAGTATTCACTTCTGCACGATTACATTTTAAAGCTGCCCAGAATATAGGGTCTATTCCTTCTCGTCACTATTTATCCTATTGTAAATCTGCAACTCCACTAATTTCAGTGAAGTTATTCACAATTTATATGTGTATAAATGAGAAGAGAATCAGCCTGGTCTTTAAATATTTGAATGGGGTCAAGGCCAAGTAGGGTTGGAAATTATTTAGCCTGGTAATGGGAGATATAGTTAGACATACTTGGATGAAATTAAGGAAAAATAAGACAGCATGAGGAAAAAATCTTTCAAACAGTGACATCTTTTATACTGTGGAATAGTCGCCCAAGGAGAAGGAAGCCAATGGAAGATGAAGCAGATGACACAACAGGCCTTTTATCTCTAATTTCATGTGTAAGATTAAATGCTGGTGATTTAAAGAGAGGGCAGAGATATCATGGGAATTCTATAAAATAACTGTCCAGAATTTGTCATGAGGAGGGACTAGACTAGAGCTATTATTGACACTTTCTTCAGACCTCCTTCTGTATAATCAAAGATTTGAGGCGGCAGTTGCTCTTGGCAGAGTGAAATCAGAAGAGGAGTTTCCATTTCTTGCATCAGTCTTTCCAAAACCATGCAGGTTTCCTTCAGTAAGATAACAGCAGTATCAGTTGATTCAGAAACTATAGTAAGCACTTGCCATTCTTCCAAACATGAAAACTGGGGCATGGTCTTTCCAGGAACCAGTAATAGTCTGGCACCTGAAAGGTTGATGATGGTACCCCCAGACTGTGGTATGCACTTCAGCCCTTCAGCTCTGCTCAAGCTCCATTCGCCTCCCTTTTGCAGAGACCAGCAGTCCTCAGTCTAGCCCTGAACCACAGTGGTGGATGACAGCCGACTGTCTAGCACTTTCCTCAGGGGAAAACTGCAGTCCTTTGCTAGCCACTTCCTTCAGCAGCAGTGATAGGGTAAATATCCTGCCCATTTCTCTGGGACCTAGACCACGGAACCTTGAGAAGGAGCCACCTACTGCCATCCTATACTTCCCTTTAGTGCTTGCCTTCCGTGGGCCACTTCCCTATACCCTTGTAACCTCTTGACTCTTTGTATCAGAGGCCCAGTGGCTGTTACTAGGCTGGAGCTCCCCTCTTTTTCCCCTGTCCGTGTTCCTAACACAGCCAGTCTTTCTCCCTGGCCCTTCAGGGAGAGATTCGCCTTTGCTCTTCAGATTGGCCTTTTGTAACTGGGCTGTTACAGCAACTTTCCACCCCTACTGGCTGTAAATAAGCTTGTCTCTGATTGGGTGTTTTCTGAGTAGGCTCCCTCTGGTCTGATTTAACCTGTCCTATGCCAAAATGGGGCAGCCTCCCCACTAGATGGCTGCAAAGGTAAACACTCCAAAGATAGGAAATGCTAGGCGTAAGGTTGCAACCCTATTCTACTCCTTTGTGTAAAAAGATGCCATCTTTGATTGCATGATCATTTGTAGTTCTTGGTGAATAATTCCATATTCAGGGCAGGATACGTGTTGTTTACAGCAAGTAAGGCATGGGACTGCACACACTGAATAAGGCGTATAAAAGGAAATATAGAACTGCCGCCTTATTTACTAAACACCCTTGACTGAATGGTAACAGAGAGATAGCTGTGTTACTCTGTATTAATCAAAACAAAAACACAGTTATGTAGCACTTTAACAAAATAATTTATTAGGTGTGGAGCTTTCATGGGACAGATCCATTTCTTCAGATCGATAGCCTTACCAGAACAGACTCAATATATAAGGCACAGAGGTCCAAAAATTGTTAGCAAGGTTGACAAATCAGATAGAAGAGCAGAGAGACGGTGGTGAGGGGTGGGGAAGTTAAGAGTTTGGTTATACATCAAAGTATGTGAAAGAGCCCTTATCATGAGTCAGGTAATTGCTGTCCCTGTTCAAACCAAGTGTTCATGTGTTGAATTTGAATATGAATGTTAGTTCTGAACATTCCCTCTGTACACTATTGTTAAAGTCTCTTTTCTCCAGAACACAAACTCTCAGGTCTTTAATAGAATGGCCCACTCCATTAATGTGCTGGCTGATGGGTTTGTATATTCAGATATTTTTGGTGTCTGCTCAGTGTCCATTCATTCTTTGGCAAAGAGTGTTTTGCATTTTGCCAAATATATATAGTGGGTGGATATTGCTGGCACAGGATGGCATATACAATGTTAGCTGAGGAACAGGAAAATGTGCCCCAATTCTGTAATTAATGTGGTTAGGTCCAGTGATGGTATCTCCAGAATAGATATGTGGACAAAGTTGGCAACAGGCCTTGTTACAAGGAAAAGTTCCAGGATTAGTATTATTGTGGTATAGCCTGTAGTTGCTAGTGAGAATCCTCATAAGGTTGGGAGGTTGTCTGTAAGAGAGAACAGGCCTGTCACCTAGGACCTCCTGGAGTGTGGCATCATGATTTAGGATAGGTTGTAGGTCTTTAATGGTGTGTTGCAGTGGTTTGAGTTGGGGACTGTAGGAAATAACGAGTGGTGTTCTCTTATTGGCTTTTTCGGGCCTATCTTAGAGTAGTTGGTTTCTGGGTATTCATCTGGCCCTGTGAATTTGGATTTTTACTTCTCCCGGTGGGTAATTAAGGTTTATGAATGTTTGGTAGAGATCTAGCAGGTTTTGGTCTCTATCAGTAGGATCAGAGCAGATGTGATTTGTATCTCAGGGCTTGTCTGTAAATGATAGATTGTGTGGTGTGTGCAGGATGGAAGCTAGAAGCATGTAGGTAAGTGTAGCAGTCAGTGGGATTCCGGTAGAGAGTGGTATTCATCTGGCTATCAGTGATTTGTACTGTAGTGTCCAGGAAATGTATCTCTCGTGTCAAGTAGAGAAGGCTGAAGTTGATGGTGGAGTGCTGATTGTTGACTGAATGAGCTAGGGATCCTTTCGGATGAAAGTGGCATGCGAACAATGTAATTACAGACTATCTTAGTATTTATGCATGAAGGTGTCAGGCAGAGGTTGCATAGTCAAACTAACCTCCAAGCGTTGTGTGTTGTTTGAACTTAATTTTTTCACTAGTTTCTATAGATGCTATAATGCTGCCATATCTAGTCCCCTCAAACAACTAAACTGAGCACCTACTTAATCTTAATTAAAAATACTCTCATTGCTGAGTATGATCATCTTCCATGGGAGTTGTGGCTCCTCAAGTGAGGACAGATATTTCCAGGTATAGCAGAAGGTTGTTTACCATGACTGGAAGTCAGTCTCTCCTTCCCCCGAGCCTCTTGTCCTCCTCAGCTTGTCAGTGGGGAGTTCAAAATTCAATCTCACTGTAAGTCTCTGCTAGAGACATTCTTGATCCCTGTATTTTTCTCATACAGTGTTGTATTGAGGATGAAGTGCATTTAGGATAGCACGACTAAGTGCATCAGGATAACAAAGTGCATCTGATCTGGCAGACAGTTATTGAGTGTAACTCAGCACAAATAGTTTTGGTGTTAAATCATTGGCATGCCATTGATTGCAAACCATTTATCTTTATATCCTTCTGATCTACAGAAATCCTGTTTCATATCCTATGATGATTAGTCTCCCTAGATATCATGGCATGTCACTTAAAAATGCTGCAAAAAGTTGTGGAATATAATTAACCCAGAATTTTTTTCAGAA
Organism: Carettochelys insculpta; assembly: GCF_033958435.1. Lineage (NCBI taxonomy): Eukaryota > Metazoa > Chordata > Testudines > Carettochelyidae > Carettochelys > Carettochelys insculpta. The sequence continues at coordinate 182,008,971 of NC_134139.1, read as the reverse complement.
GGCTTTTAAAAGAACCTAGAAAAATTAGCAAAAGTCTCACCAAAATAGAGGAAAACAGTTGATTTTTTTTAAAGATAACTGTGTCAGATTCAGATGAATATCTCCAATAAAAAATGTATGCTTAAATTTGGTCACCTAGATGCTATTATAATTCAAATAATAAATAATGAGAGTAACAGGAAAGTATTTTATATTTTAGATTGTGATTTTTTTGGTTTTAAAAATGACCCCTTTTCTAACTATAATGTCCTGCTTTTAAACATCAGTCCTAAATTATTCTGTACCATTGTACTAAACAGGAGCAGGATCAAGTACCTCAAATTTCCTTGTTGGAGGCAATGTGGTCCATGTATAAAATACAGGAGTCAGTTCTATTCCTGCTTCCACCATATTGGCCTTTTGGGTGATCTTGGATACATCACTTTACCTGTCTGTACTTACAGAAAACTCTTTCATATCTGGAGTTCTATAATCCAGAACTCTCAAATAACCTGCATTTTAACCAAAAGTAAATTTTAGTTACATTTTCTGTAAGTAGAGTATGGTGAAAGTAGATACAAATAAATGCAGCAAACACAGTATAAGTTTATAGTGTACAATACTACTGTTGGTAAATAAAGTATGTTGCATACATTTTTGTTTGTTTCTTAATATCTAATCTTATTTTTCTTTAGTGCTAGTCATTGCTAGGTATTCCTCTCTATTATCCATATCTGGCAATCTCCCAGTCCTGGGACTGCTAGCTTTGAAAGAGTTTACTGTAATTTCTCCATCATAAAATAGAGATAAAATGCTTTATGAAAGAAGGAATCTCAATCTCTGAATGAAAAGCCTTATGTAAGACCTGGGTATTATTAAAACATTCCTATACCTTTGTGCCTAATCTGTTTTGGTGTTGAGTTCTTCAGGTGTTGCTGAGCTCTTTTAGACAAATCCTGACCCAATTCCCTGCTGCACTGTCCGTGCATTCTTTACTTCTTCTATATCACTGTTATAATGATAATTATTTGAGATACACATCTCCTAGAGCTGGAAAGGACCTTTGGAGGTTATCTAGTCTAGTCTTCTGTTTTCTTGACAGAGCCAAGCACTATCCCCAATGTTTATTTGCCCCAATCAGCCTCCTCAAAGCTAGAGCTCACAACCCTGGGTTTAGCAGGCTAAAGGTACAAACCACTGAGCTAGCCCTCCTCCTTTGTTGTGCTGTGTCTTGAGATGTATTACAGCTACATTTGCATTTTGACTCCTAGCTGGCTGTTAATCAGTATTAGATGAAATTATCCACACATCCCTTGCTTAAGTCATGGATATGATGTTCTTTGAGTTCTCTGAATTAAAGGTTCTGGATAAGTTAAAATATTATATGGGGGAGAAAAGGAGAAACTAGGAAACAAAATCAGAGTTGGACCAGTAAAAAGTGTGACTGAAAAGGGGAAATGAGGATAAATAATCTGAGCAACACAAGCTCGTAAGAGAATGCAAGGCTGCCTCACTGTCAGACTAAAAGACATCTTTGTCTGACTATAGCACAAAAGAAAAAACAAAACAAAATAAAACACCAGCCTCTCAGGTCTCCTGCTGTTCCATAACTTTGCTCATACAATGAGAGATTTTTTAATGGACCTTATGAACGACAGAAGGTACAAAAGCAGTAGCAGTATTTGAAATCCCCTGCAACGGCACACTACCCTCACACACATTATCTCTTTGAACTGTTACTGAATGGATCATCTATCTTTCATAAATCAGACAGTATTTCCTTTATGTAATTACAACAGCAGAAAATATATAAGGCCTCTGTGAAACCTGAAACCTCTATTGCCTTGGGCCATATTTAATGTGCAATAAATTATTCAGCAACAAGGCGCTCTTCATTCTATTTACAGTAAGTTAGACCTAAGTGTGTGAGGTATATAACTAACATGAAATAGTATTTACTATCACTGCCAAAGGCTGAAGTGATTTCTGAAACCATTTGTCTTAGTAGGCCAGATCCTCAACTGCTGTAAATCAGCATAACTTCATTGATTTCACCTGGAGAGAAAAGGAAATAGAAAGATGACCTTTGAGATTCTCAACTGGATCATTTTTTTGACAAAAGCAGTAAATGTTATGGAAAATCAAGATTTAAGAAGTGTTGTAAGATCATCCTTATATTTCCTTTTCTCCTCAGCTGAATCTAGTGTTCCTGAATGAGGTCATTCTAACAGCATTGCCAAATGAAGTCTGCTGTTGTTTTATCTACAGATCACTCTCAGCAGCAGTAGTACAGGCCCAAATTGGCTTCATTATGTGTCTCCACTTTCCTTATTTGAAACAATCAGACAGTGATTCATAGAGCCCTACAATCTGAAGACATCCACTTTACATCCACGGGTATCCACATCCGCAGATGTGGCTGCAGATAGCAGCAGCTCATTTTTGTGGATGCAGATACAAATTTTGTATCCACATAGGGCTCTAGTGATTCAGTCTTGCATAATCAGTGAGTTTTGCAGCCTTTTCTTCTGCTGAGATTTCCAATAAATTGCTACCTGCAATTGAAATTTTTACTTTGTGGACATTTTTCCAATGAGTTTTAGATTTAGATCCTCCATTCAGTTCACAAACATTTTTGAACAGCCCATCAGATGGTAACAACTGTCTTTTCTTCATCACTAAACTGGGCTGGACTTGAAAAATCTAGAGGTAGGAGAGCTATTCATATCCTATACTAATTGCCTGAGAGAACCCCCTCCCCAAACCCATGCCAAATATGCCCCACGTCCCCATTACAGCCTGGATTCAGCCAGACAGGTCCATAAGCGTGTCCATAATTTTAAGCACTTGATTTTTTGCTTTACTGAATTGGGACCTAAAGTAATAATAATTCAGGGTAAAAGATAAAATTAGGTTTGGGTGATGTAAATTTTAAACAGGGGAAGAAGCTGATGTCCAAAATCCTTATTTTTATTAAAGAAAATATCTGAGGAAAAGAAGATAGTGTGTTAGTAAGTATCACAGACATATAAAACTCTACCTTTGTAAACACAGGATGATTTCCCTTAGAGGGTAAGCCTGTAGTGAGTGAGTTGTGGATCCTCCCTGCCCTGACTCAGTGGGAAGCCACTACACCTCATTGCATCAGAGGACATTGCCCACAGTCAGGGAATTAGAAAAGTGTGGCAGGAGGATTCAGGTTCACACCAGTTGGTGGGGTAAAGCAGACTCATGGCCTTAAGGCTCTGACTTTCAGACTGACAGGGTAGGCTATCAGCAGTCTGTGCACTCCATCTCCAGGCAGGCTGGGGCACCATGGCAGAGGAGCAAAGGTTTAGGGTACAGGTCCTCAGGTGGGGCACAGCAATCAACAGCCTAGGAAGCTCAGTCCCTTAGGCAGGGCAGAGCAGTGAAGAATCCAATGTCCTAGCTTTGGCAGACAATACGCTAACATAGGCCACTGAAGGGGATGTTGCCAGCCCAGCCAGGAACTCAGGCCCACCCAACACTGCCAGGAGCCAGCCCAGGGGACTAATAGTGGCAAAGTGTTATGTCAGTGGGCAATCCAGCCACAACCCTCTGGCACAGTTTCAGGCAGCCCTTCAAACAGACTGGAGCTGGCTGTCTCTGGGCCACTTCCTCCCTTCCCTACAGCACGACCTCGATCCATTGATATCCTCAGTTTCCCTGGGACAGGTAGCCCACAGCTGTCCCAGTGGCTCCTCAGTGACTCAGTCAACTAGAAGTTCTGGCCAGTCCTTGCCTCAGCCAGATGTCCCCTTGGTGTACAGGTTTGGAAGTGAACAGAAGGTGTCTGTCTCCTCTGGTGGTTATAACTCAACCTAGCTCCAGAACCTGTCCTTTATACTTTCCGTCCTGCCTCCTAATCTCCAATGGAAGGGGTAGATATGCCCTGGCTCTGCCTACCTGGACTCAGAGAGTGGTTCCTTCCCTTCTACCTTAGTTTACTTAGATTTTCAGAAAGACTGTGACAAAGTCCCTCACTAAAGGCTCTTAAGTAAAGTAAGCTGTCATGGAACAAGAGGGAAGGGCCTCTCCTGGACTGACAACTGGTTAAAAGAAAGAGAAAAAGGGTAGGAATAAATGATCAGTTTTCAGAATAGAGAGAGGTTACTATTGGTGTCCCACAGGGTTTCATACTGGGACCTATCTTATTCAAAACATTTATAAATGATCTGGAGAAAGGGGTAAATAGTGAGGTGACAAAATTTGCAGATGATACTAAGTTGCTTAAGATAGTGAAGTCCAAAGCAGACTGGGAAGAGTTTCAAAGGGGTCTCACAAAACTAGATAACTGGGCAACAAAATGGCACATGAATTTTAATGTTGATAAATGCAAAGTAATGCATATTGGAAAACCTAATTCTAAATATATGGACAAAATGATGAGGACTAAATTAGCTATTACCACTCAAGAAAGAAGTGGTTCTTCCGCATTTGATTGCTGTAGGGTTGCTTTCTTTCCAGTTAGTAAATCTTTGTAGAAGTCATTGTGTTTTCCCAGGTTTTCACTTTCCGAGGTACCTGAGGAAGTGGACATCCTCCTAAGAGAGCACTGAAATGTTAATCATTGTGGGTATTGTGCTTCCATGAAAATGCCCATCGTTTATGACAGAGGTGGGGAGTGGCACACCGGCCACATGGTTTGTCAGGGTTAACCACTGGTAGACTGCCAGGAGGTTTGTTTATCTGAGTTTCAGCAGGCATTGAGGCTCACAGCTCCCCATGGTTGCTGTTTGCTGTTTCTGTCCCATGGAAGCTGCGGGAAGCAGTGCAGGCCTGGCCACCACTTCTCACAACTCCCATTATCTGAGAATGGCAAACTGTGGCCAATGGGATCTGCATGGCTCTGTGCCTGCTGGGAATTCAGGTTGGACAAACTGTCTCATGGTAAGTCAACAGCTAAACGTAATGAAATGTGTGAGCCCCACGGGCCAGAGGTTCCCCACCAGTGGTTTATGAGATAGTTGGACATGGACACTCCTGATACCCTGAAGATTCAAATTCTTGGCAAAACTACATTGACTACAATGGGAACAGGTATAACAGCCACAATAATCAATTCTAATAAGTTTCAGTGGATCGTGCATTAACGCAACGTCACCAGAGCACGAAAATAAAGGAAGATTGCTGGAAGGAAAAAGTAATGCTTTAATGTGCTGTCCTCTCTAAAGGAGCATCATACCAAGGTGTTGACATCTGGCATTTTCCACACTTGACTCAAAAAGTAAAATGCAGTTTTACGTACTTGACACGCCATATTTGCTAGTTATCTAGTTACTCTGCCACAGGAGAGGAATGGGAGAGTTAATGTAACTTCTGACAAAAGGTCTGTGTTTATGTGTCAGCTGTTTTGAGTACCATCACTTCTGTTGGCAACTATATGATACTTTCCAGCTATGGCTCACAACGCACTGCTGTCATCTCTATTTCTCAGGTGGAGCAACTGAGGCACATAGGGCTTGTCTAAACTACCACTCTCCTTCGAAGGAAGGATGGTAATTAGGGTGTTTGGAGTTTACTACTGAAGTGCTGCCCTGCGTATGCAGCACTTCATTAAGCAAATTCCCCCCTGCGGCAACTTTGAAGTTTTAAACTTCAAAGTACTGGCTTGCGTCTAGCCGCAGCTCACCCACCAGTACTTTGAAATGCTGGGGCAACTTCGAAGTCCCTTTGAGGAGTAAAGGGACTTCAAAGTTGCCCTGGCACTTTGAAGTACTGGCGGGTGAGCCGTGGCTAGACGCGAGCAAGTACTTTGAAGTTTAATTCGAAGTTACCATGGGGGGGCGAACTTTGCTTAATGAAGTGCTGCATACGCATAAACTCCCAACACCCTAATTGCCATCCTTCCTTCAAAGGAGGGTGGTAGTGTAGACAAGCCCATAGAGAACAAGTCCCAGAAAGCAACGAGTATTTAGGCTGCCAGCTTCCATTAAAATCAATGGAAGTTACAAGTTTAATACCTTTGTGGAGCTGGACCTTTGTGATTTGTCCAAACTCATACAGAAAGTCAATGGAGAGGCTATAATAGAGCCCAGGTCAATAGTCAATAGTTGAAAATAACTTTAGACTCAAAATTCTCTCTCTCACTTGGGGCCCTAATGCTACGTGACTCCATCAGTGCAATGAAACAGTAAGGTGCATCTATAGGCCTGATTCTGTTGTTCTAACTCAAGCAAAACTTCCATTAGTTTAAACAGAATTATGCTGGCACAAGGGTGTGGGAGCAGGTCCATACAATTAAAAACAATCTGCCTATTTTATCTTCATTTTATTTTGGGGATGTGATCTATACAGCAAGTTGTAATAATTGGTATAAATAAAAAAGAAAATTCTTGGCAAAACAAACGCATGGAGGAAATACAGTCAGAATGTTTTGAGGTTGCTTCTGGATTATTTACAATGACTTTGGATCAAACAATTGCTTTTAAAGAATTCTGCATGCTTTCTTCCACTGCTGCTGAATATGTTCAGTTTGTGACGACTGAAATCGGCATTTGCACAGTGGCAATTCTTTTAGTTTGATAAATCCCATTTCACATTCCATGGACATAAGTTCTCCGTGATCTTCTTGTCTGTACTTGTTGGCCAGACTTTGAGAGGACTTACAGAAGGAAAATCGGAAGTCATATGTATTACACTGAGTTCCCTTCTCTGAGCTCTGGTTAACAAACACTTGCTTTTCTCAAAATGTATAGCTTTATAACCTGCTTTTATTTTTGTTGCTAACTGTTCCTTTGCAGTCACAGGCTTGACATTACTAATAAATGCAGCCAGTGAACAGATATACCTTTTTCTCAAGTGATTTATTATATATTGAATACCTTAATAATATTCTACATTTTGTTTGATTTAAACAAAGATTTGTGCCAACATTAGACCATACTATTATAAAGTTGTGATGCTGTATGTTACTCTCTGAACTGTTCAGAGAGCAACTTCTTGTTAGGGTGACCATAGCTCCCCATCCCATATTTGGGACAGAAAGATGTGGAGGGGTGGGGCAGCTCCTCCCAGCTCCACCAAGGCCCAGGGAGGTGGGAAGGAGGCAGCAGCTGCTGGCTGTCTCCTGGGGCCCCTGGGAAGATCAGGGAGGTCACTTCCCCAAGTCTTGGGGAAGCAAGGGGAGCGTGGGCGGCTGCCACATCCCTGCCGTTTCCCTGTGGTTTCTGGGGAGCACCAGCAGCTGCCGCTTCCCCAGGGCTCTCCGAAAGTGCCGGCGGCTTCTGCCTCCTTCCCAGCTTCCCAGAGCTTGGTGGAGCTGGGAGGAGCAGCCCCTCCCCATCATATCTCCCTGTCCCAAATTTGGGACAGGGAGCTATGGTTGCCCTAACCAGAAGTTGCTATCTCAACAGCCTGCACAGCTGCTGGCAGAAAAGGTCAGCAGAGGAGGGCCTAAAGACAGGACAATTAGTCCCCTTTAAAAATAAGTTGGGATGCCTTTTTGGCATCCTGAATACAGGACCGTCCCACATAATATGGGATGGATGGTCACCTTATCCTGGTTTAAAATAGGATAAATCAAAGGACAGTGTATACCATTGTTTTAATCTCAAAAATGTTAGCTACTCCCTGCCTGAATGCTGCCTTTCTGTTAAACTTTTATTTTGGTGTTAGTGTAACTAATTCAAATGACACAAAACACTACTGATGTGGATCCCCACTTAATTTCCAGTGCACTAGCAGTTTCTTCGCTTGTCATCAACTAGTGAATGACTCCGTTTGTACCTTTCCTTCCAACTGATACCCACCTAGCTAGACAACAAGAAATTGTTTCAGAGATGCAGACTTTGGAAACCATGTTCAAAAACTGTAACGAGGCCAGGCACCATAATTCATCTCACCTCCACCATTTTTATTTTAGTAAGGCATTTGACGCAGTTCCATATGACAGTCTCAAAAGCAAAGTAGGGAAAGGTGGCCTAGTTGAAATAGCATTAAAGTGGGTGCAGAACTGCTTACAATACCACACTCAAAGAGTAGTTATCAGTGGTTCACTGTTAAACTGGGAGCACATATCTAATGAGGTTTACAGGGATCAGACCTGTCTGGCACAGTTCGATACTTTTGTTAATCATTTGGATAAGGAGAGCATGGTTATCAAACGTGCACATGCCTCCATGTTGCCAGGCATTGAAAACACTTTGGAGGACAGGATTAGAATTCAAAACAAGCTGGACAAATTGGAGAGTGGATCTGAAATCAACAAGATGAAATTCAAGAAGGACAATTCCAGAACACTTGACTTAGGAGAGAAAAATAAAATACACAGCTTGAAATTACAATGAGGAGTTCTGTGCCACTTTAAAGAATAAAAATTTTATCTAAGACTCCTCTTTTTTTTTTCCTCTGAAACAGACTAATATGGCTATCCCTCTGAAACAACAAGATGAATATCTGGCTAACTGGTAGTGCTGCTGATAACGATCTGGTGGCTATAATGGATCACAAATTGAATATGAATCAACAATGTGATACAATTGTGAAAAAAGCTAACATCATTCCGGTGTGTACAAGTGTACACAATACAAGAGTGTTGTATTTTAGACAGCAGTGATGGCAGGAGCTCCCGGTCCCTTTGAATTGCCAGTCCCTGGGACAATTTTCCCTTTTGCTCTCACCCCCTATTGGCAGGTTTGCCAGGCACCACGGTCCCGTATAACTCACTGCTCATGCTCAAGCTTATTCTATAATCCTAAAGAAGCAAGAATTATTGTAAACATAATGAAAACAATCCATCAAATAAACAAAAATTCCAGTGCTTTGCAAGTCACCTTTAATTCCAAATATGAAAAAAGATTATTCAATTATTTTTCTTCACATGGCTGTTATAGGCTTAATTCTGTCAACGTCCATAAAACACCTTAAGATGTTAATAGGTTAAAGCGGATCAGTCTTGCTCTGGTCTGGCTCCACTATTATGGAAACTGGAATAGGAAGAAGTACCATTGGCAGAGACAGAATGTAATATTCTAGAACCTGTGGACTACCCAGTGTTTCAGGCAATGTCATGCACACTGCTTATAGGCCTAGTCCTATTTCTCTCATAGTAGATGGCAACATTTTCTTTCATTTCAATAGGTGCAGCATCTAGCTTGCTTTTAAAAGCAGGAAAATGTGTAGGTTTTGCAGGTGTGGAGCTGAACTACTGTGAAAAACCGGAATTAAAGGTAAAACTGTCTCCATGAAACAGAGGCTCTGTTTGAAATCTCAAGCCTTGTTTACATGGTCATCTTAATGGGTATGTCTGTTTGGCAATCAAAAGTGTGACTGCAGCATAATGTAGACATATCAAAACTCTAGTTAGCTCATAACAATAACAATGATGGTACAGCAGCACAGGCTGGCCACACAAGACTGTAGCCAGGGTCCAGGGTGGGCTTGTACACCCACACAGACACTGTGCTGCCACAACTTTGACGATATTCATGTTTGACCTAGCTAGATCAAAGCAAGCTTGAGTATGTCTATTTATGCTGCAGTCACATAAATTGCCATGTAGTAATACTTGAAGCACACTGGTGCGATCCCCTGACATGGACAGGCAAAGTCACTGTACACAATGATGTGAGTTTGTCTTGTTTGAAACAAGGTATGCTACTGCACTGCAAATCAGTTTACTCTGTCTTTGTTAGGGGCAGTAATAGTGAAGCTGTACTGGTGCCTGATTATCGAGGGCTATTATTGGAACAGATTCCCACTGTAAACAAAGCCTAAGCCTCTGTGTGACTGGCCAAGAAGACTTTTATTATTTATTGGTACTTATTTTTCTGCTATACCTTGAAAGCTTTACTTGATACAGCTTATGAGCTGAATGTTCTACACTGCAATACAACAGGCCCTTTGTCTGAGCCCTGAGCCAACAGGCCAGAGTCAACCAAAGGTGTCTGACTGCAGTGTAGATACATTACTTGGTTGCTCTAGCTACTTCTCCTGCATGAGTGCATTAATGCCGTCCCTCTCTGACATTTACTGCGATTGGGGACATTTAACGTTCACTCAGTGTTATCTTCAATTCTGCAGTACTTAGAGAATACAGGTTAATAAACCAGAAACAGTGAGTGTAACAAGCTGGCCTGACCCTTTAAGCACCAGGAGGTCTGGGGCCAGACAGTCGTGTTCAATTACTCTTGCTCTGGTAAACCTGTATTGGGTGTTGAACTTATGAAGAAGAAAATGCTGCAGGTGGAGTTTGGATGGGGAGGGGGGTGAGACCTGAGTTTCTGTGTCGGGGTGAAAAGCCTTTCTGAAACTAGGGCCTGCTGGTAGCCCTTAGAAGGAAGGTAGACGTGGTCCAGATTGTTGAGTTGATTGGGCCCAGAGTCCAGAGGCAGGCAGCAAGACTGACCATTGTTTCTGGGGTCTGTCTCTAAAGAAGGGTTGGGGAACCTCTGGCCCATGGGCTGCACATAGTTTGTCAGGGTTAGCCACAAGTGGGCCATTAGGGGTGTGTCTACACTTGCATCCCTCTTTTGAAAGAGGCATGCAAATGAGGCAAAGCAAAAATGCAAATGAGGCATAAATTTACATATTCAGCACCTAATTTGCATATTCTAATTTCAAAACAGCTTCTTTCAAAAGAAGAAAGCCAGTGTAGATGCTGCTCTTTCAAAAGTAAACCCCATTTGTGAAAGAAGCCTTCTTCCCATTAAATAGAGGGAAGAAAGATTCTTTCAAAGATGGGTTTCTTTCGAAAGGGCAGCATTTATACTGGCTTTCTTGTTTCAAAAGAAGCTCTTTTGAAATTAGAATATGCAAACGAGTCAATAAATATGCAAATTTATACCTCATTTGCATTTTATTTGCCTCATTTGCATATCTCTTTTGAAAGAGGAATGCAAGAGTAGACACACCCTCTATGGTTTGTTTACCTGAGTTTCCGCAGCTCCCAGTGGCCAGAATTCACCATTCCTGGTCAATGGAAGATCCAAGGCTCTGTGCCTGTGGATGCTCAGCTAAACAAACCGTGTGTCAGATTGCCAGCAATTAATCCTGATGAATGTGTGTGGCCTGTGGGCCAGAGGTTTCCCACCCCTGCTCTAAGGAAGGGTCTGCAGTGGGGCAGAGTGGGCCGCTCACTGACCCAGAAGGGGAGGAGCCCTTCCGGGAACCATTTTGTGATTGAGCCTGGCCCCTCTCAGTCACCTGACCAGAAATCAGGAGGTGGGGCCAGGATTATAAGGCCCAGCCTAAGGGCTCAGTAAGGGTTTGGTCTCCAAGGGGATCCTGAGGTCTGTTCCATGCTGAGACCTGGCAAGAAGCCATAGACTGGTGTGGACATCCCAGACCCCAGCTGACTCTGGAAACCTGGTGATACTGCCTGAACACTTGGGTGCGTGCAGAGGGAGAGACTGGGTTGGCCCAGGGGAATAGTGAGGATCATTAAAGGTCCATAAGATAGTGTGTTGCAGTCTGGATTCCCCACTGGCTTGTGCAGCAGGCCATGCTGCCACAAGCAGGGCCCCATGGCCAGAACATGGTAGAGTGGGTGGGCCTGCGTCCCCCCTGCCACCCACTTGCCAGATACTAGTCTCCCACTCCTATCTGCGAGAGTGGGCAGAGTATTGTTTGTGTGCTGCCCCACCCTGGCTACGTCTACACGTGAAGCCTACATCGAAATAGCTTATTTCGGTGTAGCAACATTGAAATAGGCTATTTCGATGAATAACGTCTACACGTCCTCCAGGGCTGGCAACGTCGATGTTCAACTTCGACGTTGCGCAGCACCACATCGAAATAGGCGCTGCGAGGGAACGTCTACATGCCAAAGTAGCACACATCGAAATACAGGTGCCAGGCACAGCTGCAGACAGGGTCACAGGGCGGACTCAACAGCAAGCCGCTCCCTTAAAGGGCCCCTCCCAGACACAGTTGCACTAAACAACACAAAATACACAGAGCCGACAACTGGTTGCAGACCCTGTGCCTGCAGCATGGATCCCCAGCTGCCGCAGCAGCAGCCAGAAGCCCTGGGCTAAGGGCTGCTGCCCACGGTGACCATAGAGCCCCGCAGGGGCTAGAGAGAGAGCGTCTCTCAACCCCTCAGCTGATGGTCGCCATGGCAGACCCCGCTATTTCGAAGTTGCGGGACGCGCAACGACTACACGGTCCCTACTTTGACGTTGAACGTCGAAGTAGGGCGCTATTCCTATCCCCTCATGGGGTTAGCGACTTCGACGTCTCGCCGCCTAACATCGAAGTTAACTTCGAAATAGCGCCCGGCGCGTGTAGCCGTGACGGGCGCTATTTCGAAGTTAGTGCCACTACTTCGAAGTAGAGTGCACGTGTAGACACGGCTCCTGAGTTAGGGCCTGGGCCTCCAAAACTTCTTTGGTGCCCCACCCTCAGCTAGGGCCGGGGCTCTTTTCTGGAAGCCTTGCATTAATTCCCCCCAACTGTTTCCTCTCACCCATCTGGGCAAGGTGGAAACCCCCTTGCCTCCCAGACTAGTGACTTGGGGGTTGTTGGGGGTACTCATGGCAGTGGGGCAGGATGGCTGCCTAGTGATCCAGAAGGGGAGGAGCCTTTCCGGGAGCCCAAACACTGCTACAGGCCCAAAGATTCTTTTCTTCTAGTTCAGGTGTTAGTCTTGAACTAAAGGGCTCTGTTACCCCTGAAGTTATGAAAACACAAACATGACCTGGCCAGAGAGCCAAGTCACCATCGGAGACCATGGAAGCTTGGAGGAAAAGGTAGAAGCAGAGGGACTATAACGTCAGGCTTCATTGTGGGATTGGGAGCTTAGAACAGAGAAATTGAGAACAATGTAGTTTATCCTGACTTACTTTATGTTCTGCATCCCTGGTATTTCAATTTTTCACATCAGGGTTAATTATGAGACATGGTACCAAATGTGTCATTATTTGCATGGGCTGTGTGTAGGCTGTATATGGAAATATGTTTTGCAAGGTATGTGAGAACATTACATTCTTTATACATAGATAGGTGCGAATGGAGGCAGATTGTATGTGTGTGTGTATTACCCAGGGAATACTGATGGTGTGATTCTCGTCCATAACAATTAACCTTTCTATCCTAATTTTAAATGGATGTGCCATTTTTAATTCATTGTAAAACTTGCTAGAGAAAAAAAAAGTGTGTGTGCACGGAGACACACACACACACACACGGGTACTGTCACCCCTTTTGTGTTTTAGCACAAAAGACTACTATAAATATGCCTAAGTGGCCACGATGAGTTTTACAGAATGCCAACATGTGATTTGAAGCTTTTACATATCAAATGACTGGGGGTGTATAATGCAAAGAATGAATAATCCCTCATTTACTGATGACACATAATGGTAGGAAGGGATAGATTGCACTATAGGTTAAACAAGTACATTCCCTCTGGAAAAATCCCAGCAATTAGAAAGCACTTTCCTTCACATTATTGAAAATGTGTGTCTGCCTGCCTTTTAATTACGGCTCATGGAGACACTACACTGAATCACCCAATTTTTATATGTTCTAGCATGCTTATTATCTTCATCTTCCTCTGTTTAGCCTCTATCTTTAACTTGAAAAGGAAAAGAACAAAAAGAGTAGAGTTGTGGTCTGTGGCGAGTTCATTTGATTTTACAGGCAAACAGGATTATAAACCTTCAAAGCATTAGTCTAAACAAATATCATATTGCATAGCAAAACACACAAAAAATGCCCTACTGCCAGGTTTTTCTTAACTCTATGCTTGTATGTGCAACTGCTTGGCAGTTCTAATGAACCTTAAAGTTGTCCCCTTATTTTTATGCATGAAATTAGGATCTCTATCACTATATATTTTTTTCTAATAGAACACACAATGAAGTGCATATTTACCAAGGTATTGTATTGTGAGATACAAATATCAGTAGATTCTACTCTTGTTTACATGGATATAAATCCAAAAGAACACTGCTGATGCCAGGTGCTTTGGAAATTATGACAGCCATGGTGTTACTTTGAGCTTGCATCCATGACAGCAGAATCTGCCCATAAGCATCTAACTGGCATGAGTGGTGCTCTTCATGAACAAAAATGTGTGCATGATTCAGACTAAATTTTGGGTTCTTAATCCAGTCTGTGCCAGTTCAAGAGTGTCAAAACCAGAGTCATAACAAATGAAAGCATTTCAAGCAAAGCACATTCCAGATTTAAACTCTTTCAAGCCTTGGCTGTCCCTAACAAAAGCCATTCTTAACTGATGTTATTCCTAAATTCAGAGTATCTCAATCTTGAAATAAAAACAAACCAAAAACCATAGGGTACCATCTTTTTCCTCCATGGGCTAAGAACAATCAAGTCCCAAGAGCTGGCTATAAATGTCTTGCCAGGTCAGGGGTCAGCAACCTCCAGCATGGATGCCATGAGTGCCACATGAGCCAATTTTCATCAAAACATGAGATGGGAGCTCGGCCTCATCACTCCTCTCCCATACAGTCAGGAGCTTGCTCAATGCTGTGTGGCCTGTGGATTAACCAGAGACCAGCTAATGCTACCAACCACCACCTAAATGGTAAAGTTCTGCATCCGAATTTTTTTTAATGGAGCTGTTGTAAATAGGACTATTTGTGACTTTAAAAAGAATCATCGGCATTCGGATGACTCAGCCTCCAGACACACACCTCTTTGGAGGACTCTCCCACTGCCCTCAGGCCCCCAAGGTCTAGTCCGTATCCCATCAGTCAGGTCCAGTGGCCTAGTCAGTACTCCCCCTTCCTCAGGATCACAGAGGTGAGGGTAGGGGAGTTCGGCCCCTCCCTCTCCATTGAGCTCCAACCCAGGGCCTTGTTGGTGGTGGGTGTATCTCCCCAACTCCAGCTCAGTGGGGATCCCTACTGCAATATGCTGAGTGAGCTCCTGGATTGCCTCCTAGTTCCCTGCCCTGGGCTCCTTCCTACCCCATTCCAGATGCAATACACCATCCCAGCTCTGGCTGCATCTCCTTGGATGGCAGCGGCTGCTGCTGCTGCTCAGGCAGTGGAGGCCCCACCTCTAGCAGGTGTTACTCCCAAGTTGCAGCAGGAGCTCCTTCTCCCCTGGAAGCCAGCTACAACTGACTGGCCTCCCTGGCCCTTATACTAAGGCTGCAGTTGGAGCATGCCCAGCAAGGCCATGGGGGAGGGGCCTTCTCCACCCAGCAAACCTGGCCCCCACCCCACTGACTAGTGCTGGGTTGGTACACCTTCTCACAAGAGGTTGAAAAGTCAAAGTTTAGCACTCCATCTCAGAAAGGTTGCTGACCCCCATTCTAGATGATACTTTTTTTTGCAGGAGACCCATGGTGCTGTCCCTCCGCTCCAATGATTCTTTAATTAGTGATAAACATTGGAAGATCTTCAACAGATAATCTCAATGATGCTTAGTCCTGCCATGAGTGCAGAGGGCTGGACTCTCGAGGTCCCTTTCAGTTCTATTATTCTATGATTCTATGACCCACTCTCTATAATGCAATGTAGACCTCTGCAGTGGGGCTTTGTTTATAGCAAAACCTTCATATTGCTTTTGAATCAGCTCTCGGGGAATTATTGCATCTGTGTCCTTATTAGTTAAACCACAGATAAGAATAGTGACAGAGAGATAGCCATGTTAGTCTGTATTCTATCAAAACAAAATGCAGTCAAGTAGCACTTTAAAGACGAAAAAAATAATTTATTAGGTGATTAAGCTTTTGTGGGACAGACACATTTCTTGAGTGGGTCTGTCCCATGAAAGCTCATCACCTAATAAATTATTTTGTTCATCTTTAAAGTGCTACTTGACGGCTTTTTTGTTTTCACAGATAAGAATGTGACTAACCTGAATTCATTCTTTTTGGACCTGCTTTGCTACGCTTTTGAATCAGTCTGCTTTTGTTGCTCTTCTCCCCTTCTGCTTTGGAAGGTTCCCTTTCTAATCTGTACATTCTTTCAGGCAGGTATCTTTAGACCTTTCTATATAGTGCCTAGTACACTGCTGGTCCATAAAAATAGATAATATCTTCATCTAAATGTGATCAAGAGAGAACCTGCATTTTTCTTCTGTGATGGAATAAGGACAGGAGAATCATCTCAGAGTTTTGACAGTATTCAGAATTAAAAAAAAACAAAATAAAACAAACAAACAAAATAAACCTTTCCAGGTATTTTCATAAATGCTTTGACAATTTAAAGCTTAGGAACTGGAACATATGATGTTAGAAACTGGGTTAGGGAACACAAAAATAATCATTTCTCATTTTTGCAATACATCCAGTTGACTTAGTCTCTTCTGGTTAATCAAGGATTAAATAACTGTAACCTTGCTGTTTCTAGTTCAGAAACCTTCTTTCTTCAGCAATGAATCAACCCTCCAAGTTCTCTTTTTAACTTCTGTACAAGGTCCTTTCTCCGTCTATCCAAGTTCCTACATCATTGTATCAACTTCCTGAATACATGCATTTAAAGGTCATCATCTGAGATATGATTGAAAGGTAGTTAATGAGCTCAACCTATTGTTGCTAAAACTGCACAACAGCTAGAAAGAGAAGAAACTACCATATAAGAGTGTGCTTAAGCCCAAGATTTAGGAACTTAAGCCCCCATTTTAGACATAACTATACCCACAAAACCACCCTTCAGCTGTTGATGAATTGTATAGGTACCTAAACTCACATAGTACTTAACTTTTACCCTGAAAATATATCTGGGCATCAGTGCTTCTGCTGGTGGTCTCTGCTTTAACCATCTTAGCCCAGTGGCAAGAGCATTCCGCTGGGATTTGAGAGATCCAGGTTCATTTCCTCCTGTGTTAGGTGTGGAGAAAGGAAGTGAACAGCAATCTCCCACCCATTCCGGGAAACTTATTCAACTATCAAACTTTGGCATGTTCTGGTGTAGAACTCCCTCAGCCTCTCCTGTCGAAGCTGTTTCACTTTGGGTTAAATAATTGATCATATTGCCAGAGAGAGTGAGGCTGACTCTATAACCTGCTAATTGGGACCCTCTCCTGGGAAGTGGGAGACCCAAGCTGCAGTCCCCTGCTGCAACGATTCTCTAATTAAAAACAAAGGCAGGGCTTGAATAGGAGAACTCAAGGGAACCTTGATTGCTCTAACCTCTGGGCTATGGAATATTCTAGTCTCAGGAAAAGTGGGAAACACCTCTGCAAATCTTTTCTCTCCATCCTGGTCTGGCAGAACGGGGAACTGAACCTTTCTTTTCCAAATCCATTGAGATTCCACTAACTGCTGGGGCTAAAGTTATATTGTTGGCAACTCCTCCCTAGTCGTTTTGTATGGAGTGAGGCAGGTGCCTAACTCATTCACACAAGAAATGACTTAGACACCAAAGCCGCCTTATTCCAAGGAGAGATTCTTTACTGTGGATTGAAAGCAGAAATAGCTCCCTCCTCACAGTCCATACTCAGTCTTTGAACTCTGAGAGGGGTGGGACTTAGAACAGACCCTGCCATTGGCATTTCCCATTGGATAGTTTAGGCTTAGAATGCTGACTTTTGTGAACTGTGTTCTTAGGTGCCTATCTCTTCCCATTCATTATGTGGGTAGCCCAGGTTCCTGGTGGGGACCTATTGAATTTTGGGAAAGGGTGGGTGCAATCCTGCCCATATGAAATGGCCCCTTCACCAACTTAAGGGGAGGAGCCACTAAACCCAGGTTTCAACTGGTCACGGGGGACAACAAATGATCAAAAAGGGACAGAAGTGTTTGGCAAAATAAAATCATAGGTCCAAAACTGGCGATCAAGAGGGAAACACCGAGTAGAAAACACTGGACAGTTCCCAGTGCTACTCAAAGGTGTCTAGGGAGACAGCAGATGCCAAATAGAAGCACTTTGCCCAGGTATATGAAACAAGGGAAGAATGGAAATAGGCCCCAGAGTTACCTTATTCAGGAAGTGCTCATTAGCATCTAACGGCCCCTTCCCAGTCTTATAGGAGGAGCCACTGGATTTGGGATCCAAGTGAGTGCATGGGACAAATAAACAATAACAAGGTTGGTAGGAAGTGGGTCTTGCCCACAGAAGCTCATTACCTAATAAATAAATGTGTTGGTTTTTAAGGTGCTACAGGACTGCTTGTTATTTCTGAGGTTTTGGAGTGGATGTCAGAGGTTCAAAAATAGGATTCCAATGTGGTGACACTGAGCAAAGCACCCTGGGTAGCACCTACTACTTCTCCAAAGCTGTATCTACACGTGCACGCTACTTCGAAGTAGCGGCACTAACTTCGAAATAGTGCCTGTCACGGCTACACGTGTTGGGCGCTATTTCGATGTTAACATTGACGTTAAGTGACGAGACGTCGAAGCCGCTAACCCCATGAGGGGATAGGAATAGCGCCCTACTTCGACGTTCAACATCAAAGTAGGGACCGTGTAGTCATTGCTCATCCCACAACATCGAAATTGCAGGGTCCTCCATGGCAGCCATGAGCTGAGGGGTTGAGAGACGCTCTCTCTCCAGCCCCTGCGGGGCTCTATGGTCACCGTGTGCAGCAGCCCTTAGCCCAGGGCTTCTGGCTGCTGCTGCTGCAGCTGGGGATCCATGCTGCTTGCACAGGGTCTGCAACCAGTTGTCGGCTCTGTGGATCTTGTGTTGTTTAGTGCAACTGTGTCTGGGAGGGGCCCTTTAAGGGAGCGGCTTGCTGTTGAGTCCACCCTGTGACCCTGTCTGCAGCTGTTCCTGGCACCCTTATTTCGATGTGTGCTACTGGGGCGTGTAGACGTTCCCTCGCAGTGCCTATTTTGATGTGGTGCTGCGCAACGTCGATGTTGAACGTCGACGTTGCCAGCCCTGGAGGACGTGTAGACGTTATTCATCTAAATAGCCTATTTCGATGTAGCGTTCACGTGTAGACGTAGCCCAAGTTATTTATGGAGTCAGTTGGTGCCTGGATAAGAGAGACAAAAGAATGGAAATAGGATCCACAATGTGCTTCTCACCCTCAGAGAATTAAATTAGACCAGGTGCGCCCAAACTGCAAATCAAGCTGCAAATTGGAAAGATTTAGGCTGGGGGAGGCTACTGATTAGAAGAGAGCTCATCTGTGAGGGAACAGGCAGGTATTTTATGAAGCAGGGAGGTCGGTACCAGGCTAGGAAGTTTTCAGTCTTTTTTCCTGAGGTAACAGAGAAGAGAGTGGGGAGAAATTAGAGTCCTGAGAAAGGGTTTACCTAGAAGACTTGAGAGAAGGGTCTGACTGTGAAGGATGGGGATGAAGCTTAAAAAATATGGTAGGAAATATTCCAGGCAAGAAAGCAGTACGGTTGGTCCAGATCTTAACTGATTACTATAGGGCGCTGGACTTGAACCTAGAGTAAGAGCAGATCTGGCTTCCTTTACCATTCAACACCTTGTGACAGTGCCAGATTCGATCTTTGCAGATTGCTCCAGCAATTTATCTAGATGCCTAAAAGTTAGGCATTGTGACACTGAGTATCACAAGATCTAAATCCTTTAATCTGGGCCTCAGTAATTTAAGACCCAATACAGCAAAACACATATTTAAATTCCGGTAATCTCAAAGGGGCTTGAGAATATGTTAACACGCTGAACTGTTTTGCTGAATTGGGGCCAGAGGTGACAGGGAACATAAATGAAAGAAGCAAATTTCTTTGTGAAAATTTTAGATTCCGTTTGTGGGAGCTGGGACTGGTCCTCTTGGGAAAAAAAGAGCAGTTGTTATTTCTAGTCAGATTTGCCCATGTAATGACTTTGGAAGTAGGTCTGTTAAGCAGATGAGATACTATGAACTAATGCATAACTGCTGACAAAGTTTAAGTTTCTCGAATTTAACAGTATACCTAGGTGATTTTAAAAAAGAAAACTGTTTGAAATAATTAATGGGCCAAGAACTTTATTTTCACATATTTACTTCTAAACAAAACTCTGGAATGATTTAAATTTTCTTAAGAAAATCTTACACATTGTGGTCTATATGGGTTTTTATACTGTGCTTATCATGTAGCTGATAGCCTCCCAGTAATGCATTAGGTAATATGACTACACTTGAGTCGCACTTTCTCTCATTTTTCCCCTTAGGGAGAAGCATATTTAGTGGGATTTCTTGGTAGGGTTTGGAGGCTTATTTTTGTAGTGTGGTGATTTTTTCTTTTATAGACACATGGTTCTGTGAAAAGAAATGCACATTACACTTGACTGGAAGGTGGTGAAATTATTAATGGGCCCCACAATAGTTATCAGGTATATGCAGGCAGTGCCCTTGCTAGTATTGCTATCCTCTCTCTTTTGGAAGCAATCTTATAACCCACTCAGATGTTTTGGTTTGGTTTGGTTTTTTTTGGGATTAAAACAGCATGACCATGCCTGAAGACTCTCTTCAACTCCCTAGCAACCATTATGATTATACATGATTTTCCTTCTTGATGCCACATTACTTGTGACTTTAGCATGTTCTATTGCACCAGTTTCCAGTAATGTTAATACATTCTTCTTATGGGAATTAGAGGCAGTGAGATGTATTACTCCTGAGTCTGGCACAACTATTTCTTTTGAATCCTCATAATGAAAAATACAGTGAATTTCCTGATTGTGGATAAAGATGAGAAACTGATAAGCCACATCACATGAACTAACCCATCTGGTTCATACTGGATTATTTGATTATTTCTTCACAAGAGATAATCCTCAGTTTGACATTATGCTATATTGATCTTTCATTTTATATACTAACAAGAACAATTGCATAACTGACGACAGCCAAAGCCAGATGGAAGGGGATGGAGGGAAAATGAAAGGATGGAATCCAAGTTGAAGAAAAAAATGTAAAAATAGAGAAATGAAAACTATTATAAAAATGCTTATGGCATAATCAATTCTATTACAGTATTTTAAACCAAATACTTTTATAAGGGACCTTTCAGTTGAGTGCATTTTCTTATTGTCTCTGTCTCTGCAGGATACATGGTAGCCTTGCTATATCATAGAAATGTACTAAATGGTCCATGAAAATGCATTCATAGGGAAAAATTCATCAGCATGTGAGCAAAAGCGGGGGAGGCCTCTTAACAGCTTATCACACCAGTCACGTCTAAAATCAGGGTGGCAGTACAGGTGAAACATCTCTAATCCTGCACTCTCTCATCTGACAATATCCATAGTCTGGCATGATTTTAGTTAGCCAGGTGGGGCTGTCAGGGGTGTGGCTACATTTCCCATGGTCCCATGAAGCATGTGTAGACTTGTTCAGTCTGTTCCCTTTCTGAAATAGTAAGTGCCTGTATTGTTCTTCAGAAACAGTGCTTTTAGATTCCTAATTTTTCTCCAGAATGACACCACTAGTAGTAGTAGGCATCCTTCAGTCTGCATAGACTATGGATCGCGCCCTTTAAAATTTCAATTGAGGACTTCATTTACAGCGTCTATTGTGACTATGAAGACCCACACGAGAGTGACAGTCCTCGTTGCATCTCTTGCAGATGTGGTGGGTGTCTGGCAAGTCCTTATTGTGCTTTCTGTGCTCTCGCTTCTCCTCTGCTAGCTGTCTGATCTTCATCTCGCCCTTCTGAAGGCCCTTGTGTAACCCATGCCTCCACCTGCTGCGGTTGTCTGCTAGTTCTTCCCAGTTGTCCAGCTCGATGTCTACCTCTCTGAGGTCTCTCTTGCAGACATCTTTGTAGCGCAACTGGGGGCATCCGGGAGGTCTTTTGCCAGAGGCTAGCTCACCATACATGATGTCTTTTGGAATCCTTCCATCATTCATCCTGTGGATGTGGCCAAGCCAGCGGAGCTGACGCTGCCTGAGGACGGTTGGGATTCCAGCTTCCTCGAGGACGGCGGTGTTGGTCACTCTGTCCTTCCATGATATTCCAAGGATGCGCCTGAGGCAGCGCAAGTGGAAGACGTTCAGCCTCTTTTCCTGGTGGGCATATAGGGTCCAAGTCTCGCTGCCATAAAGGAGGGTGCTGAGGATGTAGGCTCTGTAGACTTGCATTTTGGTGTGAGTGTACAGCTTGTTGTTATTCCACGCTCTCTTGCTGAGTCTGGACAGAGTTGTGGCCGCTTTTCTGATTCTCCTATTCAGCTCAGTGTCCAACGACAGGGTGTCAGTGATGGTGGACCCCAGGTAAATGAACTCGTGGACGACCTCTAACGTAATAGTTGTCAATGCTGATTGATAAGGATTCAGCAACAGCCTGTCCGAGTACATTTGTCTTCTTTAGGCTGATGGTAAGCCCAAAGTCCTTGAACGCTTTGGAGAACTGATCCAGCAGTTTTTGAAGCTGGTCTTCTGTGTGAGACACTACAGCAGCATCGTCTGCGAACAGCATGTCTCTGATGAGGACTTCTCGCACCTTAGACTTAGCTTTCAGCCTTGCAAGGTTAAACAGTTTCCCATCAGATCTTGTGTGCAGCAAGATGCCCTCTGTTGAAGATCCAAAGGCATGCTTCAGGAGGAGTGTGAAGAAGATCCCAAACAGTGTCGGAGCAAGCATGCATCCTTGTTTGACGCCACTCCTGATTCTGAAAGCATCCGATAATGCACCGTCATATTGGATGGTTCCTCTCATGTCTTCGTGGAATGACTGGATCATCTTGAGTAACCATGGAGGACAGCAGTTTAAACAGACCATCCCTGCTGACCAAGTCAAAGGACTTGGTCAGGTTGATGAAGGCTATGTGGAGTGGCTTCCTCTGCTCCCTGCACTTCTCCTGCAGCTGCCTTAGAGAGAAGACCATGTCAACGGTAGATCTCTCTGCGCGGAATCCTCACTGCGATTTGGGGTACACCCTCTCAGCAATCTTCTGGAGTCTGCCAAGGATGACGCGAGCGAACAGTTTACCAGTAATGCTTAGGAGGGAGATTCCACGGTAGTTGTTGCAGTCGCTTCTGTCTCCTTTGTTCTTATACAACGTTACAATGTTAGTGTCGCGCATATCCTGTGGAACCTCACCCTCTTTCCAGCACAGGCACAGTAGCTCATGTAGGGGTTCCAGGAGTGTGTCCGTGGCACATTTGATTACCTCTGGTGGTATACCATCCTTACCAGTGGCCTTTCCTGCTGCAATGCTGTCAATGGCTCTCTTCAGTTCATCCACAGTCGGTTCTTGATCCAGTTCGTCCATTACTGGTAGGAGCTCGACGGCATCGAGGGCTGCGTCAACCGCAACGTTCTCGCGTGAGTACAGCTCGGAGTAGTGCTCAACCCAGCGCTCCATCTGTTTGGCTTTGTCAGTGATGACTTCACCAGATTTGGATTTCAGAGGTGCCATCTTGTTCTGGGTGGGTCCTAATGCCTTCTTCATACCCTCGTACATTCCTCTGAGATTACCAAAGTCAGCACAGGTCTGGATGCTGCTGCATAGCTGGAGCCAGTGGTTGTTGGCACAAATAGAAAGAAATTATCACAGAAGAGCTATGTCTACACTGGGATGGTACGTCAAAATAGCTTATTTCGATGTAGCGAAATCAAAATAAGCTATTTCGACGAGTAGTGTCTACACATCCTCCAGGGCTGGTGCCGTCAACGTTGAACGTCGACGTAGGACAGCACTACATTGAAATAGGTGCTACAGGGGAGTGTCTACACACAAAAGTGGCCCAAATTGAAATAAGGGTGCCAGGAAAACCTGCGGACAGGGTCACAGGGTGGACTAGTACTTCCAGGGCAACAGCAAGCCACTTCCTTAAAGGGCCCTCCCAGACACAGCCTGCACAGCACAAGTCTGCAGAGCCACAAGCATGCACACCCCATGTAAGCAGCATGGACCCCCAGCAGCAGCAGCAGCAGCCAGAGGCCCACACACCTGCCCCTCGAGCAGTGGCTGCCCGGCTCAGTGCCATGGAGGAGGCAGCTCAGCATCTTTTATTTGAGGAAGATGAGCTGTCCTTGGAGGATGAAGAAGCAGCCCCAGACCTTGCTGCCCTCCCAGCCTCCCCCCGCCGGACACGCCGCCGGCTATGGAGGTACCCCTCTAGCATGGACTGGTGGGAGTGGCTGGTGCTTGGCGAGTGGGACAACGACTGCTGGCTCCGGAATTTCCAGATGAGCTGGCAGACATTCCTGGAGCTTTGCCAGTGGCTCACCCCTGCCTTGCGGCACCAGGACACCCCATGAGACATGCCCTCACCATTGAGAAACGGGTCGGCATCGCTGTCTGGAAGCTGACCACTCCAGACAGCTAC
Organism: Carettochelys insculpta; assembly: GCF_033958435.1. Classification (NCBI taxonomy): domain Eukaryota; kingdom Metazoa; phylum Chordata; order Testudines; family Carettochelyidae; genus Carettochelys; species Carettochelys insculpta. Next base: position 181,984,869 of record NC_134139.1, on the reverse strand, counting down.
TGCTTCGTAGGGCATCAGTTCGGCTTGGGCAAGGCCACCGTCAGGGCTGTCCTCATGGAGGTAAGAGGACCTAGGAGGAGGGGGAAGCCCGGGGGGGAGCGGGTGCCCGGGGAGGAGAGGGAGCTCGGGGAAGAGGGGGAGCCCAGGGGGGAGCCCTGGAGGGAGGGGGAGCTCGGGGAGAGGGCCAGACACACCCTGCACACCCCTCACAGGTGCTCTCTCATGTCCTTCCCCTGTAGGTGGTCTGCGCAATCAATGCCCTGCTCCTCCACAGGCTTGTGCGGCTTGGGGACCCGGATGCCGCCATCGCGGGGTTTGCCAGCCTGGGCTTCCCTAATTGCTTTGGGGCTCTAGATGGGACCCAAATCCCCCTCTGTGCCCCAGAGCACAGCGGAGGATGCTTCCTGAATAGGAAGGGATACCATTCCGTGGTCCTCCAGGCTTTGGTGGACAGCCTGGGCCGCTTCCCGGACATTTATGTTGGCTGGCCTGGCAGCACCCATGACGCCCAGGTGTTCAGAAATTCAGGCCTGTGCCACCAGCTGGAGGCGGGGACCTACATCCCCCAGCAGGAGATCCCGCTGGAGGACACCACCATGCCCCTCTGCCTCGTTGCAGATGCAGCGTACACCCTCCGGCCTTGGCTCATGCGCCCCTACATGGGCCATATCAATGCCACCCAGGAGCAGTTCAACACCCACTTGGACCATGCGTGCCAGGTTGTCGAGCGGACTTTCGGCCGCCTCAAAGGCTGCTGGAGGTGTCTCCTCACCCGCCTGGATGCAGGGCTCACCAACATCCCGCAGGCTGTGGGCACGTGCAGGGCACTCCACAACCTGGTGGAGAGCAAGGGAGAGGCATTCTTCCAGGGCTGGGCTGTGGAGGCTGGCAGGGCCGACGCCCAGCCACCCACTGCCCCCAGTCGCCAGGTTGACCCTGAGGGGATCTGGGTCCGGGAGGCCCTGCAGGCCCATTTTGAGCAGGCTGCGGGGTGAACGCTGGCAGGGCCAGCTACTGGTGAGCCACCCCCCCCGCACATCCCCCACAACACTACCTGCAACCACGCCCACACCACTGAGCACCAGAGAGCACACACCACCCACACACTTCATTTGGAAATGAACCAAAGCCTTTTTTTTTAAACAAAACAATGAACTCAACATTAAGAAGGGGGAAACTGTGTACATGGGGGGGGGCAGCTACTAAAGGGATGTGGAACAAATAAACTATTTACAAATATGGGGGGAATATGTACAAAGGGGGGGGCCTGGGGGGGGCAACGTCCTTGGCCCTTCACCCCTATTGTCCAGTGCCTGGCGTGGGGGGTTGCGACCCATGTCTGGGCCGGAGGCCCCGTCGAGGCTGGATAGGGGCCGGGAGAACTGGCAGATGCGGCCAGGCCGGGTCCTGAGGCCCGCGGTCCCCCTCGGCGGCAGGCTCCAGGACAGCTGCTGGTGGAGGGCAGCTTAGAGGGATGGCGGGCGGAGTGGTGGGGGGTCCAACTGCTCCGCGATTCATTCAAAGGTCCACATGAAAGCCCCCCAAGCCTCCTGGTGCCAGGCCACCGGTCGCTCCTGCAGGTGGCGCCGCCATTCCTCTGCATGCAGGTGGTGCTCAGAGACCTCCACCTGATGCCGGAGGGTGGTGAGGAGCTGGGGGTCAGCAGACGCCTGGGGTTGGCTCCGGCGCTGTTGGGCTTGTCCTGGGGCCGGTCTGTGCTCCACTGCTGGGCTGGTCTGCTGCGATGGCCCCGGTGGGCTGTCTGGCACAACAGACACAGCGCCTGTGCTCTCAGGGCCCTCAGATGGTGCAGCTGCGGAACAGAGGGGGGAAGAGTGGAGACAGCCGTTAGTCTGGGCCCTGAGCCATGGCCCATGTCCCCCAACCCCTCTGCTGCTGGTTCCCCATCCCCATCCCCCAGAGATGCTGCTGCTGCTGATGGGTATGCTGTCCCCCTCCCCAGGGGGGACCTCTAGGTTCTGCTCCCCCCATCCCCAGGGATGGGGCATGGCACTGTCCTGCTGGGGGGCAGAGGCTGATGGACTCTTCTGAGGGACATGCCACTGCTGTCCTTGGGGCCATGGTCATCTGGGTGTGTGGAGGGCCCTGGTCATGTCCCTTGTCCCCGCCCCTTAACCCCGGGGGTGTGCACCAGGGTACATACGTGATGGTCCGCTCCCACGGTTGGGGGACACCCATCGGGTGGATGCCCTGCTGGAGCTGCGGGAAGGGAGGTCTATGAGCAGCCCCCCATCGCTGGAGGCGTCCTCCTCCTCCTCCTTCTGCTGTGCTGTCCCAGGGGTGGGCTCCTGTGGGGGCCTGTGGGGTGCAGGGCTGGCCTCCGGGCCGGACTCCGTCTTTGGGGCCTGCTGGAGCTCGTCGGCCAAGGTGTCAAGGGTGGCCGGGGGGAGGAGGTGTACTGAGGGACCATGATTTCCCTGAGCTCCCTGTAAAAGGGGCAAGCAGTGGGGGCGGCCCCAGATCGGCTGGCCATGTCCCGGGCCCAGGCGTAACCCTGCTGCAGCTCCTTCACCTTACTCCTGATGTGGTCAGGAGCGCGGACAGGGTGACCCCGGGCAGCCAGGCCCTCGGCCAGCTGAGCGAATGCATCTGCGTTCCACCTCTTGCTCCCCATGACCTGGAGCACCTCCTCCTCACCCCAGAGCCCCAGCAGGTCCCGGATCTCAGCCTCCAACCAGGAGAGGCCCCGCTGCCTCTTCCCCCACTGGCTGGCTAACAGCCCTGGGTCCCCTTGGGGGGGTGCCCTGTGGGCACTTGGGGGGCGGGCTGGCTGGCTTCCATGGATGCTGGGTGGTGGGTTGGGGCTTGTGAGAACGTGCAGGCTGGGCACATGTTTGTGCTGCTGCCTGCACACACTCTCAGCTTCCTGCACAGGGAATAAGGGGGCGGGGAGATTTAAGGGGCTGCTGCATGCGGCGACCATAGAGCTCAGGGGCTGGAGAGAGTGTCTCTAAACCCCTCAGCTGATGGCTGCCATGGAGGACCCCACTATTTCAATGTTGCGGGACGTGGATCGTCTACATGTGCCCTACTTCGATGTTCAGCGTCGAAGTAGGGCACTATTCCCATCTCCTGATGAGGATAGTGACTTCGACATCTCGCCGCCTTATGTCAATTTCAACCTCAAAATAGCGCTCAGCACGTATAGATGCGGTGGGTGCTATTTTGAAGTTGGCCCGGCTACTTTGAAATAGCCGGCTAGTGTAGACGCAGCTAAGGATACTTAAAAACAAAATGCAATAACACAGGTATTAAAAGGAAAAAAAAATATAGAGGTAGAACTCAACTACTTACAGATGTTGCTTTTTAATACCACCCACATTTTGGATGCACGATTGTGCCGTAATACTTGTCTTTCCCATTACTCTGTAACTGCCACTTCCATTAATTGTCTCCACTTGAAATCCATTATCTTTTTTTATCCCCCATCTTCTCCCACCTTTGCTTCTTCAGCATCCAGAGCCTGCTTCCTTCCCTCCATCCTCCCTTTATCTCCTTAATTCTCAATGTTAGGTGCATAAACTGGCATCATCCACTTGTCCCTTCTCTGCTGAAAAATAACAGATGTTGGGCCTTACAGGTTGACTTCTGTTGGAGAAGAAATCCTTGATGTTGGGCATGAGTATATTTTTAGTTCAACACGTTTGTTTGCACATAAACTAGTCCTTGATCACAGAGGTAAAAAGGGCATGCAAACAATCCCTGCTTCAGTGTTCTCAGGTCAAATGATAATGCTCAGATTCTAAGGAGCAGCTGTGCCTTAAGAATGGACTTTAGGTAATGAAATGAAGTCTGAGAAAAAAACTTCCTCTCTGCTGCTTCCAAAGAAACTGCAATAGAAAACTGACCCCACAATGTATCTTCAGAGATTAAAATTTGCTTGAATACTAAGACAGGAAGCTTGTATGGCTGTGTGAAACAGTGCCATCTGGTGAAGCCTGACATAAGAAGCTCTTACCTCTGTCCCATCTCTCCCATCCTCTTTATCCTCATTATTTACACCATCATTTCTGTATCTCCACTCCATTACCTATTTTCCCCTCACAAACAACATCAGACAGAGCCTTGGCCCATTTATCATCTCTACTCTTTTTATCTGTGCCTTTCCCCGCTGACGCCTCTACCTTCACAATATGCACATGGTGCATCATCGTCCTCAGAGTCTCCCTCTTTTCTCCAATTCACTCTGTAGCACCCACTCCAGAGGGCCCATTTCCCTGGAACTCGATGGAGTTTGTGACCTTGCCAACTCCTTGTACTCACTGAAACCTTTGAAGATGTACTCACTCATACTAATCTCTCATTCACTCACACCACCCACCTGGGGGAGAGGGGCTCTTTTTGCCTTCTGACTGCATCAGCTTTCTAGGAGGGAGTATTTCAGAAAGGGATGTAGAGGTCAGAGTGGACCAGAAGCTAAATATGATTCAAGAGTGTGATGTTGTTGCAAAAAAGCAAATGTGATTCTTGGATATGTTAAGAGGAGTGTTGTCAGCAAGACACGAAGTCATTCTTCCAATCTATTCTGCACTGATAATGCCTCAGCTGGAGTTTTGTGTCTGGTTCTTGGCACCGCATTTGAAGAAAGATGCAGAGAAATTAGAGACGGTCCAGAGAAGAGCAACAAGAGTGATTAAAGGTCTAGAGAACAAGAGCTATGAAGGAAGACTGAAAGACTTGGGCTTGTTTAGTTTAGAAAAGTGAAGACCGAGAGGGAACAGGATGGCAATTTTAAAACACCTAAAGGAGTGTTACAAGGAATAGGGAGAAAAATTGTTCACCTTGGCCTCTGAGGATAGGACAAGAAGCAATGGGCTTAAACTGCAGAAAAAGAGGTCTAGGTTGGAAATTATGAAAATTTTCCTAACTGTCAGGGTGGTTAAACATTGCAATAAATTGCCTAGGTAGCTTGTGGAATCTCCACTACAGGAGATATTTAAGAGCAGGGTAGATAGACACCTATCGGGGATGGTCTATATGGTGCTCAGATCTGCCGTGAGGGCAAGGGACAGGACTCAAGGACCTCTTGAGATCCCTTCCAGTTCTAATGTTCTGTTAACTCCCTACTTCTCCCTTGCATTCATTCTTGTTCTTTGGACTCTATCCAGAACAGGCTAATTGCCTCTTTCTCTCCATTTTGCTGTTATCAATTTTTCCAGCCTGCTTCTTGCTTTTCAAAATCAAGAACGATTGCTTCTCTTTCTTCTGACAAGAGTTCCCTTTGACCTTTTCCTCACCAACTCTTGAGCCTCTATACTTTCTTGCAGTATTCAATGCACTCTACGTTCAGCAATTTCAGGAACAAAGAATTTTGATCAGACAGGATGGGGAATTGGATCATGGAATGTAATGACCCTGAAAAAAGTATATTTTGGTAATAGCAGACAATAGGTTGAAGATCAGTACATATTGTAATGCTGTTGTAAGAGGTCAATGTAATATTTGAGTGTGTACATAGGGGAATATATATATATATACACACACACAGAGTAAAAGTAGGGAGATGGTATTATATCTCCATATGGCATCAGTGAGATCATTATTGGAATATCATGTCCAGTTCTATTCTGGATGGTCTGCTCTTTAACTGGTTTGTCCCCCATCTGATACTGAGACAAAATCAGATGGGGGACAAACCAGAGGAGCAGTGTGCTGCTCTTCCAAAGAGTTACACAGGTGTAAACTTGCACAGTGTTGTTTGTAGAAATGTCCCACACTCTCCAGTGTTGTGAAATATGGTGTCCTAGATCTTGAACCCAGGCCAGGGAATCCTTGGGTAGTTGTCACATTGGGGTTTCTACCCAGTCTTTATAGAGCTAGGGTGGGGCTGAGACCAAGGCCATAGGATGAGGGGGGGGCAGATGCCCCCAGGTTCAACCTGCTCACACTGTTTTCCCCTGCTTTCATCTTCTGGCTTCTAGTTTTGCCTGCTGGCTGTCACAGGGTCCTAGTGCTTATCCCGTTCAGCCATTGCTTCTCCAGCCAGCCGGGTACAGGACAGTCTGACCTGCTTTGCCCTGCTCTTCCAAGTTTCTGCCTTGGAGGAATAAGCCCTTTCCTTTTTAGGCAGCAGGACCCTCCACCATCTCAGGCAGCCCCCTCCTAGCAAAGGTGAGTGCCAGCATCCAGTCTTCATCAGGGCCCTTCAACCATAGCCCCATGCTAGTGTTCCCCAGTGCCTCACACCTTCTTTTTCTACTGCCCTTTCTCCCAGCCCTGGTGACCTTATCACCACAAGCCTCAGTGTCTCTCAGAGCATCAGGCTGTTCAGCCTTTCCAGCAGCAGATTCTAGTCTTGGGGTTCCCGTCCTCACAGTACCAGAACCTAGGGACTCATAACTCCACCCCCACCCACCAGGACTAGCAAAATACAGAAAAACATCTGACAGTTTCCATCCTTTTATGAGCTTTAAGACTCAACTGTTCTAAAATCTCTTCTCCAAAATCTGAATGGGACTCTGATTGCTTGGAAATTTTCCTCCAGGGGATGAAGAGTACCACTAGTGATCTAAACTTGAGGTCATTTAACCAAGGGACCCCTGAGTTACAGGCTGCTCCCCAAACCTGTTTCCTTCTGATAAACAGAGTGAGTTATGGGTGAATCACTGACAGATGTCATTGAGATAGATGATGTGAACTCACCCCATTGTCACTTAACATTACTAAGGATATGTCAATCACAGCCCCATTCAATCATGCAAGTTTTGCAACAGATGCCTGTAGGGTGGGATAATTTGTAATCATGGGTGCTGGCAATTTGATTTTTACGAGAATGTAATCTGTCTTGGGGTGAGAGAGGGGATTTAGGCTTGTGAATAATTCATGGGCTGGGATCAGTACTAGGCATCAGAGGAGTGGAAATATTAGAGGGAGAGTGGTGTGGGACCGGGGAGAGGGAATTGTGGGGAGGGAGATAAGTGGGGATGGGTGGAGGGGATGAGAGAAAGATTGGGGGTTCAGGTGAGGAAAACATAGCCCCAGGAGGTCAGACTAGATAATCAGGATGGTGCACTTGGGCCTTAAAAATCTATGAACAGCTCTGATCACACCTGGTTCCCTGATGCTGAGTAATCCCTTGTCTCTCATCCACTTCTGACTACTTTTTTCACACTTCTCCATCTCCCTCTTTGTCAGTTTTTACCTACAGGAAATTGGTGGGTGCATAGCACTAACCATCAGCCAAGTTCTCCCTCTGCCTGCTTCCACCCATGGCTCTCACCCACTGGTGGTCCCACTGACCAACTCCTTCCCCACCCTAATTCACAGCTTTCAGGAAGCTCTCGGAAGGTCTGGGAGGAGCAGGGACAGGGAACACGCCGGGCAGGGACTTGTAGGGGGAGCAGTGGAATGTGGGAAAGCAGGGACAGAGCACAAATGGAAAAAGTTGAGGCAGGGACAGGACTTAGGGAAAGGGGTGGAGCAGGACAAGGCCTGGGTCAGAGGGTGGGTCCAGCTAGAAAGGAAGTCAATGCCTGTTAGTGAGAGGATCAACTGCAAATGGGACAAAGAAAAAGAGGGTGGAAAACACAAACGGGGGGACACAAAGGAAGTTAAAAACAAAGGGGAAAGAAAAAAATGGCAGACAAGAATGCACATGTGAAAAAGAAATGTAAAGGAATCAGACATAAGTGGAAGTCAGCAGAAAACTGTTTGATTGAGACTTTCATTCTCAAAACTTCCACCTCTTAAACTGTGTCTTTGGAAGGACCATTTTTCCTCAAATATTTCAGCTGAGGCATCACACTGGCAATAAAATCAGTCACCATGATGTTGTACATATCCATATCAGCTGTTTTCCAGGCTTAATATAGCATTTGGAGTGTGCATTTTCTGTTAATGAATCTCTGCAAAAGAACCTGATCTCAAAAGCACGGTAGGTTGTGGTGAGCACAGAAGGTTTTGTTCTCTCAGTTAGATCCTTCACAGAGCAGTGGCTTGTCAATAAGACTGTAATGATTTTGTTTCAGTTGTGAAAGGGAAGTTATTTTTATGATCCATGGAAGTGACAGATAAAACTGAGACCCTGAGCACCTACCTTTTCTTCACCAACATTAAATTGTACACTGATAGCTCTGAGCGCAGGACTCTAACTAATTCTGACTCCTTGATACCAGTTAGACAAGGATTCCTCCGGAAATATTTCCAGATCAGGGCAATAATGGTTGCACAGGACCCATTGAGAAGTGTGACCACCCACCCACTCTGCAGAATGACAATAATTTAATGTGCTTGGCTTTGCTTTGCAATCTGATTAAACTACTCTGTGTTATAATTGCGTCAAAAGCATAAAAGACAAGAGGAGATTACAAGTATCTAATGTTATACATTACATTTGTATGCATACCAGAGTATAAATATGTGGGACATGTCCCTAGACTATTAATCAGATTCTTTATTAAGCTTCTGAAACCATATGAATCTATGAATAACACATTCTTTCATAGCACAGTGTTCACCTTGTTTAAAAAGATGGAGCTCGATGATTAAATATCTGCATTGAATTTTGGATATAGTTCTCAGCAGAGATTAACTGAAGCATTTGAAAACAGTCCTAAAAAGGAGGAAGATATTGAATCAGCCACTTAATGAACAGAGCTGGTGGAAGAGCATCCACATAGCTGTGACACCCAGCAACAGCTGTAATTTTTGATCAAGTGTTCATGTTTACTTATAAAGATTCCCCAGCCATCTTTATACCTGTACCAGCTCTAGTTAAAGCTGCTTTTGGAAAGGGGAACAAAACCATCGACTGTCCAGAGAAGAGCCACAAAAATATACTTAGATAATCCTGTCTGTTGTGCACTCATAAAACACTACTTGGGTGACTAGCATTTGAAAGCATTTAAAGAATATTGTAGTTGACAGTAGATTAGATCAACCACTATCCCTTTAATATCTTATTCCACAGTCAGAGTATGAAGAACAACCAAAAGATCTAGAAAGACTGAGCTGAAAGTACAACAGAAGATGCACAACTAAGACTGTTCTGATTTAGGTCAACTAATAACGTTGTTAGAGTGAGTGCCATATGCTTGACTCTATCAAGTCTGTGACATGACAAAAAGTGTACACCAGCGCCAGCTGAGAAACCTAGATACTCTATAGAGCACACACTTGAAGCAACTACAGCATGGTTTCCCAAACTGGGGGAGGGGCATGCCCCACTGTGGGGGCGTGAAGAAATTCCATGGGGGGTGCGAGGTGACCCAGCCTCCCCATCATTTCCCCCCACCCAAAGAAAAAGCCGGCCTTTGCTTTTGGCTCTCAGCCACTGTTCTTTTACGTGAGCAACCTGGTGCACCCACTATACAAAGCAGGGCAGCTGGTGAAGACCCACATGGAGCCGGCTGCCTCTTGCAAAGGGAAGTGAGTGTGGGTTGGGGGAAGGGGAGGAGGAGATGGATGGGGATAGATGGGGGCTAGGGGTGCCTGGCTTGCAGGAGGGGGATGGAGTGGGGGTTGGGGGTGCTGGCTTTGAGGGAGGGGAGGGGCATGGCATGGGGGCTCATGGGGCTCAGGCAGCCAGCTTGAGGGGCTTGGGCAGCTGGCCCCAGCATTGCAGGGCTTGGGCAGTTTGGGCTGGTGGGTGGCTTGGTCAGCTTGGACAGGTGGCTCTGGCAGCACAGGGCTCAGGCAGATGGGCAGCTGGGGCGGTTGGCACAGGACTCAGGCAGCTGGCCAGCTGGGGTTGCACCAGGCACTCACAAAGGGACAAGAAAAACTATTTGTATTTATTTTAAATTTCAAATAACATTTTTATATCAAGTTTTTGTTTATTTTAATTTACAAATTGAATTTTTTGTTAAGGGGGGGTTGGATGATAGTGAAGAAGAGGTGGGGGCCCACGAGGGTTTCTCAAAATCAAAATGGGGGCATGATGCCGAAAAGTTTGGGAACCACTGAACTAGAGCATTTTCATATGAGTTGTTCACACCTCTTCTATAACATCATGCGACCAGATAGGCTCTTGGTAGTCAACTCCGTAGTCCCAGGCTGGTGCTCCATGGCTTGCATTGAATATCTAATCATACAGGTGTTACTTCATTTGGTGGGTCACTTTACACATATGGATGATATGCAACTCCTGAGGGCCATATTTTTATGGACAATTGAAAACAGGAATTTGTATGCATGAAGGCCAACAAAAATTATATAAGGATGCTCTCAAAGTGCACCAAAAGCTGGCCAAGTCGACCAGAACACAGGGGAACCTGTTACTGCTGACACGTTAGGATGGCAGCAGACCTGTTGCTCTCTGGACAAAGTCATTGGCTACGGTTACACTATAGTGATCTATGGACAGAAGTCACCGTTGGAAGAGATTTCCCGATAAAACTTCTGTCGACGAGTGTAGCTACACACAAAAGCCAATCGGGAGAGTGCTCTGCTCTGTCGACAGAGTGAATGGACTGACTGCCTGCTCTCTTCACAAAACAGGCACCTGGAAGCACAACAGATAGGGATGCCCATCGTTCTGGACGCTCTTTCTGTCGAGAGAAGGAACCCCACACAGCATCCACAGAGCTTTTTTGTTGACAGAATCTATCAACAGCAGCTATGCCTCATGGCTGAGATGCAGAATGCTGCCAGAGAAAGTGCTGAGGTTTGTCAACAAACTGTTGACCAAACACATTTGTGTGTGGATGTTCCACCAGTTTTGTTGACAAAACTGGGGTTTTGACAGCAAAACTCGCTAGTGTAACCATAGCTGTTGATACCAGCAGAACAGAAAGAGCCAAAGGCTATGTCTACACTAAAGTGATTTGTCGATAAAAGTTACTGTCAGAAGATATGTTCCAACAAAACTTCTGTTGACAGATTACAGCCACACACAAGTGGCCACACACTCTGTCAATCCACTCTGTCAACAGAGAATGGCCACACTTCCTGGCCACTCTCTCAAGAGAATGGCCAACCAGAATCACAGCAGACAGGCCTGCCTGGTGAACCGGAAACCCTATCTGTCAACAGAGGTCCCCTCAGAATGTTCACGTGGCTTTTTTGTTAATGGAATCTGTCAGCAAAGGTGTTCTGCCTCATTGGGGAGAGTATGTTGACAGAACGCATCTTTAGGAGGGACGCTCCATGAGTATGTTGACAAAATGCCTGTTTTGTCAACAAAACCCTCTATATGTAGCCAAAGAGAAGAGTGAGTGAAGAAAGACGGTTATGGCAAAAAACATGTGGCCATGTCTCTCTGACAAGGGACCCACCTGTGGATCACTTACTGATTTACATTAGAACAAGACGACATGTTGAAACAAACCATCATACATCAACCACAAAAATATTTGAGCCCACCAGCCTTATGACAAATACATGCCAAAGAAGTCTCACTCATGAAGTCAGGTTTAGGTGGTTTGGAATAAAGGGACATGACAGGATACTTCCCTTCTCTTGACACCAGTATAAATAGTAATTGGACTGTAGTGGGTTGGAGCCAAGGCATGACGCTTATTTTTAAATACAATAATCACTTTGTTTCATGCATTGACAATTAAATCCAGAGGGTACATTGACTTGTAACCATGGAATTGTGCTGGGGGGAGTCCATTCCATCTTTAGAGCAGGCACTGTGGTAGCCACTGGTGAGAAAGTCTAGTCAGTACTTTTGGTAGGTACAATAACTCTAATCGTCTCTCTATAAGCCTATCACCAATGCCCTGAGCTTGGGCTCTACAGGAACTCCTATTGTCTAATGTACTTTTTTTTGGAAACTAAATATGGCTCTGAACTAGCAGTTAGATTCCAGTATATGGAGGTGCATATGAAGAGCCAGATCCTCAGCTGGTGAAATGTGGTTTTGTCCCTTTTCCAGTTGAGGGTCTGCCTCTGTATTTGGAAAGCATGTAGTGCATTTTGAATGCTGCTGCAATCTAAGGGCCAGATTTGGAAATGTGCACACTGTGTTTGTAAGTGCTGCTTGTGGAATACGGTATGACACAAATAGGAGTGTCAGAATTTGGCCATCAATAATTCAGAGAACTGGTTGGGAATCTTGGGTAGGGAAAAACACTTCAATGCAAAATATAATACTGACAAAACTGAAACTGTCTGTAGGAAAACTGACGGAAAATCAAAAGAGAAAGGTTTTGCTTCACGTTGACCAAAATTTAAACATTTCAGATTGTCAAACTGAACCAAAATGTTCTGTTTGGATCAGTTCAACACTAACCCACGTGCTTCTGTGGAACTGCCCTGCCCCGTGGCCCCATTCTCAACTGTTGTGGCTCCTCCACTTGTTTATATACCCCATGATGCAACATGTCATCCTCTCTTGGTGAGCCACTTGATTCAGCAGAGAGTAACATGACTGTGGGTGCATCATGTGACAGGTATTGCAGCTCTTAATTAACATGTATTTCTGCCTCCTTACAACTCATTAATATATTAATAAAACTATCAAACACAGTGATGCCCCAGATAGATATTAATGTCATGAAAAAGTACCTGTATACTGCTTTGACCAGATTAAGTGCTACATACATGCTATGTAGCATTACTGCTTTTATCATTTATCATTACAGTTTATCATTATCTTGTCTTTATCCATGCTGAATCAGGATACAGTTTGTGTGCAGGTACCAAGCCAGTTTGGTTTTTTTGTTGTTTTTTTTTTTCAGTAAAAGTTGTTGACAAATTATATCAATTGCTTCATTCAAATGAAAGGCCTAAACTTTAAAATGTGACTCATGATTCTGACACCTTGAAGAGTCCTCACCTTCAGAAAGCACTTAGCACCCCCACTATGAAAAGATGACCATTGGCAAACACAAATCATTTTTAAAAATTGAGGCCAATGTATATTAGATGTGATTGTCAGAAATGCTCTGTGTTGACCTCACTGTACTCCAATTGAAGTCATTGTGAAAAATTCCACTTGAACGTCAATGGTAACAAAGCTAGGCTGATGCTGAGCTGTTTTGAAATTCCAAAGAACATATTCTGCACTGCATTTGTTTAACATGGCCCCAAAAGAGGTCTAATGTAATATATCCCACCAAAATGTCAATGACTGACTCAGGTTCTTTCTCTGTAGCTAAATTGGCAGCATTACAGTAATGAGGAAATGTCTTTCAATATCATTTCATTTTTCTCTTGGATTCACAACAAGTAGTTCTGTAGTCATAGGGCACCTTGGAACATCCATTCCTGCATCTCAGTTAGGCTACAGACATTTCCCTGCAGGTCAGTTTCTGCGTGTCTTGTGCAATCTGAATAATCGAGTGATCTGAAAGGTAAGGTTGCTCCATCTTTCCAGTGTAGGCAATACTCTATAAATAGAAGAAATGAGTCAGTGTAAGCAAGGAGAATAATGTTTACAGAGAGACCCACAGCAGTGCATATCTTGTTTGTCCATCATAAATAATGAAAAATAGGCAGTTAACAGAGATACTCATATCAGCTTTCTTTGATGGGAGACTGTCTTAGAGCAGATATTTTTCCTTGCTGCTTCATTTATAGATGATTTTTGTCTTTTTTAATTCAAGGGGTAAAAATGTACAGTTCACACTCTAAGCTGACAAAGGCTGTTTCAACACGTGCCACTTTCTCCGAAAGTGGCATGCTAATAAATGGCCCTAAATATGCTAATGAGATGTGGATGTAAATTCCTGGTGCCTCATTAGCATAAGGTCACGTGATTTGGAGTCCGGAAGAAGCTCTTCCGGACTCCAAAACAGAGTGTAGAGGCGTGGCCCATAGGGGACCTTCCAGAAGGAAATCCTCCTTCCGGAGGCCCCTTCCTCCTGAAAATTTTTAGGTGACAAATTATTTTGCTAGTCTTTCAAGTGCTACACGGTTGCTTTTTTGTTTTGTTATGGAAAGTATTTCATTGAGAAATAGAATCTTGTTGAAACTGCCTGAATAAAGCAGGGGAGAGCAGCTGAAAAGTCCACGTGTCTTCCTGAAAACTCCTGGGATACGATGTATCATCTACAACTGTGATCCTTTAAGCCATTTTGATTGCCTGTTAGCTCCCAGGGAACAGCTGGCTTTGCTGGAGCACTCGCCTAAAATAGATCGGGGAGAACTTTTCATTTCTGACATTGGTGGGTAAAACACTTGTATTTTGTATCCCAGTTAATATGTTATGGTAGAAGGAATTAAATTACCCAGGATTGCAAACTTATTATACCTCAAGCTACATCTACACTACCAGATAAATTTGATTTTATTCAATTCCATTTTATAACGCTGAATTTTGTAAATTCAATTTTCAGTACTCTCACTTGCCCACAAGGTCAAGTTAGTGCTGCCACACTGAATGGCCAAACATTGACTGCTGAAGCAGTGCACTGGGGGAACCCATCCCACAGTTCCCTGAGCCCCAGATTCTGTGCCCTCCCCCGCTGGGCCTTACTGCTCACCCACCACCAGCAGCACTCATCCTGTTGCCTCATTCCGGGGTCCCTGAAGCTTGGGAGAGCTGGGAAACTGACCAGCACTGCTGTGCCTGGCTTGCTGGAGCCAAGATCCAAGCACAGCAGCACCAGTCAGTTTCCCGGCTCCCATGAATGGTGGGGAAGCAGGAGCCAGGCGCAGTAGTGCCACTCAGCCTCTGGTGACTAATAAATTTGATTTGAAGAGATGGCACTTCCACACCAGCCTTCATTCACACTTTTAAATTCAAGCTTGATGCCACACCCAGCCAGTTTCAACGATGTTATGATATCGATATTAGAGCTCCCTAAATTGAGCTAATGATATTTACAGTGAGGACAGTTTCTTCATACAATTGAGCTAATTGCCTTACATTCAAACTCATTCGGTAGCATAGACATAGCCTGAGAGTGTGGTGAAGCAATTACTAAGTAACAAATCCCAGAGAAACCTCACCAAGGACAGCTTCTGTGCTATACAGCAAAATCATGACATCCTTATTCAGCTCTTGCTCAGGTAAACTCCTACTATCTTCACTAGAGCCCATCTGAATAAGGACATTGAGATTTTTCTTATTGACTTAAAGTAGATACAACAGATAAAACTACTGGGCACTCCTTAAAGGCTTCCCCCATGATACTGATCCAGCAAAGCATTTGCATAGCTTAAATCTTTAAAGTCTAGTCTAGTTAATAAGACTACAACTTAAAGACATGCTTGAAAGCTTTTCTGTATCTGGGTCCAGAAGCAGGTTCCCCAACAAACCTGTCCAGCTCATCAGAGGTGCACAATAAGAGTGGGAGGTTGTGTGTGTGCAAGAAGCCTTCCATATCCTTTGTACTCCTGAAAAGAACTGGACAAGTTTATTTTTGGCAAATAGGAATTTGTGGGATTTTTTTTTTCTTTTTCTCTCCTCCCCATCCTGGAGCTCCTGGTAAAATGGGTGTGAACATAAGAATGGCCATACTGAGTCATACCCGTTATCCTGTCTTCTGACAGTAGCCAATGCCAGATGCCCCAGAGGGAGTGAACAGAACAAGTCTACATCAAATGATCAATCCTCATCCCTCAATCACAGCTCCCGACAGAGGCTCAGTGACGGACATTGTCCCTGCCCATCCTGGCTACTAGCCACTGATGGAACTATCCTCCATGAGAGGAACGGGACTTAGGACACAGACCTCTGCTATTGGCCAGCTTAATGGACTTTCCACCCTCGGAGACATATGGGTGATGCACAGGAGATCACATGAATGTCCCAGTGTGGGTGCCTCCCTGTCAGCACTGCTCCACTTCTGCTGAGTGTAAAACAGTTCTGTCCCTCCTTTGGGATGGTATGGTCTGAGATCACTGCAAGTTTCCTAGCTCAGGCAGGTCTTGGGCTGTGCTGCTTCACAGAAAGAGGCGGGAACTGCTCCTGTACTCACCAGAAGCAGTGTGGTACTTCTGAAGGAAGAGGTGGGTGGGGGCAGAGCAGGGGCAAAGAGGGCAGGACATGGGAGGAGTAGGGTGAGGAGGTGGGGTATGGGTAGAGCATGGACAGGAAAAAGGTGGAGTATGGGCTGGAGTGGGGAGAGGCGGGGCAAGGATATGTGGCAGGAGCTCCCACTGGAGCCCCTGCAACAGTTGCCTTTTCTCCTCACCGAGATTGCTAGCTTTCTGAGGCTCCTAATTTTAGTTGTGTATCTCTTCCCAGGCATTGTATAAGGAACCTAGGTGCCTAATTTAGGATTTGTAGAGTCCAATGGGTGACTTGGTGTCTAAAAGTTAGGCACTTCAGGGCTGAGCATTACTATGCCTAAATTCTTCTGTGAATCTGAGTCTGAGTGAGTGTACTGGAATCTGTTCCTTTGACTTGGTCAGTCTAGACCAATAACATGTTGCACTTGATGGATTGCTGTTGTTACAGAAAGTGTGCTTACATATTGCTATTTCAGAATTTGGTCCATATGAAAAAATGGGAATTTATTTTTCTTTCATTCTACATGTTGAATACATTATTGTATTCTGTAGTCAAGTCTAGTCAACTTTCCTGCAGCTCTATATTTAACTTTTCAGGCTGGCCCTCTGTGTTCCCACATAAATACAGGCCAAAAATATTTTCTTCAGGAGTCTAATTGTCTGTCAAGCTTCCAGTGCAAAAAATAAAATTCTCAAGTCTATATACCGTTATTGCCTTGATTGATTACATAACAGGCCAGAGAGAAAGTCTATGGTCTTAAAGCTGCCAAAAGATATAATGGTTACACTGAATTTCATTGAACAATCCAAAATATTTGCAGTTCAGCATTGCCAATTAAAACTACTTGCCAATTAAAACATGCTTGTAGCAGGGAAAATGTTTTTTGAGCATTGCAATGTCAATATTATTTTTGCTTTATTTTATCCAAATGTTAGTAAATAGATTTATAATAGCTTTTTAAAATATCTTTAACGATGGCAAGAATTCCAAGTGATCAGTGTTTAATGCTGAAGCAATAAGAGGGAATCATGATGGTCTATTCCATTCCCCATACATTTACTATAACCTCCAAAGTAAGTATTTTCTTTAAATTAACTTACTGACAAGATGCATTTACAAATAGAATGGAATGACTTAATCTCATTGATCTAGACTTCATTTCAATTATACTAATGTAAATAAGGAGTAAGTACGTTGTTATGTTGTGGTAACCCCTATGTTTACACCTTTGTAAGAGTAAAATATGGCCCACCCTCTCAAATTACGTTTTCATTTGCACAAATTGCAGTTTTAATTTCAGTAGGAAAAAACCATATCAAACAGAACAACAAACCACTATCATCAAATAGATAATTTTAGTTGCCATGGGTAACCATGGCCAATAAGGTATTCAGGCCTTGGAACAGCAAGCACAGATAACCAGCTTTGAAAGTGCTGACTGTGTGTCATTTTGCAAACTTAAATAATTATTATGTGTAGGAGGGTGGTGGCACCAACAGGGTATATACTTGTAATGAGTCATTCTTTAAATAGCTTAATTTGTCATCCTCAAATAAAGGTTGGAGGGAATCTGTCCAGAGGGAAAAAACAGTGCCTGAATTGTTAATAAAGTAACAGACTAGTCAGGCAGATAGGAAAGTAAATGAAAGACAGAAAAAGTGGAACAAAAATAAGCTTAAGGCAACCCTTCCTGCACAGACTGTCATTGGTAACCTATGTGCACCTGGTGGCGGATGGACATAGGAGTAATGAACTCTCAAGCAGACACAAAAGAATGGAAGGTTTCCTAGTGTACTCCAATTTTTTACATGACAGTGTGCATATATTCAAATACATATACATACTGACCAGATGGTATTCAGGAACAACTAACATAATTCCTGGGTTTTGTAGGACCAATAAAACTCGTACTTGTTCACTGCAAATGGCTTGCTGCATGCAGTTCTTTGCACAGAGAAGTCATTATACTCTAAAGGAAATGTGTATTACAGGAAGAGGAGCTAGTGAACCAGTAAGTGAGTTGTTTTTCTTCAGAAACAACACTGAGCACCTGGATCATTAGGGGATTGCTGTTTTTTCAATCTAATAATGACAGTACTTGTACTGTGCTCATCATTGTGATATCAGAGCACGTTTTACTTACTAAAATGAACCCGAAGACCTCCCCAGTTCGCTAGTGAGGATTTATATAAATTAAGGGAGAGCTGGTTGATACAGATTTTACATTTCATTTTGGAGGGATTGATGCTTGACATTTTGAAATGTTCCAGATTCTAATTCCATAGTCATAAGAGCAGCCATACGGGGTCAGACCAAAGGTTCATCTAGCCCAGTATCCTGTCTTCAGGATACAGTGGCCAAATCCAGGTGTCCCAGAGGGAATGAACAGAATGGGTAATCCTCAAGTGATCCATCCCCTGTTGCACATTCATGGTTTTTGACAAACAGGAACTAGGGACACCATCACAGCCCACCTTGGTTAATAGCCACTGATGGACCTATCCTCCATGAATTTATGTAGCTCTTTTTTGAACCCTATTATAGTCTTGGCCTCCAACTTTCTCTGGAAAGGAGTTCCACAGGTTGACTATGTGTTGCACGAAGCAATACTTCCTTTAATTTGTTTAAAACCTGCTGCCTATTAATTTCACTTGGTGACCCTAGTTCCAGTGTTATGAGAAGGAGGAAACTAAACTTCCTTATCTACTTTCTCAGCACCAATCATGATATTATAGACCTTAATCATATCCCCACTTAGCTGTCTTTTCCAAGCTGAAAAAATCAGTCTTATTAACTTTTTGTCATGTGGAAGCTGTAATCATTTTTGTTACCCTTTTCTGAACCTTTTCCAGTTTCAATATATCTTTTTAAGACATGCAGAGACCACATTTGCATGTAGTATTCAAAATGTGGGTTTACCATAAATTTATATACAGGCAATATGATATTTTCTGTCTTATCTGTCCCTTTCTTAATGATTCCCAACACTCTGTATGTTTTTTGGACTGCCACTGCATGTTCAGTGGATATTCTCAGCGAGCTATCCAAAATAGTTCCAAGATCTTTTTCTTGAGCAGTAACAGCTAATTGAGACTCCATAATTTTATATGTATACAGAAGTCAGGGGCAGGGCTTAGGATGGAGTGGGAGAGCGAGAGCATCTGTATACATTTTTGGGATTATGTTGTCCTATGTGCATTATTTTTCATTTATAAAATTAAATTTCATCTGTCATTTTGTTGCCCTTTCACCCAGCTTAGTAACTCTTTGCAGTCTGCCTGGGACTTTACTATCTTGAGTTGTTTAATTTTGTTTCATCTTCAGATTTTGCCACCTCGCTGTTTACCCCCTTTTCTAGATCGTTTACTGGGAAAGCTCTACCTTCTGTATATGTGCATTTCATTCTTATGATAGCTGACATAAATAGAATGTGGGTGCTGATAAATAAAAAAAGGAAAAAATATGTGTATGTATGTGTGTGTTAATATAATTTTCCAGCCATTTCTGTCATAATAGATCTCACGATCCTATATAATGAGATAATCCCTTGGGTTACTTGAGCTAGTCCCCTAGAAAACTTTGATAATTAAT
The DNA here is from genome assembly GCF_033958435.1 of Carettochelys insculpta. Lineage (NCBI taxonomy): Eukaryota > Metazoa > Chordata > Testudines > Carettochelyidae > Carettochelys > Carettochelys insculpta. Next base: position 181,965,413 of record NC_134139.1, on the reverse strand, counting down.
TTGACCCAATATTAAACAGCAAACCGCTGTAAAATAAGAGCATGAGGACATGATGTTCTCCTGACAGCCTGTTGTTGAATAAAGAATATGTTTTGACCTTGTCTTTTTCAGGTGTGTGGTCTTATTGTAGTTCTCTGCACCCAGGATTCAGGCCTGGAGTCACACATTCATTGATCACCATAGCTAACTCTAAGCCCAGCAATATGGGTTGAGCAATTTGACCAGTTACAGATGGAATAAACCCTAAAATTATAAAGCAAATAGCCAAAAAGTTGCATTCAAAGTTACAAGCTAATCTGCTTCGACTAGCATAACTGAGATTCATTGATCGTGTCTGCAATTTGAGTAGTTACACATCATTGTCCCAAACCACCATCATCCAAAAGTCCATTCCCAATATACTCTGTGTAGAATTTGGGGAAGGAATCTGAGAGGCTGTGTTGTTTGACTCTTCCAAATTCCCATTCTCAAATTTGAAGAGGGTGTGTCCCAGACATTACACAAATCAACTTTCAGAAACACATTTCTACCTTGAGTAGAGATTCCAGATTTCCTGAGAGTGTTCAACTTCCTTCTCCAGCCTAGGCCCTGCCCCCATTTCACAATCTCTCACCTCACCAATTCCTGCCTCTGCTACTCCCACTCTAGATCTCTGAGGGAGCATGATCTAAAGGACAGATTATGTTCCCTCCATGTTCCCAGCCTTGGGGCACCACACTTTGTACACCTCATGGTACCTCCGAGTGGTGGTGCTTTGTCCTCCTGCTGCATCTTTCCCCTAACCCCTCTCCCACATCTTCTGTCACTCTTCCTGCTGACAGAAGCCCAGGCAGGGTGCAGGAGGGAGCTGCTTTTAATGCCAGGCCCTCCCAGCTTCTGTTCTGCAGCCCAGAGAGTCAGATGCCTTTCAGCTTGACTGGAAGGGAGGTAGCTTTCACTCCCCACCCCACAGGGCTCAGCTGCCAGGGACTCTGGCACCCAAGCCAGGAGCAGGGAGTGAGAGTCATTTCCCCAGCCAGGCTATCTCAGGCAGCCATAACACAGGGCCACAGGACAGCATCTGAAGGGATTGGTTCCACACCTTCCACTCCCAGCCTCTGATCTATGGGCCTCCCAAGCCTGCCTCCTGCTCCTTCTTCTCACCCCCAGTACCTTCCACCCATCACCATCAGCTGTTGACAGTGTGCCAGTGGTGCTTGGGGTGGCAGTGACGAGATGATTGGTGCGGCCTGCTGCTGGTGGGAGAGGCTGGGGTGGAGAGCTAGAAGAGGTCTGTCAGTAAGTGCTCAGATCCTATTATTTTTTCCTCTGGATGCTCCAACTTCAGAGCATCCATGAAGTTCACATGTACGATTACCATAATCTGCAACGTTCAAATACAGGAAAACCTGTGGAATAGGCAACTCCATTAAACAACCTTATGTTTGGGGAGGCCACACAAAATAGATGGGGACAATGGACCTGTGCATTGAGCTGCACCAATTTCTATCAACTGGGCCCCTGAATAGAGTTCAGCTTCATCTTTATTAGAAGATCACACTGAGTTAGCAACTGATTTTAATCAGTCCTACGTATGCTCATTTAGATTCCAATCCAGCCAAGTAATTACACATGTACCCTGAACCTTGAGGCTATGTCTACATTACAGATTTATTTCGACATAACGGCTACGTCTACACGAGCCCCAAACGTGGAAATGGCCACGCAAATGGCCATTTCGAAGTTTACTAATGAAGCACTGAAATGCATATTCAGCACTTCATTCGCATGCAGGTGGCCGCGGCACTTCGAAATTGATGCTCCTTGCTGCTGCGCGTCTCGTCCCGACAGGGCTCCTTTTCGAAAGGACCCCACCTACTTCGAAGTCCCCTTATTCCCATCAGCTCATGGGAATAAGGGGACTTCGAAGTAGGCAGGGTCCTTTCAAAAAGGAGCCCCGTAGGGACGAGAAGCGCGACGGCGAGGTGCGTCAATTTCGAAGTGCCGCGGTCGCCCGCATGCTAATGAAGTGCTGAATATGCATTTCAGTGCTTCATTAGTAAACTTCGAAATGGCCATTTGTGTGGCCATTTCGAAGTTTGGGGCTCGTGTAGACACGGCCAACAGCTGTTATTTTGAAATGACTTTGCTAACATCTACACTACACATGCACTATTTCAAAATCAATTTGAAATAGTGGGTGCACTATTTCAAAATCAGTAACCCCCATTGCAGGAGAAATAACACCTATTAAGACACAGAATAGTACTATTTTGAAATAAGCCATAAGAGCACCCAATGGGACTATTTCAAAATAGTACTATGTGTCCAGAGCTGCGTCTACACGTGCACGCTACTTCGAAGTAGCGGCACCAACTTCAAAATAGCGCCCGTCGCGTCTACACGCGTCGGGCGCTATTTCGAAGTTAACTTCGATGTTAGGTGGCGAGACGTCGAAGTCGCTAACCTCATGAGGAGATAGGAATAGCGCCCTACTTCGACGTTCAACGTCGAAGTAGGGACTGTGTAGACGATCCGCGTCCCGCAACGTCGAAATTGCTGGGTCCTCCATGGCGGCCATCAGCTGGGGGGTTGAGAGATGCTCTCTCTCCAGCCCCTGCGGGGCTCTATGGTCACCGTGGGCAGCAGCCCTTAGCCCAGGGCTTCTGGCTGCTGCTGCGGCAGCTGGGGATCTATGCTGCAGGCACAGGGTCTGCAACCAGTTGTCAGCTCTGTGTATCTTGTGTTGTTTAGTGCAACTGTGTCTGGGAGGGGCCCTTTAAGGGAGCGGCTGGCTGTTGAGTCCGCCCTGTGACCCTGTCTGCAGCTGTGCCTGGCATCCTTATTTCGATGTGTGCTACTTTGACGTGTAGACGTTCCCTCGCTGCGCCTATTTCGATGTTGGGCTGAGCAACGTCGAAGTTGAACATCGACGTTGCCGGCCCTGGAGGACGTATAGACGTTATTCATCGAAAGAGACTATTTCGATGTCGCAACATCGCAATAAGCTAGTTCGATGTTGGCTGCACGTGTAGACGTAGCCCAGAAATGTTATTTCAAAATAGTTGAGTGCTGTTGCAGAATGAATTTTGTGTGTAACTGTGTAGTTTTGAAATAGGCATTTCAACATATCTTATTTCAAAATACCTCTGTAGGGTAGCCATAGCCTGAGAACTTGGCTTTCAATAGGGTTTCAGTATATGCTTGAACATTTTGAATTCAAAGCCTTAAGATGGGGCTTCACTGTACTGAACTTCTCTCCATTTTGTTACTGTTCCTTTATACCCATCCTTAGTTCAGTGACAGATTGCTTGGCTGCTTTTAAAATAAAACAAAAACAAAAAAAGTGTGGAGCAGGAAGGGAGTTAACTCACTGTTTGTATGTGTGAACATGGACCACAAACTCAAGGACCAATGCAGAATCAGACATAAGAATAAGCAAGTAGTTGTCACTGCAACACGTTACAGAACAAATGCCCACACAACCTCTTCATTAATTAGAAAGAAGAAAAGAGCTGGGGGTTTCCTGACATTGCTACTGAAATAAGAGAATATTTGTAATTTGTCTGATATGTGGTTAGTGAAAAGTTACATCTTTGCTAAGGAATTATTTCGTAAGCCTCTGGGCTGGTGAAGCAGTAAGCTATCAAGATATAATGGTAAATGATTTCATATACTCTGAGGAAATTTGTGTTCAGCCGTATTCAGAGATCTATAACTGATAAATCCAGTGACACAAAGAGAACTAGAATAAATCAGAATACTTCAGAAAAACTCTGGTAAAACACAATTAAGGTTGAAAGGAGATAATGACTTCATATTTACATAAACATAAAGGCTGTGCCTACACTAGCCCCTTCCTTTTGGAAAAAGCATGGTAATGAGCAAGTTGGGAAGATACTAATGAGGCATTTCCATGAATATTCACAGCCTTATTAGCATAACGGTGGCCACATGTGATTTGAAAGTGCCGTTTCAAATCACGTGCTGCTCGAGTAGATGGGGGGCTTTTGAAAGAGCCCCCCCGGACTTTGAAAGCCCGTTCTTTCTAAAACCAAACAGGAAGAAGGGGCTTTCAAAGTCCAGTGGGCCCTTTCAAAAGGCCCCCATCTACACAGGTGTTGTGATTTGAAAATGGAGCTTTCAAACTGTGTGTGGCTGCCATTATGCTAATGAGGCACTGCATATTCATGGCAGCACTTCATTAGCATCTTTCCAACTTGCTCACTACTATGCCCCTTCCAAAAGGAAGGGGCTGGTGTAGATGTAGTCAAAATATATGTAGCATTGTAACTTTTCAGTTTTTGTCTCTTTATAAACAGGCTGAGCCCTTCACAGCTATCGAATTTACAATACAAACTTTGCCAGTATTAAATAATTCAGTTTTGTTTTTCACACAGTTGCTTTATTATTTACTGTCAAGACAAAAAGATAATTAATTTTAATAGGTCCCATGAAAAGCTCCTTTTAGTGCCACTTACATATTGTGAAGTTATCACTAGCACTGCTGCAGCTAATAATCCATCAGAATTTCTATTATATGCACCTGTTTATAACTCCATGATTGAAAAAATTACTATAAAATGATACTTGGTACACTTAGGAGCAATTTTTATTTTTAATTTATATATGCTTTAGGCATAATATATAACGTAGGGTCTTTTTCTTGTTACAGAAAATGAAACCCTTCAAATTTGTTTCATATCCTTTCTGGTGACATTTTAGACTTTAATGTACTTTGACTTCCCATCTGGTCAGAACATGGTTAAGTGCAAATGCAGAGCTAGGTTTCGAGCCCTCAGTTAGATTTTACAGATAAATACTTGTTCCCATAAGAATTCCAAATGACTGAAACAGAGTTTCAAGCAACTGCAAACATTCCCCCAAGAAGAACCCAGTTATATAATAGGAACCCTAACCAGCAGTTCAAGAGCCTTAAACTGAGATATCAACTTGTGCTCACATAATCTCTCTGATAATGATGGGCAACCACTCGTTATTGCGTATGATCATCTTTCACGGGAGTGGTGCATCCTCAGGTAGCTGATAGGGCCTATCCTTGAACCACAAGTTCTATTCCAGTGAGGACAGATGTTTTCAGGTGTGGCAGGAGGCTGTTGACCTTGACTGAAAGCCAGTCTCTCCTTCCTGCACCTCTTGTCCTCCTCAGCTTGTTGGAAGGCAAGTTCAAAATGCAGGGGAACAATGCATAGAACTTCTCTATATTTTGAGTGATCCTGGGAGAATGTCTCACAAATGTCATTGTCTAATACCAGGACAATGTACAAACATCATCTTAAATTTCTGGAATGGAATCACCAACACTATCGCCACAAGATCTTGCATATCAAATGGGCAGACAGACACATTAACATTAGTGTTCTGGAAAAGGCAAAGACCACTATTCTCAAGGCAATGATCATCCATCAGCAACTTTGCTGGACTGGTCACATTGTCTGGATGTCAGACCATCACCTCCCAAAATACATGCTGTTCTCTCAGCTGAAAAAGGATACCATAACATACGAGGAGAATAGAAGTGTTATAAGGACTTGCTGAAGGATAATTTAAATAAGTGCAATACAGACATTGACATTTGGAAGACACTTGTGCGGGATCCCTTTACAGTAAACTTTTTCATATCCAGCATCCCCAAGACCAGGAGGTTGCCAGATATGCAAATGTTCTGGTTAATAGAGAGCAGGTCGGGGGAAGCACAGGTGGGATCAGGGGTCCCTCCAATAACAAATTTCAGCTCCCCTTGAACCACAGCATGGGTTCCTGCTCAACCACTGCCCCTACCTTGTTGGTGGAGACAGTGTGGAGCCTTTGAAGACAATGATGGGGAGCTTGCTGCAGTGTAGATTATCTTTGCAGCATCTGCGAACATACATGGCTCTGCACCTCCTCCCCTGCTTCCGAGCAATGCCCTCCACTGATGATTGGCTGAAATTCCAACCAGTCAGAGCAGTGGTAGGAAGCTTCCAGGTAGGCTGCAGAAGCCAGTGCTGCTCCTCCTCCCTCCCTCTGGCTGGGGGAACAGCAGCAAGCAGCAGCAGAGCCTTGAGCCACTTCCTGCTCCCCAGCTCCTGGTGGACACTGCAGTCTGGATTTGGACTGTGGCTTGCCTGATCCAGGTTATGAGGCTTGGGACTTCAACCCCTCCACCCCGCAGTGGGCTAGATGCTATGGAGGGGAGCTCTGAACCCTGCGGGGTGGATTCAGGCAAGACACAGTCTGGACGTTCCACACCCCTGCTGTAAAAGCTCTGTGTGAAGCTGGGAACTGATGTTAGCAAAAAAAGTGAATGTCTCGTTTCCCGGAATTAACCACTTTCGGGAAAGGTATCAGCAAAGACTTTCGTGTTCTGATAAAGGCAAACAGTGTTAAGTAAGATTGAAATGCATAGTGTGGTGTCATTATTTCCTGGGTTTGAAGATAAAACGGGTCCTCGCAGTGTCACGTTTCAAAGATGGACAGGTGGAGAGTCAGTCTGTTGTGCAAAGGTATCTGTGTCATACAAGTGGTCGAACTGGTTTCCACATGAACCTGGATTTAATCTGCACTTCCTACTATGTTCAGACCTGGGGTCTTTATTCCTGCAGACATGTCTTACTCAAACTTGGGGGTCTATGGTTTGTTATGACTAGGTATGCTGTGATTTTACAGAACTAGTCTAAGTAGGCTCCCTTGTATAACAAAATGCTTCCTATGCTTTGGAGATAGTAAAGAGAACGGCCTAAATTCAGATCAGTCTTTTGAGATTCATAAAAATTCATGGCCCTGGCCTTGTACAGCACAGACCAGTTTTGATTTGATCTTCCCAGAATAATTTTTAAAGAGGGCAGCTTTTTAAAGAAATCAGCTACAACACTATGGAAATTTAATTCCAGCCTGATGAAAACTGATCTACATGACAAATGAATCTGTGAGGATCAGTGTGCGTTTGTAAGAAAAAAGCCTTCACCTGACCCTGGGGGAAGCTGCAGTCTTTTTCAGAAAGATAAAAAGAAAAAAATAAAATAAAATAAAGCTCAGTCTCAGACTCCCTCCCTCCCACTAAAAGGTTAAGGTTAGAAACACTTCATGCAGTCTTCCTCCTACTGTATGGCAGAAAAGCAGCCCACACTAAAAAGGAAGTAATAGCAACACAAAGGTAATTTTTACAAGGGGATCTTTGTAAGTAATTCTAAGTGATGGCTATTTCAACAGCACCCTGGATTGATTTGTTATACTTAGTTCCATTGTGTTCTTTGTCCTCCTGAATTGGATAATTTATACATAAATGGAATTTACTGAAGCCTGACTAACAAAGCCAAACTATTCCAAAATTTGCTATTGTGAATGCCAACATAGCACAAAACAGGCTGTGCTTCTGAAATACCCTGTAAGGTAATGAAGAGGTTACAATGTTTTGCTTGTGCCAGATGATTACACAGAGAATACTTTCTAAGTGTTTGAAAATGACACACCTTCAGTTTTTCACAAATGTTTGTCTCTGTTCAGATATTCATCTGTTTGTTTTGCCTAATGGCGAAAACAAAAGTGGATGGTAAGATTTAATAGTAACACAGAGGAAGCTGTGTTAGTCTGTACTCCAACAAAACAAAGCTGCAGAAATGTAGCACTTTAAATAATTTTGTTCGTCTTTAAAGTGCTGCATTTCTTTTGTTTTGTTTGGTAAGATTTAATGTCATTCTTCATCCACAGCAATCCACATCTCATGCCCAAGTAAAGCATTTGCCATTTAAAAAGGGCCTGCACTCATTTTCTATAATAGGTTTGTTACTGAAACTGAACAATCAACAAGTTTAAACATCAATTCATCAAATCCTTTTTATCCAAAACAACTGCAAGCAAGACAATCCAGTCTTTTTTTAACTGGAATTCTTTAATACTGTGCCACTTGACAAAGGGAATTTAAGCTGTTTCTGCATTTGAGGTACAGTGCTTCCATTTGCCTTTTACAGATCATTTTATCAAACACCGTTTTGCCTGCGTGTTAAGTAGATCAGCAGGAGACCGCTGCTGAAAAATTAACGCATACAATGAAACCTGATTTTCTGCAAGCCTCCTGGAATGTGGAACAAAAACCAACCCACTACTGTTCAGTTTGGATCATTTTGACCAGCCAAAGACACAGACACCCATACTTACACAGCAAATATTCCTAGCTAGGTTTATTTAGAATGGGAATTCCAACTTGTTTGTAAAAGTTCACATAGACACTGATTCCACAGGTGCTCCGGGGTCTGCGGCACTCTTTGCTCCCAAAACTCATTCACTTGTACAGTAAACCCTTGAGACACACGATTTCAAGTTGTGCTTAACTTACATTAACGCAAGTTAAATGCAACTCAAAATCCTACTCCCCCCAGACCAAGTTCATCTCCCGCCCCACACACAGCCCCAGTACAACCTTCCCGGCTCCAGTTCACTCCAACCCTGTGCAGCTCCAGCTCACCACCCCACTCACCTTGCTCCAGCTCACTCTCCCCTGTGGCCGGCTCTGGCTTACCCTCACCTGGCTCTGAGTCACCCCCTACCCCATGCTTGGCTCCAGCTCACCCCCCGCAGTCCTGGCTCTGAGTCACCCCCTCAGACTCCAGCTCAACCCCCCAAAGGGCCCCACAGCCCCAGCTCATCTCCCTCCCACCCCTGTTCTCCCTCTCACAGCCCCAGCTTACCACCAGGCTTAACCGTCCCCAACTGCCCCCTCCCCCCAGGACTTACCTTTCAAAAGGAGCTCCAGGTGCTCCTGCTGCTTGCCTGGCTGCAGAATGTGCATTCCACCAGGGGAAAATGCCACCCCTGACTTCTGCGAAATTCAAGTTATGCAAGGGAATGCAGCCCTCGCATAACTCGAGGAACTACTGTATGTTATACTACTGTTCCATCGCACTGTCAAGGTTGTAAATTAGGCTCTTCTTCAGTCACTAGTCCACATACATAGAAGCAGAGCTAGGAAAGCTCATTAACACAAGAAGGACACTTCAGCGTCATCTACTGGACCAATTTGGTCCAGTTCTCTTAGAATTTATTATAGGAACCATATTAAGAAAACGCATATTTACGGAACAATTGGAAGTCTGCAAATGTGTCAGGTTTCTATCCTTATATTCAGTTTTCAAGAGTATCTAAACTCATAATGTGTATCAAACTATCGATTTTAGCATGATTAAAATTACACTGCTGCAAACACATAACTGTAAATCTGAATGATACATGATTAGCTCTACCCTAAGCCAGCAGACATGCACAAATAATTGGCCTTTAAAGTTCATTACTCAGATTTATTGCAAATAACGTATTTGCGTGATAGTAAATGTATGCACTCGTGGGCTGAAGTGATGACGGCATTCCACTGAATAAACAAAGCAATTAAAAAAGCACATCAGCTGTTTGAAATGCCCGTGATAAACACTTTTTTTTATAATGGATCAGAGGCTGGGTCTACGCTTTCCCCCACTTCCGAAGTGGGCATGGTAATCAGGGCTACGGGAGATTACTAAAGAAGTGCTGCCGTGAATATGCAGCACTTCATTAGGCTGATTTCCCCCTGCGGAAACTTCAAAGCATCAGACTTCAAATTGCTGGTGTGCGTGTAGTCCTGGGCACTTCCAAGTCCCTGTGCTACGTTGTTTTATTCCTCAAGATTTTGAGGAGTAAACAGAATTCAAAGTAGTGTGTGCAATTTGAAGTGCCCCCGGCTACACGCATGCTGGCACTTCAAAGTTGCTGTGGGGGAAACCTAATGAAGTGCTGCGTACGCACTGCAGCACTTCATTACTAATCTCCTCTGGCCCTGATTACCACACCCCCTTTGAAGTTGGGGGCAAGTGTAGACAAGCCTATAGTGTTTTAATCCTGGGAGTGAAACCTGCTCTCTTTTTCAAATACAAGGGAAGGTACGTACAAATAAAGCACCCAAGTTTATAGTAGCAAACTGAAGTGTGATGGTTTTGGCAACTGAAATGCCACCTGTGTTTGAATACGTCTGCATTAGTGTGATATAAGGACAGGGGAATTAGCTTTTCCAAAGCCAGCTACTTCTCTGTTGGGATTGAATGTTTTGATTTGAATTTGAGAGCTATTGGATATGAGATCTGCTTAGAACTCTGATCATTGGTTGTGACATCTGAGATGTCCAGTTGTCACTCCTCTAGTTAGATATGTGACACTGGGATGGGGCAGATAAATTAGATCCATATGCCGGAATTTCAGGGGTGTATTTTTTTTGTAAATGTGGACCTTAATTTTTTAAATATTAAGGAGTTCAAAATAGTCACGCAATGAGTGTGCTTAAGAGAGGTTAATAAAAAATAGAGTGGAAACAGTCATTGGTAAAATTATTTTGTTATAGCATACTAAAAATTTATACCTTAATAAAGGTTTTATAGAAATTACTTCAGAAATTCTAGAATTTCTATAATTCTAGGATCTTGCTGTAATATCATAAGTGGAAAACAGCATTCCCGCATCCCCCTCCCTTTCCTGTTACTAGAGGTCAAGTGCATCCTGGGAAATGCAGTCCATTCCCTGCTCCAGGGACAAGTCTCTAGGAAGAGAGCTTGCCAAGGAACCGCAGCTCCCAGGGTGCATTGGATTCCACCATCATGCCCTTCAGGCTCCCCACCACCCTCCCCCTACACCAGACAGCAGGGAGGGAGGGAAGGAAGCCAGACATGAGAGAGGATACTTTCACACCCTTCACGCACCACTTGTATAGGGGCCTGCAGATGCTTGTGGGGGAAGAGTCTGAGGTTATAGTTTTGTCTGTATTCAGTTGTAAAACTCCTCATCAGCACTGGACTAACATTTTTGGTGGTTCTATCATGTTTGTTAGAGGTAAAAGACCTACCTAACTTGCACTCAACCTGGCAAAGATACAGGTTAAGCTCTTAGAAACTGACAGAGGATGGGACGAGAGGTGCCCACTATTGGCACTCCCAGAATTTCTTTAACTTTTAAATTGTCTGCAATTAGAGCCATCTCTGATTTATACATTAGTTAGCCACACACTTGACTTGACGATGAGGACAGTTGCAGTACACCCTAACATTGAGCTATCTATGATAAGATGCAAGGACAACTAACACAGCAGTGTGCTTGGAATGATGCAACACTGTCAGCCGAATCCCTCTGCTTCAGAACTTCCTCTCCTCAGTTCAAATAAAGGGCAAACAACACTATATTGCTTCTGTCACTGACTAAACTCCCCACAACCTGCACAGATTCAATATGTTGCATTTTCAGTACAAAGAGATGCCTAGGTGCCCTAAGAGAACCCTATGGGCAGGGAATCTAGAAGGGTTTGATAGCTCAGGTTTTTGACACACAAATAGAAGCACATTTAATGAAAAGTTGTTTCTGCTGCACAGGACTTACACTGCTTTGGGACTGAGCATCCCAGCCATGCTGAGACTTGTGCTGGTGGGACTCCTGATAGTGAATTATAAAGAGCTGTGAAGACCATGCTTTGCTATGGCAACTCTGAGTGGAGCTCAGAAGACCATTTTGATTCCTCCCTAGATTTCAGAGACCAAGTTCCAGCCTGAAACACACAGTCTACACCGGTATATTTGACACATTACAGTGACCCCTTCTGGCACAAGTCTCTGGACCCAGGCTGGAAGGCTTGAATCCAGCGCATACATTAAGATGGTGGGACACTAATTTGTTGCAGCCAATGTTTAAAATCTTGGACAAGCCACATCTTTCTGATGACACCTATGGTATAAATAATCCTAACTGAAATCAGTGGAGCACCATTTCTGATGATGGGAGACCAACTGCCAGCTCATGTCAAGGTCTCTGTATCTCAGCTGAACACTGACATACACATCTATAACTGGCCTGGCTCACATATCTTTAACATTGCTAAAATAGGTATTAAAAATGTATCTAGTGTTTACACTTCAAATGCTTGTATGTTGCTGCCTATCTTACAATATAGGCTACAAAAGAACACAGCAGTTATGTAGGACTTTAAAGACTTACAAAATAATTTATTAGGTGATGAGCTTCTGTGAGCCAGACCCACTTATTCAGATCTACAGAATTTCCAGTCCAGACTCAGGCTACAGATGTTATAAGTGATAGTAATGTAATAAACAACAACAACCAGCACCCCTTTAACTAGTGGTAATTGCTGATCTTCATCAGCAGGTGTTATGTCCTGCCCAACAAAAAGGTCTATTGACACCATATGGACTATTGTGAGATGATAAAGCAGACGAAGATTTTTGCTCCCACCACCACCTGCCCCACTGCAAAGACAAGTCATGGAAGCAGTTTCCTCCTATTGGCTGAGTTTGCAGCTCTGAATATGAGGGAGGAAAGGGGATAAAAAGCCATAACAAGAAGGACCAGTATTGCTGCACTGCTAAGACCCTTAGGAAACAAGGTTTTCTCGGCATAAGCCAGAAATCCTAGATGCTTAGTTCTAAAGTACTCATAGTGCATGTTTATTATAGGAGCGTTATTACTTTTGAAACTTAAAATTTCTAACTCATTTGTACGTTTGTCTGCTTTTACTTAATAAATCTCACTAAAGCTTGTTACAAGATTGAATACAAATGTTGTCTTTGGTGTAAGTTGCAACTGACCTGGAGTAAGTAACTGACCCTATGAGATTTGGAGTAACCTAAACTGTGCCCTGATTCTTGTTATAAGGTACCAGCGATCACAGAGGTATCCCCACCTGAATGGTGAGATAGCCCCTATTAGATTTCCAGTCTGTGACTCCACATTCAAGCAGATATAGTGCCTGTGGATAGCTGGTTGGTAAAATCACAATATAGAACTCACAACCAATTGGGGGTTTGTGCCTTGCTTCCTACTGGTTGGCTCTGAGACTGGTGCTCACTCTGTTGAGTAACTACAGGGAGCTTTGCACCATTTACTGCTGGGCTATGGTTACACTACAACCATCTGTCAACAGATGTTTCTGTTGGGAGAGATTTCCCAACAAAACATCCGTCAATAGAGTGCGGCCACACACAAAAACCAAATGGGAGAGCTCTCCACTCTGTCAATAGAGCAGCTGGACTGCCTGGCTGCTCTCTCAATAAAACAGGCACCCCAAAGCACAGCAGACAGGGAGAGGCAGAAGGATGTAGGCAGAAGTGCCAATTTTTGTCAACATACTGTCGCAAAACGCATTTTGTGTGCAGACTTCTCTCCAGTTGTCGGCAAAATTCTCTAGTGTAACCATAGCCCTGCTAAAGATGTGGGCCCATGTCTGAGAAAGGGAATGACTATGGCTGAAGGTCTCATAGGGTGTATCATTGTCCCCCCGGTAAGAATGTGGAGAGTAATAAAAAGGAACAGAGAGGGAGCTGTGCTGGTCTATATACTATCAAAACAAAGAAGCGGTCAAGTAGCACTTTAAAGACTAACAAAATAATTTATTAGGTGAGCTTTTGTGGGACAGACCCACTTCTTTAGAAGTGGTCTGGAGTGGGTCTGTCCCATGAAAGCTCACCTAATAAATTATTTTGTTTGTCTTTAAAGTGCTACTTGACTGCTTTTTTGTTTTGATACTAAAAAGTAAGCAGGAGTAAATGCCCCTTTCTGACAGCCTTAATGAGTCACCCTGGTGGACATTGCAGGAAGATGACTGTCGGCTGCATATGTTAGTAATATGCACCCTGGAACTGGGTGCCCACTGACCATCATTCTTCATGGGTCCTGTCTGAGGTCATTTGACATTTCTTTGTGATAATCAGCTAGGGATTAGGTATTTATACTGTTCTGTATATGTCCTACAGCTGAAGTGCTGCTCGCTGATGAATGCTTACTCAGAAACATTGCTTCACAGAGGTAGAGGTCACATTGACTTGGAGGACATGGAAGGAGGTATATATGCTCCTGCCATGGGGGGGAAGGTTGTGAAGCTTAATTAAGATTTGGCAAGAACCTTAAGAACCTTAAATAAGAAGGCAAGTATTATTCTTTCATTAACAGTGGATACATGTGTGTCTAACAGACAGGCTTTCACTTTCTAATATTGCTCCCTAGATTGCATCAAAACGAACAATTAGATTTATTTTAAACATTTTCAAACACCTAGAAAAAAGCTGTCATGTTAGTCCCCTTGCTCACTACTCATTCTATCACTCTGCCAAAATTGGTTAGCAGCCTTGCTCCTGCTAAGGGTGCTGCTGCAGAAAGCTTGTCACCTAGTTGATGCTGCATGCTGTGACACTGAAGCCCCCAGGAAAGAATAATCTTCAAAAGAACACTTTGTTAATGTCACCACTGAAAACTTATTAGAAAAATCACTGATAAGAGTAAATGACTTCTGTCTGTATGCCCCTCTTTCTCATTCTGTGGAGCCTAGTATTCCCACTGGGAACAAGGCAAGCACAAGAATGACATGCTGTCATAATAGGCAGACTTAAAGAGCTTTTCAGGTGTGAGCCTGGGGAAGTGCTAACCCATTATCTGTTTGCCGCCTAGGAAAGAATGTTGATTCCAACTTAGCAAGTGGAATTAGAGATGCTGTTGAAGGGAGCTGGAAAGAAGTGGGAATTAATGCTGTAGATCTGACAAGACCCCAATCTCCAAGAACAAGCTAGAGATGAGAACTCAGATGAAAAAAAATAATTATGTTTTTTCTAAGAGCCCCAGACAAGTGGGGAACCAAACACCAATGAGCCACAAACCAAAGGGTGCTTCATTAAATCTGTAACAGAGAGATAGCGGTGCTAGACTATATACTATCAAAACAAAAAAGCAGTCAAGTAGCACTTTAAAGACTAGCAAAATAATTTATTAGGTGAGCTTTTATGGGACAGACCCACTTCTTCAGACCATAGCCAGACCAGAATAGACTCAATATTGTTAATAATTTGTGTTATTCCATGTGCCAGAGTCTTGCACAGAACTTTCTTTCTTTGGGCAAACACTTAAGCCTCAAGATATATTTCTCTTTCCTTTTATTCAGCATCTCTACAAAGGCAATGAAAGGGATCGTCCAGCATTACAAGTTCCACTACGAGCAGTGTACTGACAGACAGACAGACTTGTATTTCTTCACTGCCTTATCTTAGCAGCAACATCTTATAAAATATACTATGCAGAAGCTATGAGCAGAAGCAAAAGAAATAGCTAACAGAGCAGTCCCCAGGCAAAATGGAATTTAGGCTGAACGTCCTATATTTTGAGGCTCCAAGCAGTTTAGCTAGATAGTAATAATATTTAGTAAGGGTTGTTATTATTATATCCCAGTCAGGCTTGGAGCCAGCTCATGGTAGGTGGTAAACAAGCAAAATATACAGTCTACTCTTACCTCAGTTTTTTTAACCTTTTCCATTTGAGGAGACATAACAAACATTCAGATGGAGGGGTGGGCCCTTTGAAAATCACAAGTGTTGCATATTGATCCTTGGTGGGCTGCAGAACAGGTTGAAATCCACTATCTTAGAAGCAAGACAAGCAACCCTGAAAAGGAAGTAGACGATGATCAAACTTACACAATTGTAATGTCCAAACAGACATTTGTTATCCAGAGTTAAAAAAAAATAAATCAATCAAAGTGTCAATGAAGCATCCCATCTTCTTCCTAGGGCAATGGTACTGAATGGCCAATTGTTTTGAAGTTTTCCCATTACTGATGTTGGAATAGCAATACACCACTCACAGCCTATCTCCTTTACATTATGTATTTGCTGCTAAATTCTTATCCCTCATGCAGTGCTAGACTTTGAACAAGGGATTTACCATGGTTTGTGGAAATCCTTTCCCCTCAACATAGAGCCACTTGATGTTTGCTACTTTAGCTGCTCAGAGAGAGTAATGTGCCAATATAACCAGTACTTCCCCTAAGCACTAATGCTACTACTAGGAAACAAGTGACAGAGAGATAGCCGTGTTAGTCTGTACTCTATCAAAACAAAAATGTAGTCAAATAGCACTTTAAAGATTAACAAAATAATTTATTAGGTGATGAGCTGTCATGGAACAGACCCACTTCTTCAGATCATAGCCTTCCCAGAACAGACTCAATATATAAAGCACAGAGGTCTAAAAATTGTTACCAAGGTTAACACATCAGAAAAAATATCAAGATTGGCAAATCAGAGAGAGAGGGATGGGGGCTGTGGGGGGTGGAAGTTAAGAGTTAGATAAAAATATCAAAGTATGTTAAAGAGTCCTGATAATGGGTCAGGCAATTTTTATCCCTTCTGGAGATACAATCACTGGACCTAACCATGTTAATTACAGAATCACGGGCACATTCTCCTGTTCCTCAGCTAACATCATATATGCCATCATGTGCCAGCAATGCCCACACATCATGTATATAGGACAGACTGCAAACACTCTTCAACAAAGAATGAATGGACATAGAACAGATATCAAAAATCTTCACATACACAAACCTGTCAGCCAGCACTTTAATGGAGTGGGCCATTCTGTTAAAGACCTGAAAGCCTGTGTTCTACTGAAAAGGGACTTTAACAACCTTCTACAGAGGGAATGCCCACAACTAATATTCATATTCAAATTCAACACATTAACATGTGGTTTGAACAGGGACAGCAGTTACCTGTCCCCACTGCAGGACTCTTTTACATATTTTGATCTTTTATCTCAGTCATAACTTCCCCACCCGGCAACTCCCCCACCATCCCTCTGCTCTTCTGATTTGCCAACCTTGATAAAAATTTTGAACCTCTGTGCTTTATATATTGAGTCTGTTCTGGCAAGGCTACAGATCTGAAGAAGTGGGTCTGTCCCATGAAATCTCATCACCTAATAAGTTATTTTGCTAGTCTTTAAAGTGCTACATGACTGCTTTTTTCTTTTACTAGGAAACAAGTTAATGGACATGCTAATATTCCTTCAGCCAACAGCCTTCAGTAGAGTACATGAATCAAACACATCCATTCTCTTGTTCTCTCACATAGGGAGATCTTAAAGTAAATTACAGTACATGTCAAGATTCTTATGCTAACAGTTGCTAAGATTAGAGTCAGCAATAAAAGTTATCAGAAGCATCATTACTTCAAAAGTTAGATTTTAAGTATTTTTGCTACATTACCATCAGAAAATAATACAGATAAATGAATGCACAGAAGATTGAGGTTTTTTTTCAATGAGAAAAATAATTTTTTTTTGCCCTGGGAGAAATGTGGTTTTCTTTTAATGGTTCATTTACTTGCATATGAGTAGTAAGGTTTAATAATAAAAAGAAAAACAGCAAATGTTGGTATTGTTATAAAGGCTCAACTGTGGACAGCAGTCAGTGCCCTGAAGGTATAAAATGGCCTATTTGTTTTGTGGTTAATGATTGACAGCTACAGCTGAACAGAAATTAACCTTATTCTAGGCTATCCTTTACTTTTTCAGAAAAAAATATTGTCACACAGTGTAGCATCACTTTATGTTCCCACAGGAAGTATCCTCTAAGTTACAAATGACCCCATCCACTAGCAGCTGTCTAGTATCTCTCCCACTAGGGACACTTCTTGCATTTCTATATTCCAAAACTTCTGGAAAAACCAGAAAATACATACCTGTATCTCTGAAAGAGTTTAGAACAGCCGTACTGGAGGGTCCCTCAAAGTGGTTGAGGGATGCCAAGGTCAAGGCGGAGTAGCTGGAGGATGCTGAGGGCAACTCAACGACGAGGGACCCATCTGATGACTCATCCCAGATGGGGCCTCCAGCACTTAAGCTGGTTCCGGTGCACTGCCCTGCCCAGAGGGTCCAGGCTGGTCCTCGTCCACATCTGGCTCCCACTCTGATGCAGCAGGGGGTCTGGGTCAGCCAAGTCCAGGACAGTGCAGGGTGGGGAGTTCTCTTCCCCAGTGAGGAGCCCATGGAGCTCCTAGTAGTATGGGCATGTGGCCAGGGCCTGCCTCAACTATTTGGTGCTGTCTTGGGCCCACATATACCCCACCTTAGTTCTCTGACTTTACCGTGGACCTGATCGGCAGTCCAGGCAGGGTAGTCTCAGGCAGTCAAGCTTCTGGCCAGTGAGGTGTATGCAGGGGCATTCCACTGGTAGCTCATGGTATCACAGAGGACTTCCTCATCCTGACAGAGCTCCAGGAGATCCTGGAGCTCTGTTTCAGTTCAAGAAGAGGCCCTCCATTTTGTACCCCATGCAGGCTCCTGCCACCCCTCTGCCAGCTTCCCTGGGGTTCCCTTGGTGTCACAGGGCATCTGGGTGCTGGCCATGGTGGCTCCGGATGCTGCAGGGGTGCCTGAAGGGCATGTGGTGCAGCAGTGCACATACTCACTGCCTCCACACTCTCAGCTTCCTGCCACAGGGTTTCTGGGTCCTTGTAGCTTTAACAGCAACCAGAAGCAAAGACCATAGACCCCCGATGGTGCTGGCAGGGGAGTCTCTGTGCTCCAACTGGCTGGCGCATGGAGGACTGCTCTTTCAAAAAAAGGATTCGTGAAGTGTCTACACACATTTTTTTTTTTGAAAGATTCTTTTGGAATAAGGCGTTCTTCCTGGTTTGGGAGTGGAAGAAGGCCCCCGGAAAAAGAGTTGCATTCTTTCAGAAGGCATTTGAAAGAACGTCTTTTTTGTGTGTGGACGCTCAACAGGATCTTTCAAAAGAATGCTGGATAGTCCTAAAGAACTTCCTAGTGTAGACACGGCCTAAGAAAAATAACTAGTAAGAGGATGCTTAACAAAGCCATCTGCTCATTTTCTCCAGTACAATATTATGACAGAGCACCGGCTGCATTCACGTCACAGACGAGTAAGACAAAAATTAAGTTACACCTACCAAGAGATATAAGGAAGTAAGCGAAGGTTCTGTAAATATATTAGGAAGAAAAGGAAGATGTAAATCTGTAATTTTTGTACATACTGGGAAAGGAGAGCTAATAAAGGATGACATCTCAGGAAATCAATGCCTATTTTGCTTTTGTCCTTGTAAAATAAGTAATTGTGACAAGACGCTCTACTCAACATTAACATTAACAACACAGGGTGTTGTAGGCAAGAGTAATTTTGGTTTGACACTGGGGTCTCTGAGAAAAAAAAAAGATGACACACCTGTGTCCACAAGCAGTTTTTCTCTGACAAGTTTTAACAAAGCCCCTTAACTAAAAAGAATGATGAGAAAGTGGCTCTTACATCCCTTTAGTAGCTGGGGACCCTGGTCATCTATAGACGAGCGGAAGTTCTCTAGCCTTCCAAGGCACAGGTGCCATGACCCACCATTGAAGTCCAAATTGCCATACTTTCTGTGCTGCCATATACACATTTTTTCCTTGCCTTGTTATGCAGTTCCATTAGGTCACTCATTACCAATTAAGGTATTTCCTTGTTTGTCAGTTATTGATCTATCAGTACTTGTTCTGTTCCATATTTAGCTTACGTGTGTTTATTACATGTGGTTGCACTAGATCACAACTTGTTTGTTCCCTTCACTTTATCCTTATCTACATATGTTCTGCTACAGTAGCACCACCACTTATCTGGAGTGCTGGTTTTTCCTAAGGCATGTCCCTAGCTCATCAGACATTGTGGAGTGTGTTGCCAAAACACCCCTAAACTGTTATGTACAAAGTTCTTCCGTACTTAACCCCTACATAGGGGAAGGTGCACAAGTCAGAATATGGAAAGCATGGATTAAAACAATTGTTAGATAAGTTAATGTATTCATTTCAGCAAGCCGTGACAAAATTTAACGTAGGATACTTAAAGGACTAGCTGAAGACATTTTCAAACTTATGGACGACAGGAAAGATCCCAAAGAAATGGAAAAGGACAAACATAGTGCCTACCTGTAAGCCTTAAGAACCTAGGAAATTATGTGTAAATCAGCTTTACTTTGATATCTGAAAGATAGTGGAACAAATTATTCAATAATCGATTTGTAAGTACCTAGAAGATAATAGGGTTATATAATGGCCAAACGACCCTAGTTTCCTCATTTAACTGGGTTACTGGCCTAGTAGGTAGACTAGAATAACAGACTGGATAGATATTGATTATTAGTAAGGCTTTTGACATGATTTCACATGATATTCTCATTGTGGGATTAGAAAATTTTAGTCAAAATGAAATTACTATAAAGTGGGCATATACCAGGATCAAAACTGTACTTATAGTTATCATATTTTCCTCTCTCAGATTGGACTGATGTATCGAGTGGGGTCCTACAGATTCTATCCTGGGCCCAGGATATTCAATGTTTTCATTAACAGCTTGGATAATGGAATGGAAAGTCTGCATAATGCATTGCAGATGATACAGACATGAGGGATTGCAAGCAGTTTGGAGGACAGCATTAGAAATCAAAATGGCCTTGATAAATTAGGGAACTGATACAGACCCAGCAAGATGACGTTAAAGAACAAAAATTAGGTAGGGAAGACCAAGTGCAGAAATACAAAATAGGGAATCAGTGGGTAGGCCCATAGTACTGCAGAAGACGATCTGGGTGTTACAGTGCTTCACAAATTGAATATGCACCAACAATGTTATAGAGTTTAAAAAGAGCTAATGCCGTTCTGGGATGTATTAACAGGAGTGTGGTAAGAGAGACATGAGACAACTGTCCCGCTCTTCTTGACAGTGGTGAGGCTACAGCTGGAATAGCACATGCATTTAGACATATTTAGCCTTGAGAAAAGGCAAGTGAGGGGAACCTTCACATATGTTAAGGTCTGTTATAAAGAAGATTGTGATCAATTGTCCTCCATGTCCATTAAAGATAGAACAATAAATAGTGGCTGTACTCTATACCAAGGGAAATTTAAGTTAAACGTTAGGAAAAACTTTCTAGCCATTAAGATAGTTAAGCTCTTGAACAGACATCCAAGGAAGATTGTAGAACTCCAACCTCTGGAGGTTTTTAAGAACACTTTGGACAAACACCTGTTAGAGATGGTCTAAATGTAATGGGTGTTGCTTCAGCATGTGTGTGTGTCTCTGATCTCTGAATTTTCCTTCCTCCCCTACATTTCTGAAATTCCTGAGACCACAAAACAAAAGGGAAAGCAGGAAAAACAAACCAAAAGTATGGTGAGCAGTAAGTTGAAAGAGGTAATTTGACTCAAACAACTATCCTTTTGGTGAAAGTACCTTTGTGCTAAGATTATTTTATGGCTGTTAACTGTTTAACTGGTAAGCATATTGATAAACCTGCATTCACTAGGCCAGAGCAGCCCTGGCCATGGCAGGGACAGTGGGGCCTGCAGTAGGACATAGGTTAAAACTGTTAACAAGTTAAGCACTATCATTTAACAAGTTAGCATTATCATTGGTTAGCCGTTTTAACGGTCCTAGATTATATGACAATGCACTGCTGCCAAGAATTTCACAATCTGGAACTGAAGGGTGGCAGAGATCTTTTCAATTGTTATCATATCTGGAATTCATCAACGTAAGACCAGCACAAAGTACTTAGTTATCGAGTTTGACGTGGATCATTATATTCATGACTTTATATTTATAGTCTGCTGTTTTAATTCAAGATTTAGCTATTACACACATACAATGAAACTTTATACAACCCCACAAAAAGGACTGAATGCCAAAAATCAGTTGCTAATGTAGGTAATCTAAGGAAGCAGGATTCAGCTGTCCAAACAGCTCAGTTACACTGATGTTACTCTGTGTATAGCTCAGATTTACACTGGCACAAGAGACTAGAGTTTGGCTCAGTACATTGGAAAGTGTTTCGAGATGTACTCCTGAGAGAAGCTGTACCTAGTAAGAAAGATTTCTGTTACAGGATTACCATATTAGAATTGAAAACACTGAGCCCCAAAACCTGCATCTGATCCACACAATCTAACCCTCATATTTGCAATGTCTAATTGAAGTTCCTGGGGCTCTATACATGTGTAAGGATTCGTCTCTGTAGAACAGATTGCAGAATCAAGGTCAACAGATAGATTCACTGTCTACAGGTAAATCAAAATTATTTAAAAATACACAGAGGCTTAATTTAGACCCTCAGCTAACTATTTTCCTTGCCTGTAAAGTGCTTTGCCTTTAAATATTACGAAATTGTGCATTTGTTGTGAATAATAAAGTGCAAACAAACTATATATATTGTATGTAATGTGCAAATGCAATAATGTGCAAACACAATACCTGGCTGGATATTTTGCTGCTGACTGACAATACGGATAGTTGAATGTTATACCATAATGAAACTAATTTCTCTGGATTAGTGCCATGTTCTAGCTTCCTATTCCTATGATTTTAGTGTGGACCACATCTCCAGCCTTATGTAAAAATATTTTATCTTAGGAGACTCTGTAGTTTTTGTAATCAAACTTCCATTCCTTCCTGTTTTTAAGAAAATAATTTGATGCAGCTGTCGTGCTGGCTGAACACAGTGATGTAAATTTGAGCTTGCCTCATTCTTTTGGCCCCTACTATATGAGAGTTGCACTTTGCATTCCCAGACCAATGCTAGCCTTTATGTAACTACTTTTCACGAAGGTTCAGTTATTAGACACTTTTTCAACCCCCCCTGCCAAATTTCCTGTTACAGTCCACCATGTGGCACCCCAGCAGAGCATGTCTGTCTCAATCATTTCCAAATTTAATACTAAAAGTATGATATGGATGAAAAATCCAAAAATGATGGCTAAGTAACATTTATGAAGGTTAAATATTTCTGTTCATATATATAACAGTATATGTAAGATTAGATTTGGGTCTTTTTATGTTTTTAAGTTTTCCAACAAATATTTTAATAGAAAACACTTGGTAACACCTCTGTGTTTACACATATATGTTCCTGTACAAAGTACAGATTCACTTTTGGCACCCTTCCCACTGACTTCACATGTATCTTCATTGCTACAGTGATCAACCCTCCTTTCCCAATCATATCCACACCATACCACAGCCACACACCCCCTACCTTTCACCATCCATGGGTCCTACCCACACCTATCCCCATATGAGCCATACCTCATCCAGTGCAAAAAATGCCCCAATAACAAGTATGTAGGTGAAAACAGACAAGCATTATGTTCACCAACAAAACCACGCAGGAAAAAGACAACAGACCACATCACTTTTCACACAGCAATTAGTCTCTATTGCAGTGGTGTGCAACTTTTTTCAATCATGACCCCCATATTTTATGCATTTGTGTCATGACCCATGAGGTGAGCCCTATAAGCCCTGTCAGGACTGAGCCCACTCCCCCCAACCCCAAGTTTAACCTCTACCAGCCCCAAACCCAACCTCCCACATCTACAGATTTAACCTGCCTCAGAGCATGAGTGTTGCTCTCCTTCATGGCCGCTATTGCCACCCTCCTCCCTTCTTCCTCCTCTTTTGTGTGGCTCCAGCAGACTCAGCCACCCTGCCCCCTAGACCTCCAGCAGGCTCCCCCCATGTGCAGGGTGGACGGCTCCCTGCTTTGTCATCTTTCTCCTCTGGGGTGCCCTACCCTGCCGGCTGACGTTTGCAGGGCTCCCAGTTACTGCTGACTGCTCAGTGGCTCCAGAGGCTTACTGTACTTAAACAAAAAAAAATAGCTAAATCCAGTTTAAGTGGCAGGAGTGCTCAGAGCTGCAAGTGGATCTTTAAATAGCTGCATGAGGCTCCAGAGCCGTGACCCCCCAGGAAGACAACTCATGGGTTGTGCACCTGTGCTCATCAGAACTCAACCTCAAAAGAAACCTGCAGAAGAAGACTTTTAAAAGTCCTGGGAGCTTAAATTCATAACTCTATACGTGCTTCACTTAAATCCTTGTACTCCAAGCAGAGCACAGGTCATCTATGAGTCTCCTCCTCTTCACTCTGTCTTGAGACAAAACTTCCAGCTGACTCCAGGTGTACCCAGTTGTTGTTCAGTCTCAATAGATCTTCTTGTACCCCTTTTTCACTCCTCCCTGGGTTACTAAGGAGCAGGCAGCAGTAAGTTTGGTCTCTATGCACCTGATGGATTCAATAATAAGGAGATCCTGAGTGTTCCAGTGGTGAAGCTGGATAGCTGAGAATGCCCTTTCCACCTGATTTCCAAAGCTCTAAAATGACAGTGCCTCTACCTGGCTGGCCCCTGTACAAACTTAATGATATGCCTGGGGAACTGCCAGGAAATTTATTGCAGTTATAGTCTAGATTTAACCCCCAAACAGCAATTATGAATAGGATATGTCTAATAGACCATATAAGAATCAACACACACCTTTACTTAGCAACTTAACGAGCCAGGTTTGCAGACTAAACATGAATGTAATGAATTATCAGTATACACAGAAATGAATGAAACATAAGTGGCATGTACACTACTTGTCAGTTCTCCCACCCCGGAGCATACACTCTTTAATTATCAGAGTTCCAGTTACTTACTTTCAGTGGCATGCATCTGACCTGGAGCTGGCCTCTGCAGCACTTTAACAAACAGTGTTGCTCATCAGCAAGCTGCAGCTCCCCAGAGCAGTTCCTGTCTGCGAGAAAGCTTAACACTTTTCCTAAAGCAGTCTGTTCCATCAACCTTGACTCTCCAACAACAGGAGACCACCATCTTCTTTTGCAGCCTAGCCTAGCCAAAAAGCCATCTTTCTTTCCCAAAGCCTCATGGGAGTTGTAGTCTCTAGAGCGTGGTTTCCCAAATTGGGGGGTGTGAATAACTTCAAGGGGGGGGGTGCGAGGCAACTCAGCCCACCTCATCGTTCGTCCACCCCAAGAAAGAGCTGGCCTTTGCTTCCTGCTCTCAATCTCTACCATTTTACGTGGGCGACTCAGCACTGCCACCATAAAAAGCAGGCAGCCAGTGAAGACCCACGTTGAGCTAGCTGCCACCTACAAAGGTGAGTGAGTGTGGGTTGCGGGGGAAGGGGAGGACGAGAAGGATGGAGTTAGCTGAGTGACTGGGGGTACTTGGCTCAGGAGAGGGGGATGGGGTAAGACTGTGGGCTGATGGTGCCTGGCTTTGGGGGAGATGACGGGCTTGGGTGGGTGGCTTGTGAGACTCAGGTGGGCAGCTCGTGGGGCTTGGGCAGCTGGTCCCAGCATCATGGGGCTGAGGCGACTCTGGCTGGCGGGCAGCCGGCTGGCCCTGGCAGCATGGGGCTCTGGAGGCTCGGGCTGGTGGGCGGCTGGCCCCAGCAGCTGGTGGGCAGGCAGCTGACCCCAGCAGCACAGGGCTCTGGTGGCTTGGGCTGGTGGGCAGCTGGCAGAGTGGGGCTCAGGTGGGTGGCTCAGGTGGCTAGCCTGCAGCATGGGTGGGTGTCTGGGGCAGCTGGCTGGCAGGTGGCTGGCCTCAGCAGTGCAGAGCTCAGGTGGGCAGCTTGGGCAGCTGGCCCGTGGGGCTTGGGTGGCTGGCCCCGGCAGCACGTGGCTTGAGTAGCTAGCGGGAAGGTGGGCAGCTGGCCCTGGCAGCTGTTGGGCTGCTGGCCCTAGCAACACAGGGCTCAGTTGGCTTGGGCAGGTGGCTCTGGTAGCACAGGGCTTGGGTTGGTGGGTGGTTGGTGCAGGCAGCTCTGGAGGTTGGCATGGGGCTCAGGAAGCTGGCCAGCTGGGGCTGCACCAGGCACCCATATAGGGCAAAGAAAAATTATTTGTGCTTATTTTTAATTTTAGGTATTTTTATATCAAGTTTTTGTGTTTATTTTAAATTACAAATTGAATTTTTTGTTAAAAGGGGGTTGGATGATGTTAAAGAACAGTCAGGGGGACGTGATGCTGAAAGTTTGGGAACCACTGCTCTCGAGCCAGATTGCCACACACAGAGGGGCCTACATGCTGTACATTGTCCATGGTCTTCCTCTTTCGCATTTTCCTTCCGCGTTCCATTTGAGAGCTTGAAGGACTGTGCTGGATGATGGTTTTCTGAGAGTGTGGCCTACTCATCCCCACTTTCACCTCTTGATTTAAATGTCAGGTGGTTCTTTTCCTGATCTGTTCCAAAGCTTCTTATTTGTGACACAGTCTTGCTGTTTGATATGAAGAATGTATCCAAGGCATTTGTTTATGGATGTCTGCACTTGTGATGTGAAAACTCTTTAGTATGCCAGGTGTCTCTCACAAGAGCACACTTCACATTTGTGTTGAAGATCTGCAGTTTAGTATTTGCAAATAATATTTGTGAATTCCATATGGGATGAAGAGTCTTGAATGCAGCAGTTGCTTTCCCTATCCTGGTATTGATATCCTTGTCTGTTGCTCTGTCTCTACCCATAATACTCCCCAAGTAGGAAATAGAGCTGGAGGGGACCTTCAGAGGTCATTCAGTCCAGTCCCCCGCATAGATTTTTTCCCCTAAATATATTTGGGCCAGCTCCCTAAATGATCCCTCAAGGACTGAGCTCATAACACTGGGTTTAGCAGGCCATTGCATAAACCACTGAGCTACCCCTCTCCCATAAGTGACCTGCTCTACCTCATCCAGATCACGCCCTCCCAATGCGATGGTGGTGTTGGACTGGCTGATCCTCATTTTCTTGGTCATTCCCTTGCTCAGTCCAGTCATTGAAGAAGTTTTGTCTAGCATTGTAACCTTTTCTTCCATGTTTTCATATTGGTGTGAAAGGAGGGTGACATCATCAGCAAAAACCAATGGCCTCTAGCTGTTTGAAAAGTGTCCACTGAATGCCCCGTTGGTGGCCATCTGTTCTGCTCATAATCCAGTCCATTGAGATCAAGAATAAGAAAGGTGACAATAGGAACCTTTGTTGCACTCCTGAGAGTAAGCTGAAGGATTCTGTCAAGACACCATTGTGAACAACTTAGCATGTCGAAGGTTTGTGTGTTGAACAGATCAGGTTAATAATTTTGGATGGGACAACATGGTGTTGCAGAAGTTTCATAATTCTGCTGGACATTAAAAACCATACTAAACAGAGACTCTGGATTTATGGCTAATTACAACAAACTCCCCTCAGCTGTTTCTCCTCCCCACTTTCTTTCCTCTAAATGACTGGCGGGGCTGTTATCATTCCCCTTGAATGGTCCCTTCAAATATGTTAACTCCTTATGCTAAACAAACTGTTCCATCTTGTATTTAGCAGTGACCTTCTGAGTAATTTTCC
Organism: Carettochelys insculpta; assembly: GCF_033958435.1. NCBI lineage: Eukaryota > Metazoa > Chordata > Testudines > Carettochelyidae > Carettochelys > Carettochelys insculpta. Next base: position 181,938,449 of record NC_134139.1, on the reverse strand, counting down.
CAGACGTGAAGAAGGGCTCTGTGTAAGCTCTAAAGCTCACCAGCAGAGGTTGGTCCAATAAAAAATACTATCTCACCCACCTTATCTCCCTAATGCCCTGGGCCAGACACTGCTTTGCTACCTCCACAATCAGAATACATACATTTGAAATCACAAGCACCTTGAGCACACATTTGCAAGAGGCAGACTCCAGCCTAAGAACCTCTGAGAGCAGTGTTCTCAACCAGGAGTACGTGTACCCTTGGGGGTGTAATGAGATCTTCCTAGTTGTGTCTAGTCAACCAGTTCCAAATCAAGAAACTTTGACAAGCTATTGCCAAAGTTTTGAAAGCCGGCAAAGTGTCTATTTCTGGATTGGGAAGCACCTATTTATGTTCTTTCTCCTTTTCCCTCCTCCAATCTTTCCTCTTTAAAAAAATCCCACTTTGGAATTTCTGTGAGATGTACAAGGATAGGTTGTACCTTCCAAACTGCCTCGCCAGCTAATATGCTATGCTGACATTGGTTCCCCACTACACACACACCGTGTGTGCTCAGCATTCTTTCCCCTTCCCTGGACAGGTGGGAGAAATGTTGCCAAGGCAGAGGGGCTGACAGCCACCCTGGGTTCTGAGGGCAAGGTGGGTCCCAACCCTGTACCACTGGCAGGGACAGGGCCAATGGAGGAAGGGGCAGGGCCTAGGGCAGGCAGTCTTAGCATCACTCAGATGGTGGTGCTGGGTCACCTCCCCCACACCCTAGAGTCACATGGAGTGGTGGAGCTGTGCTGCCATGGTGTTTAAAGGGCCCACTGCAACTGCTTTCTTTGCCCTCCCATAGGCAAGCCTGTTCAAGGTACAAGAATGCAAGTTACTCTGAGAAATATGAACCACACTGGCACGTTGCTGTCTAATTCAGGTTTCTATCACTTTTGGAGCCATCTCATATCAAGCAGTTTCTTTATCAGTTAATTATGCTGAGCTGAAAATGCACTATGGGAGCCCTCCAGCTCCTAATGAAGTCACTTCCATTGGCTAATATGAGCCTTCCACTGGCTTTAAATGGTAGCAGCACCGCCGTGCTAAAGGGAAGAGAAAATACCATGCCCAGTAGCAGCTGCCAACCCACTGACCCGGTACACTGAAGAGCAATCTGAAGTAGCTATCCCAAGGAGTTTGACATTTGCAGTACTATTTTCCCCCTAAATATTATTTGGCATTCTCACATATAAAATAATTATACCTTGTAAATACTTCAACTGAAGTTTCAATGACTTTCTTTCATGAAATGTTGCTAATTGCTGAACATGAAGTGACAATTTAAATGCCATTTGAGGAACTTATTCCAAATTATTTGAAAAAAAAAAACATACGGGTCTATCAGTTAATATGATTAAGTCAGAAAGTATTTTTCACGGCTGATTCAGCATTTCTGTTAGTCTGAAGAAACATTAAAGGGTTTGAATAAACCTGAAACAAACCTCTGTGAGAAAGGAATTCATTAAACAAACAACAAGCTGAATTTGCAAAAATAAATGTTAGTTAATTTAGAATGATAGATAATAGTTTCTCAGTTGATTTTATGTTTTGCCTTTGATTCTGTGTCTTTTTCAAAACACTGTAGGGTAACTCACATGTGGCTACCCCTCCTTTCTTGGAGCATGTAACAAACCACATTCACTTTACTAGGAACTTGGGGGTGCACAAGGGACGTGCCCCAACATTATATCAAATAAAAATTCTTCTTTTAAAGCAGGGATCTCCAATATGTTTGCCACGTGTGGCAAATAGGACATTGCATTGTGGAAAATGCAGCTCTTTAGCCACATGCAGCTCTTAGAGCCTGTAAATGTGGCTCCTCCTAGGAGCTGCACATGGGGAATGCCATCTTCTCGCTCTACGCACATGCTCTACCGCTTGCTGGGAGATGTGCATGGTTGCAGTGGCCCCAGTGAGTCACCGACATTGAATAAAAACAGGGGTGGGGGCTGAGGGTTCCTGGCTCTGGGGGAGGGACAGGGCGATTTTTGAATTCCTATTGGACACTGCTGTTTTAAAGGTTGGCCAGGGTACCAAAACTTTCTAATACAGGTTTGTTCAATATTATTCATTTTATGTGTAACTTATTTGTCTAATTGGAGTTCCCCCCATGCCTGCTACTCAACAATATCTCTAGCTCTCTAGAGACTGCTCCCTACTTCAAGCAGAAATCCCCTGGTGCTCATTTCACCTCTCCATTATACCAATGGAAAATTGGTGTTGCACTCTTGAAATCAATGGAATTTCACTGGTGTAGGTGAGTTGAGTAACAACTCCCCTCTTTCAATGGCTGCCTAATGCCAGACCAGATCTTCTGTAGCCATTCTTTTCCAAGAGGCAATCTATATGCCAGCCCATTGACTACCACTTACAGCTTGGGCACTTGAGAATTAATTTGGGGAACTTATTGAGCAGTTATATTTTGTCTGCTGTCATTTTATTCACAGAATTACTGGGTACAACAAAAATGATAAAATTAGACCTACTTTCATTTAAATTAAACATGTGACTTTAAAATGTCTCTGCTTTTGCAAGGATCACCTCATTATAATAGTAAAATCATTATATAACAATTTACCAGTGACCTTCAGAAGTTCTGTGTATTGTCAAGGTATTAAGTGGAAATACCATGTGCCTGATGCCAGAATTTAGAATTCATGAAAGACACTGAATTTACAGTGCGGGAAACAGATATGTATTGATCTACAGATTAGATACAGTAGCTATATGTATGGTTTCTCTACCCAGGTTTCTTTCCTTAAGCTTAACTAAATACCTAAACAGAAAGTACAAGTCTTTGTGTATGAAAGCTCCAGTTTTAAGATTATGTTAGCACAGATTAAGGCCCAAATATCAGATGTAGGTGCTCATATACTATAGGGATGGCACCTATGTGAATACCCTGCTAGATGACAGTCACAATGGGCAAGGTAAAAATATATTTTATTGCAGCAATTTTTGTCAGTGGAACAGACAAACTTTGAAGTTACAGAGAAGAAAAACTGTATAAAGTTCTAAAGCTTGTCTCTTTCACCAACAGAAGTTGAGCTGAAAAAAGATATTTCCTCACGCACCTGGAGAGGCCACACTTACAATGCAGCAAACATCTAAATAAACAGACACATACAGTGGAGCCAAAATATAAAATGAATGAGTTAGGAAACTAGCAATACAAGAAGCTGTGGAAGACCAGTAATTAATCACTGTAGCACAAACATCGATGATCAGTTTTATGATTCCACAGTTGAGATATGAATAACCTACAGCAAGAGAAAGACAAGAAAACTAAGAATGAAAAACATGTGCATGGCATGAAAAGTGCCTTCAGACCAAGAATGAGGGAACTCTTCCCTAATCAAAACTAGTAGAACAAAAAGCAGTCAAGTAGCACTTTAAAGACTAGCAAAATGGTTTATTAGGTGAGCTTTCATGGGACAGTCCCACTTCTTCAGACCATAGTCAGACCAGAACAGACTCAATATTTAAGGCACAGAGAACCAAAAACAGTAAGCAAGGAGGACAAATCAGAAAAAGTTAATCAAGATGAGCAAATCAGAGAGTGGAGGGGTGGGGGGGAAGGTCAAGAATTAGACTGAGCCAAATATGCAGACAAGCCCCTGTAGTGACTCAGAAAGTTCCCATCACGATTTAAACCATGTGTTAATGTGCCAAATTTGAAGATAAAAGCCAGCTCGGCTGTTTTCCTTTCCAGAACGGTGCGATAATTCCTTTTCAGTAACACACATACCTTTAGGTCATTGACAGAATGCCCCATTCCATTAAAATGTTGACTAACTGGTTTGTGGATCTGGAGTGTTTTGATGTCTGTTTTGTGCCCATTGACCCTTTGTCTAAGGGAGTTAGAAGTCTGTCCAATATACAAAGCATCTGGGCATTGTTGGCACATGATGGCATATATGATGTTAGTAGAGGAGCATGAGAAATTGCCCGTGATTCTGTGAGTAACCTGGTTAGGTCCAGTGATGGTATTTCCAGAGAAGATATGTGGACAAAGCTGGAAGCGGGCTTTGTTGCAGGGAAAGGTTCCAGGACTGGTATTCCTGGGGTATAGACTGTGGCTGTTAGTGAGGATCCTCATGAGGTTGGGAGGTTGTCTGTAGGAGATAACAGGCATGTCACCCAGGGCCTTCTGGAGTGTGGCATCCTGATTAAGGATAGGTTGTAGGTCTTTAATAATTCGTTGCAGTGGTCTGAGTTGGGGGCTGTAGGTGATGACCAGTGGTGTTCTGTTTCTGGCTTTTTTGGGCCGATCTTGGAGTAGCTGGTATTCGTCTGGCCCTGTCAATTTGTTTTTTTACTTCTTCTGGTGGGTAACTCAGGTTTATGAATATTTGGTAAAGTTCTTGTAGTTTTTGGTCTCTGTCAGTTGGATCAGAGCAAATGCGATTGTACCTAAGAGCTTGACTGTAAACAATGGATCCAGTCACGTGTGCAGGATGGAAACTAGAAGGGTGTAGATAAGTATAGTGATAAGTAGGTTTTTGGTACAGTGTGGTACTGATCAGGCCATCCTTGATTAGTACTGTAGTGTCCAGGAAATGTATCTCTTGCATGTTGTAATCCAGGCATAAGTTGATGGTGGGGTGTAGATTGTTAAAGTCTCTGTGGAATTCCTCTAGAGCCTCTGTACCATGGGTCCAAATCATAAAGATGTCATCAATGTATCTTAAGTAGAGGAGTGGTAATAGGGGACGAGAGCTGAGGAATTGTTGTTCCAGGTCAGCCATAAATATGTTAGCATATTGTGGGGCCATGCGGGTGCCCATAGCAGTTCCACTAATCTGGAGGTATAAATTGTCCCCAAAACGGAAATAATTGTGTGTGAGAGCAAAGTTACAGAGGTCAGACACCAGATTGGCTGTGGTGGCATCAGGGATGGTATTCCTGATTGCTTGTAATCTGTCTTTATGTGGAATATTAGTGTACAGAGCCTCTACGTCCATTGTGGCAAGGATGACGTTATCAGGAACTTTTCCGATGTTTTGTAATTTCCTCAGGAAGTCAGTGGTATCTCGGATATAGCTGAGAGCATTGGTGGCATAGGGTTTGAGGAGGGAGTCCAAGTAACTGGATAGTCCGGTGGTAAGGGTGCCAATACCTGAAATGATAGGGCGTCCAGGGTTTCCAGGTTTGTGGATTTTGGGAAGTAAATAGAATAATCCAGGCTACGGCTCAGATGGTGTGTCTGAGTTAATGAGGTCCCGAGTAGCAGAAGGGAGTTCCTTCAGTAGTTGTTGTAATTTCCTTTGGAATTCCAAAGTGGGATCAGCGGAGAAAGGTCTGTAAAATGTGGTGTTGGAGAGTTGTCTGGCTGCCTCCTGTTCATAGTCTGACCTATTCAGGATGACAACAGCACCCCCTTTGTCAGCTGGTTTGATTATGATGTCTGGGTTATTTTTGAGACTCTGGACAGCATGGCGTTCAGCATAGTTCAGATTATGTCTCATTTGGCATTGTTTGTGTATAATGTCAGCCTGAGCACGGTTGCGGAAGCACTGTACATAGAAGTCCAGACTTTCACTACGACCCTCATGGGGAGTCTTATCCCGGGGTCTTTCCTTCTGCCCTACCTCCTCCACGAACTTAATACAATTCTGTGGTGACCTTGAAGCCTTCTTTCGCCACCTTCGTCTAAAGGAATTTTTCCAGCACTCCTATGAACAACAGTCTGACCCTCTCGACCCCCCCTACCAACAACAAAAGAAGAAGAACTCTATGTGGACACCCCCTAGTAGAATGCATTTTGGGGGTGGACGGGGAAGTTTTCCCTGAAATACTCCAGTCAATGAATAATGGCAAAACCTGGTGAATACATTTTTTGGCAGTTGAAGTATGCATACAGATTATAAAAAAGGATTGGAAACTGACAGCTCTGCTCATTTTACACACACGCACGCGCGCACACACACACACACACACACACAGAGTACTTTTTTTTTTGTTAAAAAAAAAAAAGACGAGTTGGTGCAGCTTCTCACCTCCCACCCTCGTTCCTGGCTGGAGCTGCCGGAGTTTGTGGGGTGAGGGGGGTCCCAGCCCTGCTCTGCTGTGGGACTCAGGGGCTCTGCCTCCTGGCCCAATGGCAGCCTGCCGGCTCCTGCTCTGTTGTGGGGCTTGGTGGCTCTGGTTCCTGGCCTTGTGCTGCTGCTGGGCTGGCAAGGGTTCTGGTTCCCAGCGTTGCTTTGGAAAGAGATGATGTTTATACCATACTGGTGTGTACCGTCACAAAAAAGCTATCTCTCTCTCTCCCTCTCTCTCTATATATATATTACTCTAAGCCTCTGGTCAGTTATCTCTGTTAATCAGGTCAGAATGTTTGCTGAAAGATTGTTGTGCTTAGAAGTAAGAGATCTTGATATTTGAATTACCATGATTATATTAACAAACCCATCAGTGGCACAAGATAAAGGCTTTATAATTGGTCTCTTGAGGTTAATAGGCTGTTCAGTTAGCCCTCAATGCCTTTTTTCTCCTAAGGAAATATCAGTGTGTAGAATAAACAATCTTCCAAAAGCTGCAGATCTAACTAGGATGAACTGAATTCCATACCATAAAAAGGTTGCAGTTTTAATAATCAAAAGCACCAAGAGCCAGCTTTTCAAATGTATTTAAGTACCAAGTGATTCAGAATTGAATATATCCTTGGATGCCAAAGTGTCTCGGTGTGCAGATAACTGTACAAATCTGGCAGTAACTCTGTTGGAATTCACTTGATCATTTAGGACTGACTTTTAGGATTTTCTGAAATCAGGGTCTGATCTTCAGTTGAGTCTATAATTTCCATGCAGTAGTAGTAGTAGTAGTAGTATCCTTCAGTCTGCATAGACTATGGATCTTACCCTTCGTAGTTCCATTCGGGATCATCATTTGCAGTGTCGACTGTGACTGTGAAGGCCCACATGAGAATGACAGTCCTTGCTGCATCTGTTGCATATGTAATGGGTGTCTGGCAGGTCCTTACTGTGCTTTCTGTGGACTCGCTTCTCCTCTGCTAGCTGTCTGATCCTCATCTCACCCTTCTGAAGGCCCTTGTGTGGTTCCTGCCTCCAACTGCTGCGATCATCTGCCTGCCCCTCCCAGCTGTCCGGCTTGATGTCTACCTCCCTGAGGTCCCTCTTGCAAACATCTTTGTAGCACAACTGGGGGCGTCTGGGAGGTCTTTTCCAAGAGGCTAGCTTGCCATACAGGATGTCTTTTGGGATCCTTCCATCATTCATCCTGTGGACGTGGCCAAGCCAGTGGAGCTGCCGCTGCCTGAGGAGGGCGTGCATGTTTGGGATTCCAGCTTGCTCAAGGACAACGGTGTTGGACACTGTTTCCTTCCATGATATTCCAAAGATGCACCTGAGGCAGCGCAAGTGGAAGACGTTCAGCCTGTTTTCCTGGTGGATGTACAGGGTCCAAGACTCGCTGCCGTAAAGGAGGGTGCAGAGGATGCAGGCTCTGTAGACTTGCATTTTGGCGTGGGTGTACAACTTGATGTTATTCCACACTCTCTTGCTGAGTCTAGACAGAGTTGTGGCTGCTTTTCCGATCCTCCTATTTAGCTCAGACTCCAATGACAGGGTGTCAGTGATGGTGGACTCGAGGTAAACGAACTCGTGGACAACCTCTAACGTATAGTTGTCAGTGCTGATTGATGGAGGTTCAGCAACGTCCTGAGCAAGTACATTTGTCTTCTTTAGCCTGATGGAAAGTCCAAAGTCCTTTCATGCTTTAGAGAACCGATCCAGCAGTTTCTGAAGCTGGTCTTCTGTGTGTGACACTACAGCAGCGTCATCTGCGAACAGCATATCTCTAATGAGGACTTCCCGCACCTTAGATTTAGCTTTCAGCCTTGCAAGATTAAACAGTTTCCCATCAGATCTTGTGTGCAAAAAGATGCCCTCTGTTGAAGATCCAAAGGCATGCTTCAGGAGGAGCATGAAGAAGATCCCGAACAATGTCGGAGCAAGGACGCATCCTTATTTGACGCTGCTCCTGATGCTGAAAACATCTGATAATGTGCCGTCATATTGGATGGTTCCTCTCACGTCTTCGTGGAAAGACTGGATCATCTTGAATAACCGTGGTGGACAGCCTATCTTGTGGAGCAATTTGAACAGTCTATCCTTGCTGACCAAGTCGAAGGCCTTGGTCAAGTCGTTGAAGGCAATATAGAGTGGCTACCTCTGCTCCCTGCATTTCTCCTGCAGCTGCCTCAGAGAGAAAACCATGTCAACGGTAGATCTCTCTGCACGGAATCCGCACTGTGATTCAGGATACACCCTCTCAGCAATCTTCTGGAGTCTGCCGAGGATGACGCGAGCGAACAGTTTACCAGTGACGCTTAGGAGGGAGATTCCACGGTAATTGCTGCAGTCGCTTCTGTCTCCTTTGTTCTTATACAAGGTTACGATGTTAGCGTCGCGCATATCCTGTGGAACCTCTCCCTCTGTCCAGCACAGGCACAGTAGCTCATGTAGGGGTTCCAGGAGAGTGTCCGTGGAACACTTGATTACCTCTGGTGGTATACCATCCTGGCCAGGGGCCTTTCCTGCTGCAATGCTGTCGACAGCTTTCTTCAGTTCATCCACATTTGGTTCCTGGTCCAGTTCGTCCATTACTGGTAGGAGCTCGGCGGCATCGAGGGCTGTATCAACCACAATGTTCTTGTGTTAGTACAGCTCGGAGTAGTGTTTAAACCTGCGCTCCATCTGTTTGGCTTTGTCAGCGATGACTTCACCAGATTTGGATTTCAGAGGTGCCATCTTGTTCTGGGTGGGTCCTAATGCCTTCTTCATACCCTCGTACATTCCCCTGACATTACCAAAGTCAGCGTTGGTCTGGATGCTGCTGCATCGCTCGAGCCAGTAGTTGTTGGTACAGCGCCTGGCTGTCTGCTGTACTGTTTTTCTGGCTGCTCTGAGTGCTTGCAGGGTGCTCAAGCTCAGTGAGCATTTGTGCTCCAGGAGAGCAGCGCGCTTGTTTTTGATGGCTGGAATCATCTCATCGGAGTTAGCTTCAAACCAGTCATTTGTGTTTCTAGCTCTTCTTCCAAACACCGACAAGGCCACGTTGTAAATTGTATCCCTCAGATGCTGCCATCTGGATGTCACATCAGCAACCCCAGGGCTACTGTGCAGATTCTCCTCGAGGGTCTCTCTGAACTTTTTGGCTCTCTCTGAGTTTGCTGTCTTTCTGGCATCAATGCAGGGCCTTCCAGTTGGTTTAGAGTGGTACAGCTTCTTGGGAATCACCTTGAGTTTGGAGCAAACTAGTGAGTGATCTGTATCGCAGTCGGCACTATGATAGCTGTGTGTCAGACGGACGTTTTTGAGGTTATCACATCTAGCGATGACCACGTCTAGTTGATGCCAGTGTTTCGAGTGTGGATGTCTCCATGACACTCTGTGCTGTAGCTTGGTTTGGAAAAATGTGTTTGTGATGCACAGATTGTGGTACATGCAAAGTTTGAGAAGACGCTATCCGTTTTCATTCATTTTTCCCGCACTGAAGTGGCCTAAGCAGGAAGGCCATGAGTCACGATTGGCTCCAACTCTTGCATTGAAGTCACCCAAAATGTACAGTTGTTCTCAAGACCGTATTTGCGCTATGGCAGCACTGAGCACATCATAGAACTTGTCTTTTACTTCCAGTGCAGTGTACAGGGTTTGAGCATAAGCGCTGATCAAGTGGACAGGACCGGTGCAAGTTTGAAGTATGGCCTGAAGGAGTCTTTCTGATCTGCCCATGACTAATTCCACCATTTGTAAAAGAGTGTTTCTGATGGCGAAGCCAACACCACGCTCCCTGGGTTCTTCTTGGGCTTTACCCTGCCAGAAAAAGGTATAGTCCTTTTCCTTTAGAGATCCCGAATCTGCGAGTCGCGTCTCTTGCAGAGCAGCAACGTCAACTTGGAGCTTCTTCAGTTCCTCATTGACGACAGAGGTCTTTCAGGTGTCGCTGATGTCCTGAAGATCTTCAGTCAAACCGGTCAGCATGGTCCGCACAGTCCAGCAAGCAAGCTTAAAACTTTGATGGTTTCCTTTTCTTGTTGATTTTCTTATTGGTTTGCCTGGTGCTCAAATTTCAGTCACTTGTCAGGTTTGGGAACCTTAAGCCTCACACACCCAGTGAGGCAGGTGAACTGTGGTGGGACAGTACCCTACTGGCTGGGGGCTGCCCAGCTTGAGGTGGGCAGTGACAGTCCAGTGAGATGGGACGATCTCTCCTGCCATCGAAGGCAACCCCCGGAGCTCGTTCTCTATGCCAATCGAGCAAGAGCTTATAATCGGTATCTGTTACCTCCCGTGTTGGTTCAACACTGTTAAGCAATGCTGGAGTACCTCTCCAGGCACGAGCCTGGGCAATTTTTGGGACCCTGGGCTGCCCAGATGCCAGTGTTCCCCTCTCGGCTTTACTGATATAGTCCAAAGGAGAGGATAACCTCTACGTCTGGTACCAGCTCAGCTGCAGGAGTTGCCCGGTCAATGCCAGAAGTTGGCACAGAACCTCCTTAGGACTCCCCTCTGGATTTTCTGTCAGGGTTTACTCCCTTAGCCTTGCTCCTTCCCAGGATAACCCACAAGGCAAGCCTGGTTCCATGCAGTGACAATAACAGATCCATTAATAATGAAACACTGGCATTTGTCACATTGCATTAATTACTTGGTAGTCCATAGAGCCTTAAAATGCTGCTGTATTTATAATGAAATGTCTTACTTATCATACCCATCATTTCAGTCCCGGGTGTCACAGCACTTCATATGCTGTGACTGGAATGAATATATAGAACTCTGTGTGTGTTGTCAATTCAAAAAGAAGCTGAAGACACTGAATGGTATTGCTTGTCAACCAAAGATGTCTTAACTTTGAGATACGAAAGTTGAAAATCTGACCTATTACTTTGCTAAAGTAGGTACTCAAGTATTTAAACATCCTTGAGGCTCTGGGCCTGTGAGAGTTACACATTTAAATTAAGATTCTGGGCCTCCAAGACTAGATAGTAACAAACATAAAGATCTGCATAAAAAACAAAGTTTAAAATTGATAGAAGGTGCATTATGGCAAAGGCAATTTGTCACTTTGGGGAGAAGTTTACACTATCACTGACCCTTACTCACCTCCCACCCACAATGTGCTTTTTTTCTCCTTTTTGTGAACCTCCCACCTATTTAAAATATATCTATGGATTTCAGCATGGTAGTCAAGTGATGATGTCCCAGCTTTGCACCACTGGAAGCTGATACCCACCTGTGAATCAGAACTACCCAAGCAGCCAATCAGAATGCAGTTTTGGACAATCATTACCCAGTTCTCATCTAGTCTTCGTCCCTAAGAAAGGAATTTAGATTAAGGTTAGTTAAAACTGTATACTTGCCAGGCCTCTAATTTTATAGGTCCTGTTATACTGCTGTAGCAATATACTGTCAACTCTTTTTTTTATCCTGTATTTGAGCAACTAGAACACTCAAATAACCAGCATAGCTCACATTTGGGCCCTCCATCTCACCCCATTCCTGAACTTCTCCTCCCACCCTGACTCCTCACCCACAGTCTGCTCCTGCCTCCTCCTTCCCAGACCCTATACCCTCACTCTGATCCCTCCCTTCCAGATCTCACACCACAAACTCTCCACCCACTCCTGCCCAGCCCTACTCACTTCTTCTGCATCTTCTCTTTTCCCAGCCATTCAACCCAACCCTGACCCATTCCTCCAAGACCCCTCTGCTACACCCTTCTTCCTACCTAGACCCACTCCCACCCTCAGCCTGCTCCTGCACACCACACTAGTGAGTTGGATTTTGGTTTCTTTTGGTCCCCAACTGACTTGTCAATGTGTCAGTGGTCTGCAGCCTGAAAACGTTCCCCTCACCTTTATTACAGTCTCCACAATCACCCTCTGAGGAGTGTCAGGCATTGTCAGATCTTAAGACATTTTATATTTTACTGTCAAGTGAAAGAGACTATTTGGATGATTTCTAGCTGGTCACTTTCTTCTAAATAAACCTGTTGTGTTAAGTTTATAACAATCTCAACTGCAATAGTTGGGAAGAAGGTTACTGATGGTACCTGTCTTTTGACGTTGGTACTATATTTAGGGATACAGATATCAAGTGACATACCAGCAGACTAAACCTTGCATTTTTAAGAGCTTTTTCTTTCTGGTGCCCAATCAGTTATTCAGGGTTTGGAAATAACCCTTCTTTTTGTTTCATTAAAGGTTATTCTGCTTAAGAAAACGTATAGGCTATGTCTATACTTTTTTCCTCTTTTGATAAGTACTGTTGATACTGGGCCATTTCCACCTTGCTGAATAGACCTTGTCAGCTCTGGCCCTCCCTCTTACTGGGACCCCACTCTGTAAATACCCCTCTGAAACCACCCCCCGCATTCATGCATCTGATGAAGCTGATCTTTGCCCACTAAAGCTTATGCTCCAAAATATCTGTTAGTCTATAAGGTGCCACAAGACTTCTTGTTGTTCTCTCCACTAGCACTATGGTTACACTAGCGAGTTTTGTCAACAAAACTTGTGGAGCATCTACACACAAAATACGTTTTAGTCAACAGAAACTTCAGACATAAAAGCTGTATAAAAGCTCTAGAGGGCATTTTTGTTGACAGAGTGTATCGAAAGATCAGTCTGCTTTTTTGTGTAGATTTCATCTGTAGACAGTACAGACTACCACAGCTACCTCTCTATTACTCTTCTGCCAGAGACATCTGTAGACAGATTTCTGTACTGTAACCATAGCCTAGAAGTATCTGTCCACAGAAGTTACTGTTGGTAGAGATGTTCCAACAAAACATTTCTGTTGACTGATCACATCTACGCATAAAAACGGATCATATTTTGATCTGCTCTGTTGACAAAAGGGCTCCCTGGAGCGTCTACAAACCTATTTTCTGGATAGTTTCCATTGACAAAACGCATTTTGTGTGTAGACTCCCTGCAAGTTTTGTCGATAAAACCCCACGTTTGTCTACAAAACTCTCTAGTGTAGATGTATCCTGAGGCTATGGTTACACTGACCTGAACTGCCAGCAGCAGTATGCAAATGGGAGGTCTCAAAAATGCAAATGACTGTTCATTTGCACATGTGCTTACTAGCAGACACTGCCGCTGGCACAAAAAAGCTGTGTAAATGTGGTTCTGTTGGCAAATCATCCCCTGGAAAAAATTAGGCTTAAGAGGCTGTCAACAAAGGTGGGGGTGGGGGTTGCAGGCAGAAGCACATTTATACAGCTTTTTTCGTGCCAGCGGCAACATCTGCCAATGAGTGAATAAGCAAATTAGCATCCTTTTGCATTTTCAAGCCTGCCCATTTGCATATGGCTGCCGGTGGTTCGGGTCAGTGTAACCATAGCCTGAGTGTGTAGATGTTTCATGCGTTTTGTCAACAAGACCCCAGTTTTGTCTACAAAACTCTCTAGTGTAGCTGTAGTCATAAGGTTACTTGTAGTATCCATTTAATCATGTTTTTAGTTTATTTAAATTTTTCTTGATGGGTCATTCAGTTCAAGTGTTTTCAATTTTTTTTCTATCTCTGTCCTCACATTCTAATCACCAAGGGTTCAGTGTCATAAGGAAAAGTGTCCAGCACTGGTTTCTCAATATTTCAGAATTAGAGAGATTCAGAGAAGAATGACAAGAACGAAGGCTATGGAAAAACTATCAGAAGATGATAGGTTATCTTGCAAATGAGATGAAAAAAATGAGGACATTATAAAATAATGAATCATATAGAGAAAGCAGATCTGAATTACTAATGCTCTTTTGTTTGACACAGGGATAAGGGGACAGTCAAGGGGACTGGACATTTATACAGTATCAGAATTATTATAATTAATAGCATTTTTAGAAGGGATACTTATCTTCATGTTTTAGGGTTTAAGCTAGCCCCTAACTAGTAAAACCCTCAATAGCTACAACCACAGAGCCATTTTGAGATAATAGCTGTTATTTCAAAATAACTTTGCTGTTGTCCACGCTGCACACATGCTATTTTGAAATAAATTTGAAATTGCAAGTGCATTATTTCAAAATCGGTAAACTTCATTGTAGGAAGAATAGTGTTTTCTTTTAAATAACTATTTCAAATAACTACAGTGTTTTGAAATAGATGCTATTTTGAAAGAAGCACTATGTGTGCAGACAATGTATTTCGAAACAGCTAAGTGCTCTTTCAAAATACAGTTTTCCTAACTCTACACTGGCCACTCCCTTTCAAAAGTGGCACGCAAATGTGGTGGATTGAAAATGCAAATGAGCATTTATTTGCATATTCAGTGACTCATTTCCATAATAACAGCCACTCGCCATTTCAGAAGAGCTGCTTTCAAAATGCAAAACAACTGTGTAGACGGGCTTCCTTTCAAAGGAACACCATCTACACTGCTGTTTTGCATTTTGAAAGCAGCTCGCCCGGAATGGAGAGTGGCTGCTATTATGCAAATGAGGCACTGAATATGCAAACCAGAGCCTCATTTGCGTTTACAATCCTCTGTGTTTGCATGCCCCTTTTGAAAGGGAGGGACCAGTGTAGACGTAGCCTTTTGTGTGTAGCAGCCTTATTTCAAAATAGTTATTTCGGAATAACTATTCTAGCACAGCTTATTTTAAAATAAGACTGCTGTGTATATGTTGCCAACGAGACCTACTGAGGGGTTATTGCACCTTCCCCAGGAACATCTGCTGCTGACCACTGTTGGAGAGAGGCTTTCGGACTAGGTGGACCACCAATCTCATCTGGTGTGGCAATTCCTACATTCCTATGTTGCTTTTCTTACCACATCCTAAATCCCACCATATTTTGTGCTACCATCAAATGATCATTTGGAGCTGTTTGTTTATTTCTAAATTTTGTGCTGATGTCTGCTAAAGCAATCCATTTAACTTTGGTATTTTACAACAGTAAATCTAAAATAAATAATGCATGGAATCGTGGAATCATGGAATACTAGAACTGGAAAGGACCTCAAGAGGTCATCAAGTCCAATCCCCTGCCCCCATAGACTATTTTGTATATTAACTATCTAAGCAGATGTGCTGCTGATGGAGGGAGAGAGTGGAATCAGTCAGGGTACCTCTGAGCACAGGTACAGGGCAAAAGAACTCAGGATCGTGTAGGGATTGAGAAACAATGCTTTGAGGTAGGTTCTGATTATTGACTCCACTGTGATAACATTCACTTCAGTGGGAACTGGACTGGGCCCTAAAATCATTGCAGACCATCGGGATGTTTTCATTGAATTCAACAGTCACCTTCACAGAAAAACCAAAAAGCAGTCAAGTAGCGCTTCACCAAAGAGTGACTGAAAAAAGAATCTAATTTTAATGGTGAAACTGTTTGTGTCTCTCAAGACCAACAGGTATGTCTGTTTAGCTATTTTGAGGCAGCTAGATACCATAGCTAGGAGTTGATCTTAAACCTAAGTGAAGAGCCTTAATCAGTCAGTATTGAAGGTTTCGCTACAATCGGAAGTAATCAGGATCTGTGTCAGTTCCAACTTGTTAATAAGACACTTAAATCTTGCAACCAAGTACAGTTCTGTGCTCAGAGCTCCTGCTTGTGTTGTATAAGCACAGAATTACTAAAACCAAGCAGTAAAAAGGCAGGAGTTGGGGGGCCCCTGAAAGTCTTGAGTGACTTTTAATCTCAGCAGTATATTCACATTTTAATCTGTCTTCTCTTTTCCTAAGTATCTGAGTTACACTTTGGCCAATATTGTTTTCCAGCTTTCCCTGCAATCATGAGGGCTAGAACTTCCTCTTTAAAAAAGCTAAGTTGAGAATTCTGTGTAATCATAATGACTGAATGCAGAGTCATCCCCAGGGTTTGGAGAATCAGGCTGAGTACCCCAGACCCAATGCTTTGGGGAGCCCCAGGCTCCAAGGCTGGAGAAGCCACTGGCACCACCCTTGTCAGAACCTTCTCCCTCTACTCAGTACCTCCTGTCCACCAGCAGGCCCCACCAATCAGTGCCTTTCCCTCCCTCTGAGCAACTAACGGCCATGGCAGATCAGATGTGTAGGAGCATCAGGAGGCTCAGGTGTGGGGAGAGGAGTGAGGGCACAGTGAACTTTGGCTATGTCTACACTAGCCCAAAACTTCGAAATGGCCATTTGCATGGCTATTTCAAAATTTTGGGCTAGTGTAGACACAGCCTTTGAGGAAGAGGCGGGATGAATGTGGGCTCTTGGGGAAAGGGGTGGAGTGGGGCAGGGCCTGGGCAGAGCTGTGGGGATTCCCCTAGTAGATTAGAAACTCATTGCCTAAATCCAGGGCCCTGCCACCTCTTAGGAACTGGGATATTATGAGAAGTACCAAATATGAGCATTAACAATAGAAAATAAAATGACGTGAGATGCAAGCAATAAAGAATTAACAATGGTAGCATAAGAAATGTCAATCAACACTTTCTGTTGAAAATGGGTCTTGTCGAGCAAAGCTGGTATTTTTTATAAGATTATCTGTTTTACTGATTAAAGGTAAAGTGTGATTCAGTATAGACTCCTGTAGGGTACTGTGCTTAGCATCATGTAATACGTTGACAAAAAAATATCAGAATTATATAAAAGCAGTGTAGCACATACTTAAGCTTGGAAGTAAATGTTGATGTTTACCACACACATACAAACAGACAAAATATTTCCATTGAGAATACAAGTTTACAAGTGCAAGTGTGTTAGGGTTTGATTTGAAGGATGTTTACTTCATATATTTTGTCATGTTATGTTGACCACTTTTATTTATTTGAGTGGTTATAAAACTAATCTTTTGAAAAGCAATATCTATAGTGATTAAATATGGCCACGTCTACACTACCCCTTCCTTTCGGAAGGGGTATGTAAATATCATGGATTGAAAATACTAATGAGGGACTGATATAAATATCCAGCATCTTATTTGCATAATGGCAGCTGCCTGGAGTGTTGAAAGTGCTGCTTGCAAATTGAAAACTTGATATTTAGATGGGGTTCCTTCAAAAGGAAACCCTGATTTCAAAAACACCCTTCTTCCCAATTTTTTTGGGGAAGAAGGGTGATTTTGAAATCAGGGTTTCCTTTCAACAGAGCCCCATCTACACAGCCAGTTTTCAATTCAAAAGCAGTACTTTTTGACGCTCTGGGTGGCCACCATTATGCAAATGAGGTGATGAATAACCATATCAGTGCCTCATTACCACTCCAATCCATGACATTTGCATACTCCTTCTGGGGGGGGTAGCATAGTCGCAGCCTAATTGTTTGATCCCATTGCCTGACTCCCCATAATTTTCCACAATTTTTCAAATTTAAATGGATATACACCGAAAATAAATGCATATGTACACATTTGTTTAAATTATAAAAAACATTAATTTCTGCCAAGCTTATCTGAATTACATGTATTACATCTGCATAACTGATGGATCTCAAAAGAATTGTAAACTGTGAATTATCATCTAATGGGGAAATTTTTACTGAGCTCCCTCTAGAGTCTGCTACTAACCCAGTGCAATTCAATATCAACCGGGCTGGAAGAAAACTGAAAGTCATTGCTTGTAAACTTTCTAGATGATGCAAGTTGGTGGAGCAGATAAGAGCAAGTCAGTCCTATAGAGTGGTCTGGATCACATGGTAAGCTCAAGGTTTCCGATTACTTAATCCTTCTGTAAAACTGTGCAATTCAATAGAGAAAAGACAATGTCCTTTTCTGGTAGATGGAGAGTAAACAAGCCTATCTCATATAATAACTTCATCATTATGTAGGCACTATGAAAATATTCTTTAGAAGACATTCTTCGATTCCTGCACAAAAGTGAAGAAGTCTTTTTATATCTGTATTTCTATACAGAGATGAACCTTTAGTAATCCCAAACTGCTGGTGTTCTCATCAAATTTTCTCAAAGTGCAGAATCTATCGTCAGCAGCAGATACAATTACCTTTTCTTCTTGAACAGCTTGAAAGTAGCAGTCCACTGCTTTATTTTCACAGCCTTTCCTTCTGCTTTCAAGTTTTCAACAATACCAGCTCCAGATGGGCCAAGTTCCTTCCCATTATTTTTTATTTTTCAAGTCACTGCACAACTGTTAGAGGCTTCTCTCGCTTTTTAAAAAAACTTGCTACACTTAGATATTTCTTTTTCTAATAAAGCTGCTTCTTTTAAATCAGTTTTTGCTTCCATTTCCCACCCGCATTGGAGTAGCAGTGGCTGGTGCATGCATCTATTTGCAAATCAGGAGCAGTCTGAATATCTTAAATACCAGCATGTACAATGTGAGCAAGCATGAGTGATATGTACATTAATTTACATGTTCCTGGGTTAAAGTTTACTGAGGTTCACCTGAAAACATTCAATCCAATTACAAAGGATGGGAGGTCATATGTTGTTTTGTAACATTGTGAACACATATTGGCTGGCCTTACAGTGATGAATATGTATCCTGTGTATCTTTAAATAAATGTAAAAATGAAAAACAAAGTATCCTAGATAATAATTAAAGGTCTTCTAGTATTCTAGGCCCTCTGCATCCCAAAAGTCCATAATTTTTATATAGTCCTGGTTTGTGGGTCATAATGGGCACCCAAATGAGCATCAGCAGCTAGCATGATGGGGTGGATAAGAAAGCAAATGTGTTCCTTGGACGCATACATAGGAGAATATTAGACAGGTTTTATTACTACCATTTATAGAATTAGTTTGGTCATTTGGGAATATTTTGTCCGGATGTGGTTTCTGCATTTTAAGACAATGGTAACAAAATGGAAACCATCTAGAAAAGAGCTACAAGAATGCTTTCAAGATATGGAATATGGTCGTTCTACTTAGACACGTAAGGTCAATTTATTTTATCCAAGAGCAAAGTCAAAATTGACTTGTTCACAGTCTGCAAATGCCTGGATGGAAAACTATTTCTGCTGGCATGATGGTCTTTAATCTAAACATACAAAGGTGCAACAGAATCCACTGGCTGGAAGCTGACACTCTGGAAGTATACACAAAGGTGTTTTTTCTTTCCGGTCCCTTCCCTCTCTATCCAATGACTGTAATTAACCTTTGGAACAACTTGCATAGGGAAGTGGTAGATGCTTGAGTGCCTGAATTCTTTATTTAAAGGTTAGCTATCTTTAAGAGAGGTCATGAGCTCAACCAGAAGTTATGGCATGTATTTAGGAATTATTTGATGATTGGCTCTTCTAGGCAGGAAGTTAGTAACTGTCATAAAAGTCTTTTCTGGCTGTAATCTGTTAATGAAATCATCTCAATGTATAGAAGACAGAATTTGGCAAATTTCAGTTACAGGCCTCTCAAAAGGCTATTTACAGTTGATAGCATGGGTCAGCAACCTTTCGAAGGCAGAGTGCTGAAATTTGGCCTCTTGACCTGTGTGCATGGTCTGAGTGGCAGTGACATTTCTTAAAGTCACTACTAGTCCTACTTACAACGGCTTCATTAATAAATAAATTAAGATGTGGAGCTTTACCATTTAGGTGGTGATTGGCAGAATTAGCTGGTCTTTTGTTACTCCACAGGCAGCATGGCTGTGTGTTGGAGGAGGGGTGGGGCTGAGCTCCCACCTTGTGTGCCAATGAAAATTGGCTCATGTGTCACTCTTGGAACCCATGCCAGGGGTTTCTGACCCCTGATCTATAGACATCTACATTTAACAATGGGCTCTTCAGTGTAACACTGAAAGATTGATTTTTTAATTTTTTTTTACCATTCCTGGAAATCCGCTGATGCATGAAGTGGACAGTGAAAGATTACAGTCAGCTTCCACATTCAAAAATCCACTGACAACATATCAAGTATTACACTGATAAGAACAGAGTTGAACTTGATCCAATAGCTGGAATTGAAGGTAGACAACTTCAGAGTGCAAATATGGCGCATATTTTTAACAGGGAGATTAGCTATTGGAACAGCTTTCCGAGGATCGTGGTGGATTGTGAGGGGCCAGGACGTGGATGATTTTTACCTTGTGGTCAGAGCACAAGTCATTAACTGGAAATAGAGCTGAAGGTCAGGACCAGTGTCAGTGCCAAAGGCCACAATCAGGAAAGGAAGCACAAGGGCTAGGACAGTTCTTGGAAAAGATGGGAGGAGACACTAGCATTGCCATTGGCAAATGTTTTACATGGCCAGTGCCAGTGCATCCTGCTGCAGGTCTTAAGAGCAGCCCTGCGGATCCCCTCAGCTAAGTGGTTTGCTGAGCTAATTAGGGAGGCCCAGCTGAGGCCCAGCTGCAGTCATTAGCCTGCTTGGAGGTTGAGCTGGCCGTCAAGCAGGCCAGTTGTGAAGCCTTACTCCTGACACGGTTTCTCCATCACTGATAATATTTTAATCAAGATTGGGTGCTACTCTAAAAGCTATGCCCTGGGAATTATTTTGGGGAAGTTCTGTGGCCAGTGTTATAGAGGTCAGAGTACATGGTCACAAAAGTCCCTTTTGCACTTTGTGTATATAAACCTATGAAAAGAAAAGAAAATGTACCCATTAATTTCACAAACTTTAGATCAGGCCTTTGGAACAAGTGACATGTTTGGGACAAACTGTAATGTCATCAGCAATTTTGAATATTCATGGTCACATTATAAATCCTTCCCACCCACAACAAGCTTTATTTCTACAGGTGGTTTCATGGATTTACTTAGCTGAGTAATGAATAACCAATGCAAATAAGGGGTTTTTGGCCCTCTGAAAAAAACAATATTGAAGTGATCATTCTGTGGACATGGGAAGGTTTAATCATGTTAAAAAAGGAAAAGTAATAAAACTCAAATAGTAAGGCACATTACAATAGAAATAAATGTATTCTGAAAAGCAGTCATTTAAATGAATTTCTGCTGTTTTCTTCACTAAAATATTGTGAAATACTAGACAAAACATTATTTTGGTTAACATGAGTTTTCCTCTTTCATTCTGTGTTTTGGAGGTTACTTTATTTATTTGGGATAGCAAAAATTCAGGTTTCAATATCATGAAGACAGCATTGAAAAAGATCCAAATACTTATTAGAACACAAATCAGCTATTCCAGTCATTGGAGCACTAACCAAACCACATGGGTGATATATTTACAAGCAGTTATAAACAGTTATTCTGATAGTCACTACCAGTAGTTTGCTAAAAGAACATTAAAACAGTCATATTGGAGTCAGACTAATGGTCCCTCTAGCTCAGTATCTGGTCCTCCAACAGTGGCCAGTGCCAGGTGAACCGGAAGGAATGAGCAGAGCAGATAATCATCAGTTGATCCATCCTCTGTTGTTCATTCCCAGCTTTTGACAAAGAGAGGTGAAGGACATTTCAGAGCATGGTTTTGCATTCTTGCCCGCTCTGGTTGATAGTCACTGATGGGACTATCCTCCATGAATGTATCTAGTTAATTTTTTAATCCTTTTAATGCATTCACATCATCTTCTGGCAAAGAGTTCCACAGGTTGACTTCCATTGTGTGAAGAAACGCTATCTTTTGTTTATTTTAAATCTGATGCCTATTCATTTTATTGGTCAACTTCTTAGTTCTTGTGTTATGAAAAAAGAGCAAATGCACTTCCTTATCTACTTTGCCCATACCAGTCATGATTTTGTAGACATCAAACATATCCCCCTTTAGCCATCAATCTTCCAAGCTGAAAAGTCCCAGTATTCTTAATGTCTCCTTACATGGAAGCCTCTAATAATTTTTGTGGGACTTTTCTGAATGTTTTCCGATTCCAGTGTATGTTTTTTGAGATGCGGTGACCGTATCTGCATGCAATGTTCAGATGTGGGCATACCATGAATTTATAAGGAGGCAATCTGATATTTTTTGCCTTATTATCTGTCCCTTTCTTATTGATCTCCAACACTCTGTATGCTTTTTTGACTGCCACTGCACATTGAGTGGGGTTTTCAGAGAACTGGTCACAATACAAAGATCTTTCTGGAGTGGTAAAAGCTACTTTAGACTTCATCATTTCATATGTATATTGGGGATCATTTTTTCTATGCACTTTACTTTGCATTACCAACACTAAATTTCATCTGTCACTTTATTGCCCAGTCACTCAGTTTGGAAGAGCTCCTTTTGTAGCTCATGTCTGCCTGCGTCAAATCTCAGAGCCGAGGACCGACAGGATTATGGGATTCGCTTCAACACAGAGCTGATTAGGGATAATGTACTTTATTAAGCTTACTACTCCACTGCTACTAAAATTCACAGGGTACACTTTAGCAACAGAAAGCACTACAGAACAATGCTTAAAGAAGAGAAAGCCTCTTTGGAATGCTTATGCCCCTTGTGCCATGGAGATTCCTGATCCCGGAAAGCCTCATGCCAGGACTGCGATGGGTGTGGCTCCAGCTGGCACCTCCAAGGCTGGAAGTCCCCAGTGAGACTCAGCTAGGGGTGGGATTTCCTGAGTTTTTATACCTTAGTTGTTTACCACCATGCGTGCATGCACTGGCTTAACAACACTTTTACATTCCCACGAAATTAGAGAGTTGAAGCAGGGGTCAGTGCTGTATACTTCAGCATTTGGTTTTTAATTAAAGGTGTAGGGGCTGCATCCAGTAAGGGTTGTCAGGGACGATAAAGCCCATCTGATGTTTATGCCTGCATAGTTCAAGGCTGTGCCATGATGTGTACAGGAAGCATGGAAGTTTTCAATCTTGCTCTCTGAGGCCTGCAGGCATGTCACATGACGATCTGCAGGACTTAACTATCTTGAGTAGTTTTGTATCAGCTGCACATCTTGCCACTTTACTGGTTATCTCTTTTCCACGTAACTTCCCTGGTCCCAGTGCAGACCCCTGGGGGACACACTTAGTTAGCTCTCTCCATTATGAAAACTGACCTTTTATTCCTACCTATTCCTATCTTTAAACCAGTTACTGATCAGTTAAAGGACCTTCCTTCTGATCCCATGGGAGCTTACTTTGCTTAAGAGACTGGTGAGGAACATCATCAAAGACTTTCTGAAAATTTAAACATACTCATCTGGATCACTCTTGTCCACAGAGAATTATAGTAGATTAACAAGGCATGATTTCCCTCTACATAATTCAAATGAACTCTGCCAAAACAAATTGTGTTTATCAGTGTGTCTGATCTTTTCTGTTCCCTTCTGTAGCATCAAACAATATGCCTGTTCTGAAGTTAGGCTTACCAGCCTGTAATTGCTTGGATAACCTCTGGAACCCTTTTTAAAAAATGGAATCACATTAGCTATTCTCTGTCTTTTGGTACAGAGGCTGATTTAAGCCATAGGTTACATGCTATAGTTAATAGTCTGTATTTTCACATTTGAGTTCCTTCAGAACTCTTGGGCAAATATTATCTGGTCCTGGTGACTTATTACTGTTTAGTTTATCAACCTGTTGCAAAACCTCCTCTAATGACACTTCAGTTTGGTACAGTTCCTGAGATTTATTACCTTAAAAAAATGGCTCAGATTTGGGAATCTCTCCCACATCATCAGCTGTGAAAACTGATACAAAAATCCATTTGTTTTATCATATGTAGTGATTTTTATGTTGAAAATATAATAAACAATGGAAAATTATTAGCAGGTGCAACAAGCAGCTAGACTTTGGAGATTTTCCTGTTACCTTCTCAAATGCTGGCATTTTTCAGGTTGCCTGCTAAAGGAATGCATAAAAAAGGGTATGTGTGTCATCGGTCAAATATTAAACCACAGAATATGCCATGTCCAATATTATTCAGTGTGTTTACCATTCAGCTATAGATGGATCTCATCCTTAGCAATCACACAATATTGGAATTGACTCAAAGTTGACAGTTCCAGTTTGGGATAACTTTGAAAAATTTTCATTTCACACTGGAAGATAAATAAAACTTTTAGAACATTTTTGAAAAAAAAAAAGAAATTGTATCAAAATGTCAATATCTTTAACCAAAACCTCAGCTTTACAATATGTTTGACACAGGCTCCAGTCCTTGCTAGGACTGGTTTCAAGCAGTTTATTTTATTATTGGTCATTCAGGGTAGAGATTTCTACCTGAGTTCCTACTTCATGCCAAGTTATTAGTCTGGCTGCCAGACTAAAGACTATATGTGTGGTTCTAATGGTGTCTCTTTCTTCATCCCTTCAGTCCCATGAAAACTTCAATGAAATTTATGCATTTCCAAAATGCCTGGGAAATTTTTATTTATCTGAAAGCGTTTCAATCAGGTCTATTCAATATAGTATAATAATTAATAAAGCTATAGTTGCTGGTCTGTAACCCACAAAGGATTTTTTTAAACTTTTAGTAGATCAATTCAAAATACCAGGTATTTTCATTTTATGGTGACCATACAAATAAATCTTGTCTTATGGCTTCTTTCCTTCCTGTTCATGAGTGCATAAGATTACTGTGGTAATTAGGGGAGTGCAAAAAGGATTTTATTCTTGTAGAGAAAAGTTAATCATGCTGTCTGCTTTTGTTCTTTGTTTCATCTCCTGCTCAGATATGACTTTCTCTCCCACTGCTCCATGTCACATGCTTCTCTGCTTCCTATTCCTTAATTCCTGCTCCCCTACACATGCTGTTCTGTTGCCAAGATTTCTCCTGCTGTGCCAGGTTTTTTCCCTCCCTGGTTATGCAGCATAACAAAATTAAACTCACTGCTCAAGCTGCACCTCCTTGCTGCTAAGGGGATTAGCTCTGCCCAGTTTGACACTCCTTCCTAATTCTGGTTTCTACACCCCATTCTGCGTCTCTGCAACTCCCTCTTTTGACTTGGCCCTCCATGCACGTCACTGTACGCATTTCCCCCTTCAAGGGATATCAAAGGCTGCATCCACACTATGAGGTGAATTCGAATTTAAGTCAGTTAGCTCAATATTACCATGCGACTGTCTTCACTCTAAGTATATATAAATATATATATATATTTATATTATATATAAAAAAATGTACACACTTGGATTGAGGTGGAGATGGACGTGTTGAGAGTCTGTGGGTTAGTTTAAGAGGGGTAAAAAACAAGGGTGATGTCCTATTAGGAGTCTACTACAGGCCACCTAACCAGGTGGAAGAGGTGGATGATGCTTTTTTTAAACAACTAACAAAATCATACAGAGCCCAGGATTTGGTGGTGATGGGGGACTTTAACTATCCAGATATATGCTGGGACACTAACACAGCGGGGCACAGACTATCCAATAAGTTCTTAGACTGCACTGGAGACAATTTTTTATTCCAAAAAGTTGAAAAAGCCACCAGGGGAGAAACTGTTCTGGATTTGATTTTAACAAATAAGGAGGACTTCGTCGAGAATTTGAACGTGGGAGGCTGCTTGGGTGAAAGTGATCATGAAATAATAGAATCCACAATTCTAAGGACTGGTAGGAGGGAAAACAGCAAAATAGAGATCATGGATTTCAGGAAGGCAGATTTTGGTAAACTCAGAGAGCTGGTAGGTAAGATCCCATGGGAGGAAAAACTGAGGGGAAAAACAACTGAGGAGAGTTGGCAGTTTTTCAAAGAGACATTATTAAGGGCCCAAAAACAAGCTATTCCCCTATGTAGGAAAGATAGTAAATATGGGCAAAGACCACCTTGGCTTAACAAGGAGATCCTGCATGATCTCAAACTAAAAAAGGAATCCTATAAAAAATGGAAACTAGGACAAATTACAAAGAATGAACATAGGCAAATAACAGGAATGCAGGAGTAAAAGGCTAAGAGGAGAATGCAGGAGAAAGGCTAAGGCACAAAATGAGCTCCAACTAGCTACAGGCATAAAGGGTAACAAGAAGGCCTTTTACAAATATATTAGAAACAAGAGGAAGACCAAGGACAGGGTAGGGCCATTGCTCAGTGAGGAGGGAGAAACAGTAACAGGGAACTTGGAAATGGCAGAGATGCTTAATGATTTCTTTGTTTCGGTCTTCACAGAGAAGTCTGAAGGAATGCCTGACATAGTGAATGGTGGTGGAAAAGGGGTAGAGTTAGTTTTTGAAATAAAAAAAGAACAAGTTAAAAACCATTTGGAAAAATTAGATGTCTGCAAGTCACCAGGGCCTGATGAAATGCATCCTAGAATCCTCAAGGAGCTGATAGAAGAGGTAGCTGAGCCGTTAGCTCTCATTTTTGGAAAGTCATGGGAGACAGGAGAGATTCCAGAAGACTGGAAGAGGGCAAACATAGTGCCCATCTACAAAAAGGGGAACAAGAACAACCCAGGAAATTACAGGCCAGTCAGCTTAACTTCTGTGCCAGGAAAGGTAATGGAGCAGGTAGTTAAGGAAGTCATCTGCAAGCACTTGGAAGGTAGTAAAGTGATAGGGAACAGCCAGCATGGTTTTGTTAAAAACAAATCATGTCAAACCAACCTGACAGCTTTTTTTGACGCGATAACAAGACTCGTAGATAAGGGAGAAGCAGTGGATGTGGTATACCTAGACTTTAGTAAAGCATTTGATACGGTCTCGCATAATATTCTTATCGACAAACTAGGCAAGTCCAACTTAAATGGGGCTGCAATAAGGTGAGTGCATAACTGGCTGGCTAATCGTACCCAGAGAGTAGTTGTTAATGGTGCTCAATCCTGCTGGAAAAGCATAACAAGTGGGGTTCCGCAGGGGTCTGTTTTGGGACCAGTTCTGTTCAATATCTTCATTAATGATTTGGATATTGGCATAGAAAGTACGCTTATTAAGTTTGCAGATGATACCAAGCTGGGAGGGGTTGCAACTACCTTGGAGGATAAGGTCATAATTCAGAATGATCTAGATAAATTGGAGAAATGGTCTGAAGTAAACAGGATGAAGTTTAATAAAGATAAATGTAAGGTGTTGCACTTAGGAAGGAATAATCTGTTTCACACATACAGAATGGGAAAAGACTGTCTAGGAAGGAGTACAGCAGAAAGGGATCTAGGGGTTCTAGTAGATCACAAGTGAAATATGAGTCAACAGTGTGATGCTGTTGCAAAAAAAGCAAACATGATTCTGGGATGCATTAGCAGGTGTGTTGTGAACAAGACACGAGAAGTCATTCTTCCGCTCTACTCTGCACTGGTTAGGCCTCAGCTGGAATATTGAGTCCAGTTCTGGGCAACCCAATTCAAGAAAGATGTGGAGAAATTAGAGAAGGTCCAGAGAAGAGCAACCAGAACGATAAAAGGTCTGGAGAACATGACTTATGAAGAAAGGCTGAAAGAATTGGGCTTGTTTAGCTTGGAAAAGAGAAGATTGAGGGGGGACATGATAGCGGTTTTCAGATATCTTAAAGGGTGTCATAAGGAGGAGGGAGAAAACTTGTTCTTCTTGGTCTCTGAGGAGAGAACAAGAGGCAATGGACTTAAGCTGCAGCAAGGGAAGTTTAGGTTGGACATTAGGAAAAAGTTCCTAACTGTCAGGGTGGTCAAGTACTGGAATAAGTTGCCAAGGGAGGTTGTGGAATCTCCCTCGCTGGAGATATTTAAGAACAGATTAGATAGATGTCTATCAGGGATGGTGTAGATAGTGGTCGGTCCTGCCATCGGGGCAGGGGACTGGACTCAATGGCCTCTTGAGGCCCCTTCCGGTCCTAGTGTTCTATGATTCTGTGATTCTATGAATATAGAGATTACAATGTTGCCATTACCTGGCGGCTATAGTGTCAAGCTCAAATTCAGAAGTTCGATTAAAGGCAAGAGTAGAAGTGCCACATCTTAAAATTGAATTTATTAGCCTCCAGAGGGCTACGTCTACACGTGAAGCCTACATCGAAGTAGCCTATTTCGATGTGGTGACATCGAAATAGGCTATTTCGATGAATAACGTCTACATGTCCTCCAGGGCTGGCAACGTCGATGTTCAACATCGACGTTGTGCAGCACCACATCGAAATAGGCGCTGCGAGGGAACGTCTACACGCCACAGTAGCACACATCGAAATAAGGGTGCCAGGCACAGCTGCAGACAGGGTCACAGGGCGGACTCAACAGCAAGCCGCTCCCTTAAAGGGCCCCTCCCAGACACACTTGCACTAAACAGCACAAGATCCACAGAGCCGACAACGAGTTGCAGACCCTGTGCATGCAGCATGGATCCCCAGCTGCCGCAGCAGCAGCCAGAAGCCCTGGGCTAAAGGCTGCTGCCCACGGTGACCATAGAGCCCCGCACGGGCTGGAGAGACAGCGTCTCTCAACCCCCCAGCTGATGGCTGCCATGGAGGACCCCACAATTTCGACGTTGCGGGACGCGGATCGTCTACACGGTCCCTACTTCGACGTTGAACGTCGAAGTAGGGCGCTATTCCAATCCCCTCATGAGGTTAGCGACTTCGACATCTTGCCGCCTAACGTCGAAGTTAACTTCGAAATAGCGCCCGACGCGTGTAGCCGCGACGAGTGCTATTTCGAAGTTAGTGCCGCTACTTCGAAGTAGCGTGCACGTGTAGACACAGCCGAGGTGTCCCATATGAAACCCACAATGCCCTTCAGTGCTCTGCTCCAACCGCTGCTATCCAAGTGCGCCAGAACTAAGTAACAGAAAGACCATGGATTTCAAAGCAGGAGCAGCGAGCCTGTGGTTGTGGGCTCATGTTTATATAACAGTGTGAGGTGTGAAGTGAACACCCTATCACCTGGGTTGTGTAGCTACCTGGTCTTCCTGTGCCTCCTTTTCCTGCGCATATATTGCCTGGTTGTGTTGTTTCATTCTCTCATGCGTCCCTGGACATTTCCCACTGCAGTTCCAGGCCCACTGGGGAATCCAGTTGTCAAATGGTTCCCCTTTTCACTCCTCCCTATTTAGAAGCAGGCCTTAGTAGAGGTAGATAACACACTCCTCTGTTTTCTCATTATCTGCATTTCCTCAGTGATCCAGGCCCTTTAAGCATTCTGAGTGGCTGTTGTAAAGAAGCAGGAAGAGTCAGTAATGTTGGACTGACAGGCTCTTCACAGGTCACCGGTAAGTATGCCATAATTTGGAAATTACTGTTGCAGACAGTGTTGCCGAAATGGATATTTAGGACTCAAATGGAGATTTTTACACTGTAAAACAGACACCAGCTGCATCTGTAGTCAGCACTGCTGAAGCCTTTTCAGAGTAGTACGAGGGATTTATTACCTTTTAATTAGGAATACATACATCATGTCCTCACTGTTGTAGTAAACAGAACTAAACACTTGCTATGGATCTTTCAGAGGATGTACATGGTATAGTTTTAACACATTTCCATTGATACTCCCCTTGTGAAACAAGAGGACTGTGAACTCTGCAATAGTACAGTGGTCACTGTCTTATCTTCACCTTTGCCCTTGCATCTATTACTGCCTGCCTCGCATAACTCCCATGCCCTTTTTTAAAGGCATTGTACAGCCTTTATCTATACTGTTTGTAGCCTTTATCTATACAGCCTTCAAGTATCTTCAGTGTTACTGACAGCAGGAAGCCAAGAACATTCTCCATTCAGTGAAACGGGAAGCAAGATAGTTTCGTTCCTATATGCTCAGGCTGGTAACTCTTTACATTTTCATGTTACCTTCCTTATCGTGAGTCAAATTTAGGAAGGTGGCTGAATATTAAAGTGACTTAAATACTCTGCATGATCCAATCTTCTTTTGGTCTGCTCTCCTTCTCTTCATAGTTGCTTTAAATTACGTTTGCAGAAAAGATAACAGTTCTTCAAGGAGTACCTCCGTGGATGTTTTACTTTAGTGCTATGTGTACATGACAGGCTTTTCCCACTAAAACTGGGCTTGTGTTGGGAAAAACCTTGAAGCATCTACACTCAAAATGCACTTTGTTGACAAAACTCAGCACCCCCGTCAGCAGCGTTATACCTCTTCCCATTCAGGTGTAACACCTCTCTTGACAGTGTTCTGTCGACAAAACAGCCATGTAGACACTCCAGGGCCCTTTTGTTGACAGACAGGGCTTCCAGTTCACCACGCAGCCCTGTTTGCAGAGCTTCTGGTCAGCTGTTCTATCAAGAGAGGGCCGGGCAGTCTGGCTGCTCTCTGTCGACAGAGTGGATTGCTCTTTCAATTTGCTTTTGTGTGTAAATGTGATCTGTTAATAGAAGTTTTGCTGGGAAATCAATTCTGACAGTAATTTCTGTCAACAGATGCTTCTTGTGTAGACATAACCTGGGTAAATCTGTACCCCTGCACTTGTAATTAGATTTTTTCTTTTTTTGTAGCAGTCTCTGGTAGAGTCACATATGTGCTGTCCCCATGTCACACCATCTCATGTGGTTAAATAGCACTTTTCAATCAAATCTCCCTCAGTTCTTTCTCTGTCATTCTCTGCCTGAGAGAGAGCTGCTGGCAAAACCTCTCAGCTTCTCTAAATCTAGCTTTAACTTTAGTTAGTAAATAAACATTGTCTCATTTATTCTTTAAAAAAAGAATTCTTTACCTTAGGACTTTGAATTTCCATTATTAGGATATCCCTTGGCACAGCATAGTTACCTTCCCTTACAAGAGAAATCCCTAGTCTAATCACCCAGATCCCTGGATTTTAAATATTGCCTTGTTTTCTGGTCCTCAATCCCAGAATGTGACATGCATTCTCCATGCCTACATCTGCACTAGAAGGTTCTTCCAAAAAAACCCATGAAGTGCCTACACACAAAATGCATGCTTTTGATATTAAATTAGAAGAATGCAGCACTTTTCCTGGTGGCCCTCTTCCACTCTTGGATGAAGAAGATCATCTTTTTCCAAAAGATTATTTAGGAATAAAGTGTGTGTAGATGTCCTGGTGACCCTTCTTTCGAAAGAGCAGTCCTCCATGGTGCCAGCCAGCTGGAGCTGGGAGACGCCCTGGCCAGTGTAATTGGAGCGTTATACTCTCTGCATCCAGCCACCTTTAAAGATGCAGGAACCCCCAGAATTCCCATGGCAGGAAGCTAAGAGCACAAAGGCAGCAAGGAGAGCAGCTGCTCACACCCATGTTCTCACAGCCATGCCTCACAGCAACCTTGAGCCAATGGCCAAAAGTCAGCCACACCATGACCTCCAGGTGCCCCCCCCCCCCAGGGAGCAGACTGAAGGGATCCCAGGAGGCCATCCGGGCCACCAAATATCATGCTCCCTTATGGATGGAGCCCAAGCTTTGGAACCTACTGGGACTCGGCAGGATGAGAATGCCCTCTGGTAGATCACCAGCAAGAGGTGGCCCATGGACTCCCCACCCAGACACTGGAGCAGATGCACTCCAAAGTCAAGGAGCTGCAGCAGGGGTATGCCAGAGCCAGGGACATGACCAGTTAGTCAGGGGCAGGATCCTCCACCCACTCCTTCTATAAGCAGCTGCACAGCCTCCTTGGGAGTGAGGACAGCTTTTTTTTTTTTTTTCAAAAGAGATCTTCCAGATGAACTTTATTCGAAGGATCGCTATAGCATAGCCCAAGCCCACGTGTCTGCTGCCAAGGTAAGAGACACACACCACAAAAGTATTCATACAGTCACAGTCTCAGCGTACAACTGCAGATCTTGGCCCCCTCCTGAGGACCACTCTCCAATGTCAACATTTGACAGAGGTTTCCCACCACCTTTTCAGAGGAGAGTGCACAAAGTAAGAGATTCTAAACTCCCCTTCTCAGGTATCTGCCAAAACAAGCATTCCCTGACCTGCCACACCCACGACTACTGACCACACAGAGACCATCCACCTCTGAGATAACAGGACCATGTGGTATTCTGGATGCCATGTAAGCCAAAGGCCCTATGTGCTCTAGCTCACAATTTGGCACTAAAGGGAAATCTACCATCTACCATACCATCACAGTGTGGAAGCTGGCCACCCCAGATATTCCTCCATACAGCTGGAGCCTATCCAAACATGTGACACTGAGTAGGACAACAGTGCTTATAGTCTAAAGTGCCACCTTCTGCATCCACAACAGATAGTGCATGACTCTTTGCATCAACAACTGTACTGAGAGCATCAGTACCACTGACAACACCCTTCTTTGTACCAATCCTCTTGGTGCCACAGCAATTTCTGTCATAAACATCTTCTGGTTTCATCAGTATTGGAATCTATACTTCTCGGTAGTGACCTCTCTCCCACATGCTTGTTACTGGGCCAACTTACCATGCCACTCACATTAGCTGCTTCTTTAATCAGCAACAAGGATGATGATAATTACTGGGAAACCTATTCTTCTCATCATTCCTCATTTGTGCACACCAGCTCAGTCTGCCAACGCACCATGGATACTACCCCAGACCTGAAACTCAAGGATTCTCCCACCCCGGGATGAGGCCACCTGTGCCATTTCCACCACAGTGCCCACACTGAGGCCCAGGGGCAGCATTATGCCAACACTATGCTAAACCTCCCAGTCCACTTTGGGAAAGGGCTGGGCATTCGCCATCACCGTCAGTACTGCCAGAAGAGGCAGTCAATGAATTAAAGGATACTTCAGAACACAAAGTCACACCAGCAGCCAATTTTTTCATTCTCTTCTCCAGATGAAGTTATCATGCCCTCCAATGCCCATGACAGAGACGACTTTAAACAGATCCAGGAACTGTTTAAGAAAATTGCAGATTCCCTGGAAATACTGTTGCAAGAAGTTGTGGAGCTCCAACATAAGCTGCTGCACATCCTCAAGACTTCAACCCTCTCCAGGACTTCCTTCCCAATCAATGAGGCCCTCATGGATCTAACAAAAAACATTAGGCAGATCCCAGCAACAATTTCATCCACCCACAAAGAGCGAATAAAAATATTATGTCCCTTCCAAGGGGATGGAATTTTAATTTTTACACCCTACACAAAGTCTCTAGGGGTAGGGGCCATGTATGAGTAGGGAAGATGACACCAGTCTAGATTCACCCAACGTGACAGGAACTGAAAGAGGCTTTATTTTGGGGGATAAAGTTTACTCTTCAGCAACCTTATGGTTCAGAATTACAAACTAAGAATCACTAATTGCCAAATACAATCACTCCGGTTACTCAAAATTGTCTGACTTTACTGAACATGTACCAGAAGACAAAAAAGAATGATTTAAAGTGTTTCTGTCTGAGAGTCAATGTTTAGCTTGCATAACTTTGGAAACTCCACTGGACATAGCAGATACAGTGGTACATGCTATCACCAATTCCATAGTAATGAAGCAAGCTACCTGGGTCCGCCTCTCATGTTCGCCCAAAGATTTACAATGAGTAGTTGAAGATCTCCTGTTTGTAGGCCTCAATCTGTTTGTGTCAAAAACAGATAATTCCCTTCACAATTTGAAGGACTCCAAAGCAATAAACCAATCAGGGTAGGGATAGCTCAGTGGTTTGTGCATTCACCTGCTTAAACCCAGGGTTGTGACTTCAGCCCTTGAGAGGGGCTGTTTAGGGGTCTGGGGCAAATAGAGCCAATAAAAAAGATGTTGAACAGTTTACTTATCTCTGTAGTTTTGTGAATAAAGATGGTGGTACTGACCAAGGAATCAAATCCAGGATTGGCAAAGCCACAGCAGCATTTCAAACTCTGTGGCCAGTATGGAGATCATGCAACATGTCTGTCGAAACAAAGCTGAGAATCTTCAATTCAAATGTAAAGTCCATCCTGCTGTGTGCCTGTGAATCATGGTGCACCACAAAGTTCTCAACACACAAACTGCAGACATTTTTGAATAGATGCCTGAGGTACATATTTCAAATAAGATGGCAAGACAAAGTCACAAATGAACATCTGTGGACACGAACAGGCCAAGAGCCAGCGGGGGTCCAAATAAAAAGGAGAAAATGGGGATGGCTGGGACATACTTTGAGGAAATCCCCATCCAGCATTGTTCGACATGCCCTAAAATGGAATCCTCTGGGGAAAAGCAGCCGAGGAAGACCTCAAATAACATGGAGGAGATCTACAGTCACGGAAGCACAAGAACTGGGATATTCATTGGGGCCAGATTGAAGCCATTGCCCAAGATAGAACCAGGTGGAGGAGCCTTGTGGATGACCTATGCCCCACTTGGGGTTCACGGGTTTAACTAACATGTTGTTAATCCATTTCAATCAACCCATTAATCTCCCACTGTTCTTCCCAAAATGTCATGGGAATAAATGCCTTATGCCCTGGACATCTGAAGAGCACTAACATTTTATATTGACAGGACAAAATCTTTCAGAAAATCATTGACATTATTTCTTTCTATCATAGAAAGATCAAAGTGGAATGCCATCTGCAAAGAAAGGCTATCTAAATGGATCTTCAATTACAATGACCATTATCACCACCAGTACCTACAAACACCTCCAGAGAGCTGAATGTACTCTGCCAGAATATTCTCTGCCTTGATTGCCTTCCTCAATAATGTGCCTATTATAAACATGTGTAAATCAGCAAACTTGCGTGTCACCCTACGTATTCACAGCCCATTAAGTCAAGAGCAGCATTTGTCATCAGATGCTGTATTTGGACTTGTGGATAATAAAACCATCATGCCTTCAACTCAGAAACTTCTCCCTTCTACTGAGCACTGTTCTATAGTCACCTACTGGGATGGAAGAAGCACCAATAGGAGCACTCCTTGAAAAAGAAGAGAAAGTTTACTTGCTGTGTGCAGTAACTGAAGTTCTTTGAGAGGGTTATCCCTGTGGGTGATCTACTAATTTCTTTTGTCTCTTCTACTTTGGAGTTTTTCCATGCTAGATACTCTGTGGTAGAAAAAAAACGAAGGGAGGATTGTATAATCCTGTATAATTGCCGGAGACAGTGTGAGATGGGGACAGCACATTATACAACACAACCAGAGAGAGAAAAAGAGAGAGAGGAAGACGGAGGGAGAAAAAGGAAAGTAGTTAATTAAATCTTTTTTTCCCAGATTCAACTCTGCAAACAGTATACTCAGTTTTCACTTATGTTAGTATGTGGGTCACATCTCCATTATGTATTCATCTCTTCTTACATTAACTCTAGGAAATATAATTTGCACTGTGCCGCATGGAAGAACAACAAATATAATAATCTTCCATTACCAGTCAGTCAACACACAAGGCTATATTTAATCTTTCCACTTCACTCAAGAAATATATTTTATTGCACTGCTAGTGAAGTTTAGACATGTTGAACTAAGGCATGGATTGCTGTCACTGGTGATTGATTACTTTTTCTTTCAATTTATTAAATGTAGAAATCTTATGTTTTATTGGCACCATCACAGAAAATTGAAACCTCAAATTTAGCATTGCATCAAAATTGCCTTTTTGCATATATAGGACTCCTGGCCAAATTTTCACAATTGCCATAAAGGGGTAGCCATGTTAATCTGTAGCTTCACAGGTAACAAGCAGTCCTGTAGCACCTTAGAGACTAACATGTATTAGGTTCTGAGCTTTCCTGGGTAAGACCTACTTCCTCAGATGAATGTAGTAGACAAATAGATTTCATACAGTAGTGGGAGGGTGGGGGGAGGAAGAAAGGAAGGAAAAAAATGTGTTGCCTGTCATTAGTAGGATGTGTCTCATTCCTGCAAATATCAAAGGTGGGGCAAGTGCCCTTGTTATGTATAAGATAGTTAAGATCTCTATTCAGGCCTAGGTTAAATATTCTTCATCTATCACAGGATGTAACCACATCAGCCACACCAAAAGGGGCTCACACACCTGCACATCCAGTAATGTGATATATGCCATCCTGTGCCAGCAATGCCTCTCTACCACGTACATTGGCCAAATCAGACAGCCTCTGTGCCAAAGGATGAGTGGACATAAATAAACCCAACATCAGGAATTGGAAATACACATAAATCAATAGGGGAACATTTTAACCTCCCTGGACATACAATAATGGATTTAAAAATAGCCATTCTTTTACAAAAGAATTTTAAGGCAAGATTCCACAGGATTACAGAGGGAAACTTCTGAACTGGAATTCATTTACAAATTTGACATGTTTAACTTAGGCCTGAATAGAAAACTTAACTATTTTATGGATTACAAAAGCAATCTCCCCACCTTTGCTATTTGCAGAAATAGGGACACATCTTACTTTATAATTTGCTTCATTAACTGGTCCTGCTAGTGAGAGGTAGCCCCACTTTTGGCCTTAAACTCCTGCAGTCTGGGTATTTTTGCTGGTGCGACATGGGAGAAAAATGCCATGTAAGTGGTTGTGGTTATCTGATGTCATCTTCCCATATTGCATTGCCCTCCCATGGAAAACAATAATAGGGTAGGATAGGATAGTAGGATACTAAAGGTTTGTGAAAAAGAAATTTTGTGAGGCTGGTTTTTGGCTTCCCAGTTCATTACAAAAAAAGTGCCCAACATGGGGAATGAGGCTCACCAAATTAACACACACTAATGCTTCTGTGCCCTGGGATCACCCAGGAGCCTGTGTCATCTCAACCAGACCTCTGGCCACTTTTTCCTGTGTTAAAAGGGCCAATGTCTGAGGAAAGGGTAGGGTAGGATAAGAAATAACAGAAATATCAAAGATTTTACAAAAAGCAGTGGGTGTCTGCAATGGGCTTAAACTGAAGCAAGGTGTCTGTATTTGTGTCATCTTAACTGGCCCTCCAGCCACTTTTCCCTGTGTTAAGATGGCCAAAACTTGAAAAAAGAGAAGTATAGAAAAGGCTAGGGAAAAGATTTTTGGCCTCCCTCTTCACTTCACAGAGTTGTTCAATGTGGGGTAAGGGACTCACCAAATTTCAACAAGCGGGACTGATGAGGCGGGGCTGGGGGCGGGCAGCCCCGATTGACTGTTAGGGAGCTGGACCCCCTCATCCCATGGAGAGGTTGGGTGGAATGGAGGATGAAGGGCCAGTTCGCGTGGTCTCTTCAGGTGTGGAGACCAGTCCTGACTGTGTGTGTGGGGGGTGGTCCTAACATTGCCATAGGGGGTTGTGGGGTCTGTGGCTACAGAGCCATTTGAAATGTTCCCTTTGGTGGCAGCAAGGCCCCAAAAATCTTAGCCGCTAGGAGAGAATTTCCCCGGGCAGCAGCAAGCCCCCAAAATTCTTTCCCACCTCTGGAGCCCTCACTACATGCAAGCCAGGATATGCTTCTCCCTGGCAGCATGGTCCAAACTGAACAGCAAGCACATCCTTTTCTTGAGTCGGGGGCTAGCCACATGATGTGGTTGGGTGTGGGAAAGACCCTGACTGTGTGGTTCTGGTGGGGGAGGGAGCAGGGGCCCTTGCACAAATGTGAACTGCAGAAAAGAAGTTTCTCAGCCTCTCATACAAGTGTGACCCCCACAACTGTCTACCTGCCACATGTTGTGGTAGAGCAGGAGCTGGCACCACCACTGAAAAACAAATCCAAGTGCTCAGCTTCAAGACATGGAGACAAAACCATGAACTCCACATTGGGTCTATTTTTAATGGGTAGATGACCTCACAGCACTGATAGCAAAGAAATAAAGAAGTTTTTAGCCTCTCATACAAGCATGACTCTATAGCCCTGGGGTCCCTGGTGCTGAATTCAAATTCTTGGGCTTCCTATTACCTAATTCCTGTGCACCTGCAGAGCAGTGGAGATTGAAGCAGCCAGAGTGGAGGACTGTGGGGCATTGTGGGCTACATATGGGACACCTCTGAAGGCTAATAAAGTCTATTAATATGCATGGCGCTTACACACTAGCCTTCCTTGGAACTTTTAAATTCAAACTTAACACTACACCCAGGCACTTTTGATGATGTTATATTGACCTTAGCACTCCCTAAATTCAAGCTAAAGTTATTTACAGTGAAGACAGTGACAATATAAAAACATAGATTCATAGAATCCTAGACTCATAGAATCCTAGAGCTGAAAGGAACCTCAGGAGGTCATTGAGTCCAGCCCCCTGCTTCAAGCAGGATTAACCCCAACTAAGTCATCCCAGCCAGGACTTTGTCAAGCTGGAACTTAAAAACCTCTATGGATGGAGATTCTACTACTTTTCTTGGTAATGCATTCCAGTGCTTCACCACCCTCCTGGTGAAGTAGTTTTTCCCAGATATCCTACTTACTCCTCTCCTTCTGTAACTTCAGACCATTACTCCTTGTTCTGCCATCTGTCACCACTGAGAACAGTTCCTCTTCATCCTCTTTCGAGCTCCCCTTCAGGAAGTTGAAGGCTGATATTAAATCACCCTACAGTCTTCTTTTCTGCAAACTAAATAAGCCCAAAAAACACTCAGCCTCTCCTCATAGGTTATGTGCTCTAGCCCCTTAATCATTTTTGTTACCCTCCACTGAACCTGTTGCAACACATCCACATCCTTTCTATACTCAGGAGCCAAAACTGGATGCAATATTCCAGATGTGGCTTCACCAGTGCCGAATAGAGGGGATCAATAACTTCTCTAGACCTGCTCCAAATGCTCCTCCTAATGCAGCCCAATATGCCATCGGCCTTTTTGGCTACAAGGGCACACTGTTAACTCATATCCAGCCTTTCATCCACCATAATCCTTAGGTCCCTTTCTGCTGTACTGCTGCTTAGCCAGTCAGTCCCCAGCCTATAAAAGTGCTTGAGATTCTTCTGTCCCAAGGGCAAGACTCTACACTTCTCCTTGTTAAACCTCATCAGCTTTCTTTTGACCCAATCCTTCAGTTTATCCAGGTCATTCTGGATCCTATCTCTACCCTCCAATGTATCTGTCTTGTCTCCTAGATTGGTATCATCCACAAACTTGCTGAGGGTGCAATCCAGTCCCTCATCCAGGTCATTAATACAGATGTAGAACAACAACAGCCCCAGAACTGAGCCTTGCAGCACTCCGCTTGGAATCAACTGCCATCCAGATATTGAGCCATTGACAACTACCCGTTGGGCCCAGCCATCAAACCAGCTTTCTACCCATCTTATAGTCCATGTATCCAAATCATACTTCCTCAGCTTAATGGCAAGAATGTTGTGGGAGACTGTATCAAAAGCTTTGCTGAAGTCAAGGTATATCACATCCACTGACTTCCCATGTCCACAGAACCTGTTACGTCATCAAAGAAGCTAATCAGATTAGTCAGGCATGACTTGCCCTTGGTGAATCCATGTTGACTACTTTTGATCACTTTCCCCTCTTCCAAGTGTTCCAAAATGGATTCCTTGAGAATCCCTTCCATTATTTTCCCAGGGATTGAGGTAAGGCTGACCAGACTATAGTTCCCTGGATTGTCCTTCTTTCCTTTTTTTAAAGATGGGCACAACATTTGTCTTTTTCCAGTCATCCGGGATCTCTCCTGATCTCCAAGAGTCTTCAAATATAATGGCCAAAGGCTCAGCATTGACATATGCCAATTCCCTCAGCACACTTGGGTGCATTGAGTCCAGACACATGGATTTGTGTACATCCAGTTTTTCTAAGTAGTTCATAACTCGTTCCTTCTCCACTGAGGGCTGCCCTCCACCTTCTCATACTCCATTGTCTAGCACCATCATGTGGGAGCTGTCCTTGTCCATGTAGACTGAAGCAAAAAAAGCATAGAGTACTTCAGCTTTTCTTACATCATCTGTCACTAGGTTACCTCTCTCATCCAGTAACAGC
This sequence comes from Carettochelys insculpta, assembly GCF_033958435.1. Lineage (NCBI taxonomy): Eukaryota > Metazoa > Chordata > Testudines > Carettochelyidae > Carettochelys > Carettochelys insculpta. The sequence goes on along the minus strand of NC_134139.1, from coordinate 181,899,027 downwards.
CCCACATCTTCCCTGATAACCCTCTTATTGTTAACTTGCCTGTAGAAATCCTTCTTGTTACCCTTCACATCCCTTGCCAGCAGCAGTTCCAATTGTGCTTCCACTTTCTTGATTACTCCCCAGCATTCTCCAGCTGTATGTTCATACTCCTCCTCAGTCAGCTGTCCACATTTCCACTTCTTATATGCATCCTTTTTGAGTTTAACTGACCAAGAATTTCCCTATTAAGCCAAGCTGGTTGCCTACCATAATTGCATTTCTTACAACGCAGCGGAATGGTTTGTTCCTGTGACTTCAGTAAGACTTCATTAAAACACTGCCACTTCTCCTGAACTCTTTTCCCCTTCATCTTTGTTTCTCAAGGGATCCTGCCCAACAGTTCTCTCAGGGAGTCAGAGTCTGTTCTTTTGAAATCAAGGGTCTGTATTTTACTGCTCATCTTCCTTCCTTTTGTCAGGATTCCGAAATCTACCATCTCCTGGTCGCTGCAGCCCAGGTTGTCACCCACTTCTATTTCTCCTACTACTTCTTCCCTGTTTGTCAGCAGCAGGTCAAGTTGTGCATGGCCCCTGGTTGGGTCCATCAGCACTTGTACCAAGAGGTTATCCCCAACATTCTCCAAAAACTTCCTGGATTGTCTGTATGCTGCTTTATTGGTCTCCCAGCAAATGTCTGGATGATTAAAGTCTCCCATGAGAACGAGGGCCTGTGATCTGTAAGCTTCTCTTAGCTGTCTGAAGAAATTCTCATCTACCCCATCTCCCTGATTCGGTGATCTATAGCAGACACTAACTACAACATCACCTGTCTTGCTTCTGCCTCTGAACTTAACCCAAAGACACTCTGCTGGCTTTTCTCCTTCCTTATACTGGAGCTCCGAGCAATCATACTGCTCCCTCACATAGAACACAACTACACCTCCTTTTGTCCCCTGCCTGTCCTTCCTAAAAATTAGAACTGGATCACAATGTAAAATATTCATAAACCTTTGACACTAATCAGATGCACTGTTGGAGGGAAAACAGCAGACAGTGTTTTAGTTTAGGTATCCAACAGTAAATATACCATTATGGAAATTAAGCAGCTGCTTAACCCCTAAGTCATAACGTTCTTGCAAAGCATTGTGAGTGGAGAGTATTATATCCTTTGGAGATGGTTTTGCTCATCAGTTTTCCTTGAATCCAGCTATAGTTATTGCAATTATTATTCAAAGTTACATTTATATATAAATATAAAGCTGTATTTAGTTCATTTATTCTGGGTACTCAAACAGTGAGTGCCAAATTGGAGAAAGCTTGCAAAGGAGGCTCTAAAAGTTAACTAGAAGAGGAAAAGTCGAAATACTGCTTGCGTTTATTACTTCTTGCTAGGAGCAGTTGGGACCTCCTGTGGTCAAACAGTTAGTTAAAAATTAGCTATTTGGGTACTAAAAGGAGAGTTAAAAATATCCTCTCAATTGTAACCAATGAAGCAAGAGTATATTTCAACTAAATTAGCTGACAATGTTGCGTAACATATGTAAACACTGTGTGCATAGGCTGTCCTTCATTTTCACAGATACCCTGATACACCACTTTAATTAGAGGCTTTATCTGCTAAACCACTTTCTCTGAACACTTTTCTCACATTTAGGTATATTAGCTTCCACACACTGCAATACATTATGCATTATTAATAGTGTCCACCATATCAAAACACTACTTAAAAACAGATTTTATTCCCTAAAGTTCTTGTCAATTGACATCACTGTTCTGTTTAAAGGAAAATGTATTCATCTCCTCCCCTTTTGAGTCAGGCTCCACTGTTTTATCAAAAAGCTGTGAAAGATTTCTCTAATCTGTGTAGAGAGAGTAATATATTTTGCAACCATGTTGTCATTCTCCATCTTTCCTGATTAAATGGCTTGGTATCACAGCAGATCCTACCCTAGAGCCTGGGAACAGTCAAGGGCTGTTCTTTTGGATTTAAAATACCAAAGTAACCCCTCTTATCCTACAAAGAAAGACTGTTCTGCTGTATTTGGAAATTAACATCACTAGTTACGAACTGCCATGTTGTAACATTAAACTAGCATTCCATGAAAGAATAATAAAAACAAAATTGGGAGTATTTTTAAAAAAATCCCCTTTGTGTGTCACAGTGCCAACAGGTTACAAAAGAAAATAATTTTGAGATCTCCCTTTCCATGTACCCATAAGGAAAGAGAAGCTGGTGGCACTCTTGCTGGTAACAGATCATATTCTTGTATTGAAAAAGAGAGTTCTAATGACTCCATGGATAGTCCACAAGGCAAAGTTTTGCAGGTAGGAAAAGACTGGGCTGAAGGGGGTCGGATCCAATGGTGGTGTTACACCCCAGAAAACTTACACATGTTTGCGAGGGCTTTAGTTATCATTTACCTCTTCTACCCCTTTAGGGAAGCAACTAATCGAGAAGCTTGTATTTTTTGGCAAGCTGCAAGGAGATGAATGAGTTAGTGCACAAGAAACTGTTGCTTCTACTCATTGTTAATTTAAATAAGTTGCAAAGTTTTGTCCCAGAGGTGTGTGTATTTCAATGGTGGAGAAAGTGATGCCAGCATGATAAAGCCCTCAGGGATCCTTGTGGATAAAATGAGCCATGAAAAATGTGCTAGCAGTGACTGACAATAAAAATTGCCTGGGGCATATTTAACCTAATTTTTTCACTTATGGATTAGTTCTCTTCACTCTTTTTCCCTGCAGTACTACAGGGAGTCCACTGAATACTGTGTAGATGTTTATATTGCAGAGTTGGTTTCTCTCTTTAGAGAAAGGATTTGCATTGGTGCTCCTTCCTTCTCTCTGCTGATACTTATCCTATGCAAATAACATATTGTCTTGCTGCTGTACTTTTGATCTGGAGAGAAAATAAGTCTACACCAAAGGTTGCTGGTTTCCTTTTTAGGCTTTGTGGCAACTGTACATCTGGTGCACAAGTACATCCCTTTCTTTCTCTGCTTCCCAGAGTTTGCAGGTGTCCTCTCTGAACCTTTATGTTTCAATAACTCTATCTCCATATGGGGCTTTGTTTGGTTTTTCATTTTTGTTTTGCTCTGAATCCCATACAGCCAGAGCAAATAGCTTCACAATGGTTGATGCACTTATTCAGTTTGCAGAAGAGAAGACTGAGGGGCAATTTGATAGCAGCCTTCAACTTCCTGAAAGGAAGCTCTAAAGAGGATGGACAGAGACTGTTCTCAGTAGTGATGGATGGCAAAATATAAAGCAATGGTCTAAAGTTACAGAAGGAGAGGTATAGGTTGGATATTAGGAAAAACTATTTCACCAGGAGGGTGGTGACGCACTGGAATGCATCACCAAGAGAGGTGGTAGAATCTCCACCCCTGGAGGTTTTTAAGTCCCTTTTTAACAAAGTCCTGGCTAAGATGATTTAATTGGGGTTCATCCTTGCTTTAGTCAGGGGGCCGGACTAGATGACTTCCTAAAGTTCGTTCCAGACCTGGAATTCTAAGATTCTGTGATTCTATGATATGTGACTGGAATGGATTATACCATGATGATACCAGTGAAGTATAACCTACATGGAGCTACTAAAAGATGTGTGCAACGCCATTGCCAGAGTAATCATCACTGGTACAGTCAAGATGGTAGGCATCTTGGAGTACCACAGTCATCAGTACGAAGTTCTGTTCTGTTCAATGTGGTTGTCATTATCTAAAGCATTAGTGGAGAGAGTACACTTATAAAAAGTGCATCTGATGCCAAGTTGGAAGGGGTTGCAGGTGTTTTGGAGGGTAGGATGAAAATTGAAAATGCTCTGGACATACTGGGAAAATGGTCTAAAGTAAACAAGAATTCAATAAGGACACATGTAGTGTACTCCACTTAGACATGAACAATCAGTTGCACACATGCAAAATGGGAAATGGCTATCTAAGAAGGAGCACTGAAGAAAGGGATTTGTGGATTAGACTGGTAAGTGGGGAAGGTTAGTTCAGTGGTTTGACCATTACTGTAGTAAGCCCAGGGTTGTGAGCTCAGCCCCTGAGAAGGCCCAGTTAGGGATCTGGAGCAAATAGACTGTGGTGGGGAAGGAAGTCTCCTCCAGCTCTGTGAGATGTGTATCACTCTCAATTTTTTTCATAAGTCAACAGTGTAACACTGTTGCAAAAAAAAAAAAAAGAGCAATCATTCTGCGTTGTGTTAGCATAAGTGTTTTAGGCAAGACATAAGAAGTAGTTTTTGTGCTCTACTTTGTACTGATTAGATCTCAGCTAGCAAACTGTATCCAGTTCTGGGTACCACGTTTCAGGAATATGTTGGCAAACTGGAAAAAGTCCAGAAAAGAGCAACAAATATTATTAAAGGCCTAGAAAACATGACCTACGAGTCATGCTCCCTCTAATTTTTTCCATGTGGGAAATAGATTTTGCTTTGTTCACCAAGGCATGTATGGATGTGCACCACCAATAGAAACACATGCTGCAGGCCACAGGTGCTCTGCTAATTAGCAGGGAAGCATTTGAATCTCTCCTGGGTTGCTGCCCAAGCACTCAGCTTACAGGGAACACTGCCCAGGAGGAAATATTTGATAAAAATGTTTGTTTAGTCTCAAGAAGAAGACTGGTGATGTGTGTGGCCGGGGCTGGGGGGGTGGGGCACATAAGAGCTTTCAAGTACATAAAAGGTTGTTACAAGAAGGAGAGAAAAACCATTCTCCTTAACCTCTGATAGGACAAGAAGCAATAGGCTTAAATTGAAGCAAGGCTGGTTTAGGTTGCACAATAGGAAAGACTTCCTCTCGGGATATTTAAGTATAGGAATAGATGGCTAGGGAGGTTATAGACTCTCCATAAGTGGCAATTTTTAAGAGCAGGTTAGACAAATCACTGTCTGGGATGATCTGGATAATTCTTAGTCCAGGGGCCCTGACTAGATGACTTCTCCATATCCCTTCCAGACCTATGATTCCATGTTCTCTGCACATAGCTTTCTCAGTAGCAGTATATGCTGGTTTAGGAATGCTGTACAAGTTATAGAAATGTGATTGGGCCTATTAAAGCACACAAACTGAAAAACAGCAGAGGAACCTATTTACTCTGAGCACAGGTGTGTGCACTATGATAAAATGTATTTTTAAAATTTGTGAAGAAAATATGAAATTATACTTTATCCCATGAAAAAGCACCTGACCCATGTAATAAAACCCTGATTACATACATGCTGAAGATGGATAAGTTTGTGTGGTCAATACATAATTTTGCTATTCCCTTGCTTTTGAGTGGTAAGCTTTCCAAACGTAGGGTTGTAGGGTGGCTTATCTTGCATACTGGTGCCTGATACACATAAAGCACTCTGCTCTAGCGAGCCAGACCTTGTGAGGAATAGAGTTGCTTCATCCTTTGTGCATATGGGCTAGAGAAGGCAGGAATGGATGTGATGTAGTCTTGGCTCCACACTCAGGATACCAACCAGCATAGATGTTTGGAAGGAACATACACCACATCAGATATACGGTTGACATAGGCTGTATTAATCCACCCCACCCTCTCCAGAGCAGGTTGTACATGGAGTGATCCTGAAACACAGTCTGCTTCACATAAGCTACTCTGAGGGCATGGCAGGTTGTATGAAGTAAGCGGGATTTTTTGGTATGGGATGTTTGAAAGAGCACCTGTGGAAAAAGGTACTAGCCCTCTAAGAGACAGGCTGGAGCCTGCAGCCTGGAGATAGTCAGTTAGCCCCTGCCCTGCCCTAGGGCTGAGTGATATAAAACAGGAAGCAGAGTGAAAGGAGGAGAAGCCAAGCAGGCTGCATTGAGTAGAGGCAGTTGCTCCCTGAGGCAGCTGGAGACAGGCCGAACCTGATTAGCAGACTTGGGCGTGGACTTTAAATTTGGGAACCCTGAACCTGGGGCCTGATGAAATGACTACTGTAATGATTCCTGGCCCAAGGCAAAGTTTGGTGAATGCTTCCTGGGAGGAAACTTTATTAAGAAGAAGCATGATGTCTGATTAGTGCGTGTTGGCATCTCATTGCCCTGGGCAGCTAAACTGAAATCTGTTGCTGTTCTTTTGAAGAAACTAAGGAGGGGCACACTTATATCACCACACAGGCCTGCCAGGGGTGCTCAGGTACTCCTGGTGTTGCTATTTCATTTTACAGGTTTTCCTTTTCCTTGTTGAATACAGTGGAGTGAGGGTGAGGAAGGGAATAAAGGCTCTTTTCTAAATTCAAAATATTACTGCTACTCAAAAATATGTAACAAACAAGCAGTTCTGTAGCACCTTAAAGACTAACAAATTTATTTACAAAGTCATAAGCTTTTATGAGTAAGAATCTGAAGAAGTGGGTCTTAGCCACAAAAGCTCATTACCTAATAAATAAATTTGTTAGTCTTTAAGGTGCAACAAGACTGCTTGTTTTTTGTGAAGCTACAGACTCACCTGGCTACCCCTCTGAGACTATTTACCATCTGTAATGATCAAATTTCTGTCAGTTTAAGGGCAAGAACAAGAGTGTCAGAATCTGGCTCGTAGTGTTTTAAAAATCAAAGGATGATTACCAAAAAATAATGCCACTCTAGCATTCTTCCCCCTTCCCAACTTGCCCTGGGAAATGGTGTTGCATCTTTTCTGTTAAATATCACACTGTCCTTCGCAAATACCAGATGGATGACTGAATGAGCAGCTATTTACATATCTTTATTTGTGGGTTCGGGATGTTGAACAATACAAAAGCCACTCCCATTCTCTGCATTTCATCAGCTGTGAAAGCCATTATCTGGACAGATAGCAGGGGGTGGGGAGGGAATGGGTGGTGGAGGGTTATATGTTAAAATAGAGTAGCAGACACAGTAAAGCTGGGTCTCTCTTTTTTAATTTTTTTGGTTTGGCAGGAAGTGTCTGTTTTCCCAATTAGTCAAGGCAAGTGTAACATTGTCAACAGCTGCCAAAACGCAGAGATTTACAACTGAAAATGCTATTATCAATTTAGATAGTGGCTTTCACAGCACTGTGAACAGAAGAAGCGTGGATACACTCGTAAGAAGCACATGGTTTCCTTATCTGCTTGAGAAGCGGTTGCTAGCAAAATACATCTCCTCTAATGCTGAGCTCTTTCACAGTACACGTGCTTCACGAATGGTGCCACTCGTGCTATTCTGCCCCTTGACAGACCATTCTGGAATAAATTTCCTCAGCTGGCTTAAATTGTAAGGGCTGCAATGGGGCTGTGCTGATTTGCACCATCTCTGGATCTGGATCCTCATATTCAAATAATCAGTGAACCAGAGGTTTTGATTATTTTTTTGTTTGTTTGTTTGCAGTGTATATTGACTTAATTGTCCAGTGAATTGATGACGGGTCTGTTTGGATGTGCTCCGTCCAAAAATTCCTTCGCTTTGAAGGAGGAAAAACTACTTACACATGAAGCCACAGATACGTAGCCTTGTGGCTAACTTCATCTTGTTCTCTTTTTCTGTAGAGATGGTGTGTGGTGTGGGGAAGTTCATATTTTTGTGAAATGATCTCAAGAGGCAGTGGGGCAGAATCATCCCCAAAGCACAGACACTTCAAATTCTGGTGACAATCAAGATCCCAACCCTTCAACAATTTAAACAGATAAATAATTTACACTCATTGTGCACAATGGACTGCTCATGCATGCAGTTACTTATGTCCAAAACTGTCTCAAGATAGAGTCCTGAGCTCTCTAGTTTGATCTGAATGATTTGCCCTATTAGATTATGGGCCCTGATCCTTCTCCGCTTTGTGCCAATTTTACACTGATGTAATTCTGCCTGCTTCCGGGGGGGTTGATTTAGATTTTCATTGTGTAATGGAGATCAGAATCTAGGCTATCATGTCAGCTACCTCAATAAAGTGTATTTTGCATAAATAATCTGAGGACCTCTACATTGTGCACCTTAAACTCTGTGGCTATGAAGGTGACATGAAATCTTGAAGGGTAGGTACATATATGTACATACAAACATGCTCTCTTTCCCCAGGAACTACATCATTTTATTCCTGTAGATTTTCCTTCCCCATGCTTTTTCCCTTCCTCATCACATTTATGCAATTGAAATTGCGTACATTATTTCAGAATACCTTATTCCAAACTTGGTGCCATCCAAACAGTGATTTTGAAAGTTCCATTACCGCACTTATGATGGGTGTGGAACTGGAATACCACACCTGAAACAGCACTGCTATATCAGGTGCCACGAAAAGCTGCGGCATTGCTATTTCAGGATACATTTGTATTCTGAAATAGCACCCACAATCTAAACATAGGCTAAGACTGTTGAAGCAGTGCATGTCTTTATATTTGTCTGGAAATCACCAAGTAGGGTTGAGTGTGTAAACACAATACATAGGTCATTCTCAGTTCTTATCTAATAATTCGTGAGTGAAAATATTCCCTTACTCTTCCTGACTGCAAGGAGTAGCAGGATGGACGGGGACTCCGTCAGTATTTGATTTATTGAGTCCTTACTAGCCCTGCTAAATTGAACCCTGGAAGAGCAATCTCTGGAGTATCAAAATTCTGGTAAGTATAGACACACCCATAGTTTCCAGCATTCGCAACAATTCTGTATCCTGTTGCCCTCTGCTCTTTAACCTTCCAGCAAGCCTGTACTGGGATACCCCAGAAATGAAATCAGTTTAGAAATATTTACCCACATTTCAGGTTAAGGTCTATGGTGTCCTCATTTCACTCTGAAACATCTCTCAAAGTAGCTACCTCAGGACAGACTGTACCTACCCAGCAAAATAACCAATTAGTCCTTGTTGATAAGCCACCTCTTTCGTTCCACATGAGCAATGTCATGAGATCTTCTGTTTCCCCTTCTTACTGTCCAATTGGCAGAAGGAATATTGACCTCAATTTTTCATGGATGTCCTAAGTCTATATATTTTTATAACATACATATAATAATTGTGTCTTTTAACTTTGGAAATACAATATTCCCTCTGATGTTTTTTTTAGATGCTTCAGTGAAAGGTGTAGAAATTCCTACAATAGACTATCATGCTCACGCAGGAGTTTTTATTCCTAACCTGGAGCAGGAACTATCTGGCTTAGATTCTGAAACATGAGCATTTGTCCTTTATAAATATATTATTATTTAAAGTCACTGCAGATATGATTACTGATTATATACACATCTAATCCTCACAGCTGAGCATTTAGATTTGTGTAGGGACAAAGAACCGGTGTTTATTTGTTTGGTGGGGGGGGCCGAAGGGGAACTGATACTCAGCCAACAGCCAGTTCTTCACCACCCCTTCCTTTCTCCCCACCCAGCCAATCCTGCTGCTGGGGCTGCTAAGGTGCTGGTACTCAGTACAGGCGAGTACTGGCACAAAAAAAGCTCTGCATAGAACTATCTCTCCAAGGCTACGTCTACACGTGAAGCCAACATCGAAATAGCTTATTTCGACGTAGAAACATCGAAATAGGCTATTTCGATGAATAACGTCTACACGTCCTCCAGGGCTGGCAACGTCGATGTTCAACTTCAATGTTGCGCGGCACCACATCGAAATAGGCGCTGCGGGGGAACGTCTACACGCCAAAGTAGCACACATCGAAATAAGGGTGCGAGGCACAGCTGCAGACAAGGTCACAGGGCGGACTCAACAGCAAGCCGCTCCCTTAAAGGGCCCCTCCCAGACACAGTTGCACTAAACAACACAAGATACACAGAGCCGACAACTGGTTGCAGACCCCGTGCCTGCAGCATGGATCCCCAGCTGCCGCAGCAGCAGCCAGAAGCCCTGGGCTAAGGGCTGCTGCCCACGGTGACCATAGAGCCCTGCAGGGGCTGGAGAGAGAGCATCTCTCAACCCCCCAGCTGATGGCCGCCATGGAGGACCCGGCAATTTCGACGTTGCGGGACGCGGATCGTCTACACGGTCCCTACTTCGACGTTGAACGTCGATGTAGGGCGCTATTCTGATCCCCTCATGAGGTTAGCGACTTCGAAGTCTCGCCGCCTAACGTCGAAGTTAACTTCGAAATAGCGCCCGATGCGTGTAGCCGCGACGGGCGCTATTTCGAAGTTAGTGCCGCTACTTCGAAGTAGCGTGCACGTGTAGACACAGCTCAAGAGTCCAAAACCTAATACTGAGAACTGTGCAAAAATCCATTGACTTCAATGAGGCTCTGAGCAGCAGCAGGAGTCTTCCTGTGTGTTTTTGATCTGATATGAAAGAGAATCCTCAGAGCAGGAGCAAGGCCTACCTGTGTGAACTGTTCCTATTAGTGTATCTCTCACTGTAGATCCCTGTGACTGGTCTATTTGTATTGAATTAATGCTGATGTTGTAAGATGCTGAAAAGATGCAAGACTCTGACTCTGCCAGATTCCTGACACATTTATTTGAAAATCCAAATACTCCTAGAAGCGGTTTTAAGAAGTAAGTTGTTTTGGTTTTGGTTGGAATAAGCAGACCTGAAACCTCCATGGCAGAATAAATATTTTCAGGTCTTGATTTGAAAAACCCATAGAAAAGTTGTTTGCTTAATGAAAACCCAAAGCACGTCAGAGTAGATGTAGAAATGGCCACAGTTTAAATTAAATTTGCAGTGTCATTTAGCCCTACTTATGGAGCCTGCCCACAGAAACTGCCCTGTAGTGACAAGAGAATTTAAGGGAATGTGAAAAAAAAAGATAGCTTTTGTTTGTTTGGTTGGTTGGTTTTTTTTTTTTTTTAATTTTGGGGAATTCTAAACAGTTTCCTTCTTGAGAAACAACACATAATAGATGAACCCCACTTGCACTAAGAAATTTCTCTGGTTTACAGAAGATTCTAGGCACCTACATTTAAAAAAAAAAAGGAAAAAAAATGGATTTTTATTAACTTTTCACACTTCAGAAAGGCGCCAGACTGACAGGCTTGGCACTTGACATCCTGTTTATTTCTGTAACAGGTAGCAGTTGTCTAAGCCCTGGCAGCAGTTGTATAAGCTTTCTTATACTTCCCTGCCTTGGAGTCATGCCCTATGCTTGGATTAAAAGCATAGGGCATTGGTTCTGGTCCATCTCTGGGGGAGCAATTGTCTCAGGGGAATACAAATGAAGAGGGATCCTGTACTGTAGACCAGCCTTTAAGGAGTAAGGCCCAGGGCATTGAACTCATACTGGCAACAGACTTGGTCAGGACCTAGCAGGGGGTGTGGGGCACACTTGTGATGTTTTTGGCAGCTTTTCCTGGTGATAGGTGGCTGCATTTAGCATGTGCTGGAGGTTTGTAATGTCTCTTCCTCCAGCTCCAGATACAATGAGTTACAGCTAGCCACTCCACAGATGACACTCATGCAGTTCATTGTAGCTATATCGTAGTCCAAAAGAGAAAGGGTGTAGTCAAATACACATATCCCATAGACAGCAAAAGGCCCTAGAACACTGATATATCATTGTTTGGAGTGCCTCAGTGCAAGCAGATCAGGAAGCTTATCTAAGTCTATTCCCTCCCCTCCTTCACAGAAGCAGTTTCTTCAAAGAAATATGCCATAGTTGCCATGTTTTGCCTTGCTGCTATTTAAAACTATGAATACCAGTTTCTCCTATATCAGTCCCTTTCAGCCTAAGGTGTTCTATGAAAAGACATTTCATCTCAGTTCCTCAAGAGCCCTCCCTTTGCTTAGCTGAGGGCTGGTGACTGGTCCCCCTTTTTCTTGGATATGACATTATTTCAAATAGCCTTGAAGCTTCAGTTAGGCAAAAAACTTGTGCTGACAGCGAAATGCCCAAATTAGCATTTTTGTTAATTCTCCATAAATACAAAGTTGTGGACTCTGTGCCAGGAGTCTGTCATGCTATCCTGAAACAGCAGAATGGGAGAGTTGGGGTGAGCGGGTGTGTGGAGGGAAGGGGGCTTGGCTGGCACAGGTACAGAAAGTACCTTTCTGAAATCTTCCTTCTCATGTTAAAAAAAAAAAAAAAATTGGGCCTTAGAGTTTTGGGAGCAAGCTCAATTTTAACTACCACAGCCAGGTAACTCGTGGTAGGGAACTGACACTTGAAGATATCTCAGGGGAATGCAAACTTCTCCACCACTCATAGGGTGTGTTTACACTGCAGAGTTTTTCTGACAACCCATGGAGCATCCACACTACAAATGCTTTCTGTCAAGAAACTGTCAACAGAATGCAGTTGACAAAAAAATAGCATAGATAATCCAGGGGGACCTTGGTTGACAGAATGGGCTTCTGGTTCACCTGACAGCCCTGTCTGCAGAGCTTCTGGTTGGCTGTTCTGTCAACAGAGGGCTGGGCAGTCTGGCTGCTCTCTGTCAACAGAGGGTGTTGACAGGGGAGCCTCTATTAGGTGTGGATGCATTCTGTTGACAGAGGTTCTATCCGGAAATGTATCCCAACAGTAACTTCTATTGACAAAACTCTGTAGTGTAGACACCGCCAAAGTGTGGAAACAAAAAATCAGGTGAACAGAGCGTGGGTGGGAATGGTCAAAGGAGATAAAACAGTATGGGGTTGATGTACTACTGGTGTAGGTCACAAGTAAATAACTATGCCCCTGGAGCAAGGAAGAATGATGGGAGAAATTGTCTGAGTACCAAAGCGTTCCAGAGCAGATCCCAAGGGGGTGAAAATTCCAATTTAGATTTGATTTTTATTCTAACCACTTTTGATTGTATTTAATTTTCTACCCTTATATCTTATTCAAACCACTTTTTCTATGCAATACGTGGTCACCCCGGTCTTGATTCCTAGGTAAGCAGCTAGATAGCTTAAGTAAAATTATTTTTATTATAAAATCAGGAAAGGAGAATACTCCATCTGCCAATCAATTTAGATTCTTCTATTGGGACTATCAACACTTCAGTGCTTTACATTCCAAAGCATGGTACAATTCTTAAGAAAGGTGAGTTATAGCTAGGTAAGTAAGTAAACATTATCATTTTACACAAATACTCAAAGATTTAAAATGAGGGGACAGCCCCAAGCGGTTACATTCAGGTAACAAAGATCCACTATTCTGGTTCATCACCATTTTTAGTTGAAGTAACTTGCCTGGGGCTATACAGTACAGTGAATTGGTGGCAAAGCCAGGATTAGGACTCAGGAATTCCTAGCTTTGTCTTTTGCTCACTGGTTCACTTTGCTGCCCCTACCTACTTCGCCTGAGGGGAGGGTGAAGAAATGAGAAGCATAAGATTTACTGCTGTCATTCCATGTACCATGGAGGGTATAGTTTTATTTTAATTGCAATTAAAAAAAATGTTTCTCTGCACTGAGGGCCAGCATACAGGATTAGCAAATCACATCCATTTACCTATATTGCAGCTAAGAAGGGCATGAAAGCCATTGTTAGAGGAGCAAGTAGGACCAGCCACAAGCTGAAGGTCATGCTAAGACCTAGCGTCTGCATTTCTAAATCAGCAGACCAAGTAAGTAGAACTATAGTCCCCATTAAACAGCACTCATTGCTATAAGAATTTTGGGGTTAAAATCAGTATCTTGAGAGACTGCCAAATTAGTGGATTTTCCAGTTTAATGTGAGTTCATGACTAAGTACTACAAGAAGTGGCAGAAGAGAAATTTGACCCTTTATTGCATCTATTGCAACACCGTTCAGAATACTTGAAGTTGGCTTGAAAGTCACATTGGAGCATATTACTGGGTTTTTTGATTGTCTCAACTTTATGTCTTCATATGTGTCGAGAAATAAAACATTTCAATATTATTGCACTCAAAAATAATAATAGCAAATGAATGTTTATGATTGTTAGTTTAATTGAGATTTATTCAGTATTTTAAAAAAAATTAGATTGTGTTTTGTACCAAAAGGACAACAGTAAAGTGTGGATGGCTTTGTTGGTTTTATAAAAATGTGATATTCTTGGCAGAAATCATTGCAAAGACACTTACTTTTCATTTCCTCCTTTTTTGTTCAGTGACCTGCCCCTGAGACCTGCAGTTGTGGAAATGTATAAAAGAAAAATATTCAGTGCACCTCAGCCATGAATTGGTTCACTTCAGACACGTATGAGTAATAGCAAATCCAAAATGTAATAGGATTTTTAAATTGAGTGCATGGTATTTGTCTCTTTAAGATGAAATGCTGTTGGATGCATGGTTTAAGATCAGAGCAATGTATGTCAGTGCTATACCGATTATGATTTCACAGAAGAGTTGACTTGGCATAGGTTTTCCTTTCTAACAATGTATATCAATGGCAACTAAAATTGCAAAACTTCACAGGATGACACTTACCACTTTATCATATCTGATCCCTGAAACCATAGATTGATTTAGCAAACATAAGGCTCTGAAAATGAGGAATAGTGTGTATTGACATTAAACTGATTGTAAAAATGGCAGTGGTATAATTTTCCTTTATAAGCTATAGTGTACTTTTAATTTCCCTAGCATGCTACTTCTACGGTAAAAACCTGTATTGCACCAGAAAAAAAAAGAAAAGTTAAATATCCTGCTCTTCACTGCATACAACTAACCATAATAAATGTTAACAGGAGTCCTACATTTGAATAGGGAGAAGAAATTATATCTATAATTAACTTTTTACATAACTTTTGAACATCCATCATGATTTAGAATGTGTTTGTGTGTAGGAGGGTGAGGGGTTGAATAACAAATTTTTTTAAAGATAAAAATATTTCATTTTGATTTTGATGATTTTTAATCATTTATTTACAAAAAATGAAATGAAATTAATTTGACCAAAACACAAAACCACTTTGTTTAAAAAAAATCAAAAGTTTTTTTTTAATTTTGCAACATTAGTTTGACCAAAATAATTTGTTAAAACAGACGTGAATTCAAGAAATATTTTAGTACCACTGGGAAAAAAATGGCCAAAAGTTTTACATAGTTCATAAGCCAAAACCCATTGGAATTACTGGGATTCTTTCCATTGACCAAGCAATGGGGTTTAAATCAGAATCCATTTGAGCCCTTTTGGGATGGCAAAGTTTTAAAATGCAACTTTCACAAAAACTTGATTTCCCAAGACATCTTGTGTCCCAGTGGGCTGCAGATGTCATAGGAATAGTCTCTTACGATGTTTCATTACTTCTGGTTGCACTGCAGAAAACAGA
Organism: Carettochelys insculpta; assembly: GCF_033958435.1. Taxonomy (NCBI): domain Eukaryota; kingdom Metazoa; phylum Chordata; order Testudines; family Carettochelyidae; genus Carettochelys; species Carettochelys insculpta. The sequence goes on along the minus strand of NC_134139.1, from coordinate 181,883,955 downwards.
CCAAGCACAAAGCCTTGGTAGAAGGGTGAAGGGATATATATTTGAAATGTAAAAGCAGGTTCAGTTTTGGTTAAGTTCAAGCAACTGGCAGAATTTCAAAGGGGTCCTTATTTTATTCAGGCTGCTTTACCCATTTCTACTTATTAGCTCCCTGTGTAATTCCAGATTTCCTGTGGTAGTCTTCCCACAAACACAGCTCCGATTAAACACCCTGGGAGTTCTGCTTGAGAAACTAAGAGGCATCAAACCCACATATTACAATTTAGTGATTTTCACATTTAGATGATAAACTCACTACATGGCACTTTCTCAGCCTCCTATGCATCTCAAGAAAATGAAGGCCAAAGAAAAGAAGCAGAGAATTTCCAAAAGGGAGTTGATGGCTATGCCGAGTGCTTATGCTGCTTCATAATGAAAGATTATTGGACATTTCCCAAAACAGCAGCTGTGCAAACTACTTTTACTCTGGGAGGCCAAAGCAGGCACACTAATCCTTGAACTGGTGCTCCAACTCCATAGATTCCCATGTGTACATTTGATCTCTCAAAAGAAATATGTATTACAGTTACAACCAGGGTTCCCTGTAAGCTGAGTGGTTGGGTGGCCACCATGGAGAGACTCAGGAGCTGCCTTGCTGATCAGAAGAGCACCCACAGCCACCCACAGCTACTGGTGGTATGCATCTACACATGCCTCAGTGCACCTCACAAAATTTGTTCTGCAAATGGATTGAAAAATTGGAGGGAACCCAGGCTGCAGCACTCCTATATTAAAAATGTTCATATTCTCTGTACAATGTCTTAACAAAACATCAAGCCAAAAATATGTCCCTGTTGTCATTTCACTGACCTTAGCTCATCTTCAGCAGGGATAAATGTACTCCTGAAACAAAAAATCCTTCACTCAAGACACTTTCGTATGTAGAAGGTTTTTTTTTCCCCCCATCCATGTAATTTTCTTGTAATGCTATAGATAATATCCTACCATTCTTTAAACTCCATGGCCTTGTGTAAAAAAGGCAGGCACCTACGTCAAGCAAATAAATCTTGAAGGCTGTGGAAGGAGAACGTTCACCTGTAGTTTCCAAGGTTTCTTAAATATCAAAATAACATGAGCCCATGTCTAATGCAAATCAGTATCACTGTAAGTTCATTTACATTGGTGTTACAATGATTTACACTAGCTAAGTATCTGCCCCTGTTGCTTTATTTCCTGTATATCTCTAACAGGATTTGTGAATAGGGCCTAATTCAGCCCCCGCCTCATAAATAGTTCACTGAAGCCAGTGGGACTGCAGACCTGATGCTAGAAAAGTATAAAGAATAAAAGTCATTGTCATCAGCAGCGTCTTACAATTAACAAATAGAGTTTCATTCTATCAAATATTTAAATTCCAAGGGCAGAGAGGAACATTGTGATCATCCAGTCTGACCTACTGTATAACAAGGCTGCAAAACAACCCCAGAACAATTCCTTGAGTGTAGCCTTTTAAAGAAAAGAAACCCAGTCTTGATTTAACATGGAGCTATTAAGTTACTAAGAGCAAAATTCTCCCCTCACATCTGCATAGCGAATCTTGACTCTTAATGTTCTCCAGTCTTTCTATACATATGACACTCCCTCCAAGGTATATGGTTATTTTATTCCATGCAGGGGATATGGAATAGTGGAAATGAGCTCCACTAGGCACAGCAGAGAACAGACTTTTGGAAAAACAAGTCAGATGTAGCTCCTACTAAAAAATCAATGGGAAGTGTGCTGTTGACGTCAGTGGGAATTGAATGGTGCCTTAAATGTAAATTGAATGAATAACTGATGTTTTTTTAAGTTTGGAGGCCAAACTGGAAAATAAAATTCCTTTCCTTTTCAACCAATATGAATTTGGTTTAGTTTTTCACATAGGCTATGGCGACACTGCAGCACTATTTTGAAGTAAGATATTTGAAACAGCTATTTCGAAATATGTTATTTTGAAATAACACAACCCACACAAAATGCATTTCAAAATAGCATTTCCAGGTCCAGAGTGCTATTTCAAAATAGTGCCATTGGAGCCCAGTATGGTTTATTTTGAGAGAGAGCTATAACACCTATTTCGAAAAAGCGATTTCGAAATAGGTATTATTCCTTTCACTGTGGCTGTGTCTACACTTGCATTCCTCTTTCGAAAGAGGCATGCAATTGAGGGAAATCAAAAATGCAAATGAGTGCAGATTTACATATTTGACACCTCATTTACATATTCTAGTGTCGAAAGAGCTTTTTTCGAAAGAAGAAAAAGCAGTGTAGATGCTGCTTTTTTGGAAGGTAAACACCATCTTCGAAAGAATCCTTTTTCCCATAAAAAAAGGGAAGAAGGATTCTTTCAAAGATGGGGTTTACTTTTGAAAGAGCAGTGTCTACACTGCTTTTCTTCTTTCAAAAGAAGCTATTTCAAAACAATAATATGCAAATGAGGTGCCAGATATGTAAATCTGTGCCTCATTTGCATTTTTGATTTCCCTCAATTGCATGCCTCTTTTGAAAGAGGAATGCAAGTGTAGACACAGCCATTGAGGGTTACCAGCTTTGGAATAATAATGCAGCCCCTATTTTGAAATTATTTCAAAATAGCATGTTCGCAGTATGGATGACAGCTCAGTTATTTTGAAATAACTGCTGTTATTTTGAAATAAGTAGTGTAGCTATAGACTTTGGCTCTGTCTGCACTTGCATTCCTCTTTTGAAAGGCACGCAAATGAAGGAAATTGAAAATGCAAAAGAGTGCAGATTTACACATGTGGTGCCTCATTTGCACATTCTCCCTTTGAACGAAAAAGCAGTATAGACACAGCTTTTGAAAGTAACCCCATCTTCGAAAGAACCCTTCTTCCTGAAACAAAATAGGAAGAAGGGTTCTTTCAAAGATGGGCTTTATTTTTGAAAAAGCCGCATCGACACTGCTTTTTTTCTTTCAAAAGAAGCTCTTTCAAAGGAAGAATATGCAAATCAGGTGCCAGGTAAGTAAATTTGCACCTCATATGCATTTTTATTTTCCTTATTTGCATGCTTCTTTTGAAAGAGGAATGCAAGTGCAGACGCAGCCTTTGAGACAAAAAATATTTTGGGTCAAAGAAAGACTTTCATTCCATTTTCTGATGTCTTCATCTCAAACCTTTTTTGTTTTAAAAATTTAGCTATTCTTTCAACAAAATGCCATTTAAAGTTGTTTAAATTTAGAAATAGTCAAAATAAAAACAGTTTTTTGAAACAAAAAGTGGAAAGAAACAACTTGGAACTGACCAAAGCACTTCAATATTTAAAATAAACAATAAAATTTATTTCACTTTTTCAAAAAAATTTGCATTTGGTGAGTGGGCTGAAACTAGTAATCTAAAATTAACCCAAATTCACATATTGTTTCATGGCAGGAACACTCTTTTTTTGGTGAATTTATTGTTTGCCAAAAAAAAAAATTCACATAGGTCTAATATAAATATGTAACTCCAAACTCTCCCTCAGTTGTTGGGGTTAAGAATCCAGGCAATAGGAATGCTAGAAGAGAATGCTGAGTAGTATGCTATAAAAGATTTACTAGTTCACTCACCTTTGTTCTGAATTCAATGACTACATATAGGTAATATTTTGAGCACAAACTGGGTCGATCCAGCTCATGCATGCCTCTGCAGTAAAAAAAATTGCACTCTTTAGAGCTGATAAGATGAATGTGCCACACTTGCATGGCCCAGGTGAAACTGAATATACAACCACTCGCAAGGTCAATAAATTATTTGAGCCAAAAGTGGGGAAAATATCCACAATTCCTGCTTGCTAACAACAGATAATATAAATTCAGCATGAACACAAGCATACTCATGCTACCAAACTTAATTTCTAGAGCTTAGATGTCAGTAGTTTTGTTACAAATAGATAAGAACTTTAGCAAATAAGCATACCAAACATAAAATATCAACATGCCAACTTTTGACTAGTATGGTACTTAATGTCCCTGAAATGCTGTATTTTAATAACCAGGGTTAAGCATTAGATTTTTGAATGTTGCCTAACACATTGAAATACAGCAGTAATAATACTTGCTGTGTCTACACTAGCAAGTCCTTTCAAAATAATTTTCGAAAGGACAGCCTCTTGAAATATCCCACGGAGGGTCTATACACAAAACACCTTCTTTTGAAAGTATTTTCGAAAGAATGCGGCTCACCTTTCGAATTTGTTCTTCCATTCCCATTTCAAGGGCTCCATCTACACTTACTAAAAACTTCAAAATGGTTATGCTAATGGTCAAAATAAAGAATACTAATCACGCAATGAAATGCATATTCAGTGCCTCATTAGCATGCCGCTGGCTGTGGCACTCCAAAAGTGCCACGGTTTGCTTGCCCGTGGCTCGTCTCTGGGTGAGTCCTTTTCAAAAGGACCTCACCAACATCAAAATCCCCTTATTCCTGTCAGCTGATAGGAATAAGGGGATATTGATGCTGGCAGGATCCTTTCGAAAAGGACCCCTGCGTAGACGAGCCGCGGGTGAGTGAACCGCGGCACTTTCAAAGTGTCATGGCTGGTGGCATGCTAATGAGGTACTGAATATAAATTTCAGCCCCTCATTAATATTTGTAGATTTGTCCATTAGCATGGCCATTTCAAAGTTTTTAGTAAGTGTAGACATGACCAGGAGGAGCACCCCCTCCTTCGAAAGACTGTTTCAAGAGAAAATATGTATAAATGCTCTGCGGACCCAGAAACTCCGTGGCAGGAAGCTAAGAGCATGCTGGCAGCAGGAAGATCACAAGCTCACTCCAGCACACCCTCCAGATGTCTCTCCAGCTCCCCGAGGCACCCCACTGTCCTCATGGCCAGTGCATAAGACCCCCGCGATCCCCAAGGATCCCTCTCTGACCCATCTGAGGGATCCCAGGATGCCAGCCAGGGGCAGAAGAAGAGGGCCCCCTCCTGGAGCAAGGTGAAGATAAGGGACCTGTTGGGTCTGTGGGGGGATGAGGAGGTCCTCGCCCATACCACCAGCTGGTGCCATTTCTTTTGAAAGAGCAACCTGGGCTGTGTGGATGCTCCCTTTCAAAAGATCAGACCAGTCTTTCGAAAGAGTAGTTTGGGACCTCGATCCAATTTTTGCATGTAGACGCACACTTTGGAAAGGCGATCTTTCGAAAAGTCACTTTCAATAGCTCGCCTTCAAAATTGCACTGTAGTATAGACATAGCAACTGTGACTAGCATTGGAGTTAGCTGAGCTGTGTTGCTGTTCTGCTCCTGCTATCCTGCATAATTTATCTTAGAAACTATTATGAAGCTATAATAATTACAAGTGAATATTATGAATTACAATTAGCTCCCACAATTTATAATTAGGCTATAACTCAAATGTAGACCCACTGCAATATCAAATAACACTTAAATCGAGTGCTGTGCTTCTATGATTTTTGTTGTGATTGTCAGAGAGCTATAATTTTGACTTAATTAACATGAACACAACAAACATTTTGACATTAAAAAAGTTACATTACATAGTGATCAGTTATTCCAATCAGATTGGTTCAGATGGAGAGTGCAGAATGTTTTTACCACTAATATAGCCAACACTCTTCATAGTGCTGTCATTCTAATTGCTCTTATCCCCAGAAAGAAACATGATGCAGAAGGACACAGAAAAACCACTGCACAAATTGAAATAGTCTAATCAAATCTGTAGGGTTTTTTTTAAACTAACGGATCCTAACTCTCCATTTATTCTTAGTCAAATCATCAATAAAATATAAAGGTTTAAATAAATTAATCTGTTACCAGGTAACTCTCTTTTCTGGAATTGTGTTTCTGATTAAGAATGCTGGCACTTTTGATTTCCATGGTAGAAACGTGTCTCAGGATTTTTGTTCAACGTTCACAAGATGCTTTCTCAGTCAATCCTGCATTTATAGTGCTTTCTATTTGTTTAAGTAGCATCATAAAGCATTAGGAGTCTCTTGTCTTGAAACATCATCTAGTCCAAACCTCTGCATTTATTTTATGAGGTGGCTGTCCCCTGCTGATCACAGATTTCATACCTCCACTCTCCAGTAAACATTTGTCTTGATTATGTCTCTCCTCACATCAGTAACTACAAGCAAAGAATACAGTGGGGTGGAAGCGGGAAGTGTGGCAGCATCTCTGCTCCCTTCTACACTAGAATCTGAGGGAGGGATTAGAAGAACTACTGAGCAGGTGCCTGGAGGAAGAAGCTGGAGAAAGACAGGCGTGCAGAGGAGCAGTAGCGGAATCAGGAGTGGAACAGCTGCTCTCCAGCTGCATGCAAGGTCTGGTATGCTGCAGTAAGACTCCAGCTATTTGTTTCCAAAGTGGGAAAGCTGCTATTTGGCTGAATAAAAATGGCTATATCTGAGATGTAATTTTCAGCCTACGGTTTATTCAGTCACTGGCCCTGTGTGGTGATGGTGGTTGCTGGTGTGGATTTGTTTCCAGTTCCTGACAGGCTGGCTGAAGCTTTTAAGCAAGAGAGAAGCAAATGAAGAATTGAGCTAAGTGAGGGAAAAACACACTTTCAAAAAAACTCATTTTTTTTTCAAAATCTGAAACGTAATTGAAATTCAGCAACCCTCCACACACCTCCACTCAGAACTTGTGAAAGCTTGAAGCTTTCTTAGGTTTTCATGACAACTTTGTGGTTGTCATAATAATGCAGAGCAACTCAACACATGGCTCCATGGCTCCGATTTAGTTTGGTGCAATGTGCGGGATCATGGTATTTACTATTCAAATTCCCAGTTTGATGTCTGTCATACAAATACACAGCTCAAGCTATCTTCCTGCCACTGCAGCTGGTGCCTCTAGTGCAGCAGGAGAAGGTTTCAGTGCTGCTGCCTGTGTTGTACCTGAATTGTGACCAAAAAGAGGATTTCAGGACTTCTATCAGGGAATTAAGTTCTGCCCTAACCTCCCTCGTGTCAGCGACCTGGATGTGGGCAGTTGGACTTAGTGGCCAGAGCTGCTGCCACAGCCAACCATCCATGGCAATATTAGAATTCATGAAGTGGAGTTGAGGCTCACGACCAGGTTACCACATCAGACAATGCAGGTGGGTCAAGGCAGCACTGGAGTGGACCACAGCACACGTTACATGGTGATTACTAAATTTTAGGCTAAGCTGATTTGACATGTGATACAAAAGCAGAGAAAAAGTCATTACAGACCTAATCAGCAACTTCATGGGTTCCAAGCTTACAGAAGAGGACTCGATCCATAATCTCCACGTCTAACCAGTTTTCTCTCTTTCATTCCACGGCAACAATACTAATGTGGGAAAAATTAATCCCCATTCCAGCTATGGAAAGTAATTTGCTAATTTATTTAAATAACAAAACCAACAAAACTACAGAACGATTGTCCTAACGAGTCATCTAGGTAAGATGCTGATGATGATACTGACTGAGAGATCGCAGATAGAAGAACATATAGCAGACGAGCAAGTGGGGTTCAGAAAAGATAGAAGTACCATACAGCAGATATTTTCACTAAGACTGATAGCAGAGAAAGCTCGATTAAAGAACAAAAATGTGTACACTTGCTTCATCAATTTTCAAGAGGCATTTGACAGTATAGGTGAGAAAGTGACTTGGGAGGTGTTGGAGTCATACGGAGTGGATAGCAGACTGATACGGCTGTTGAAAGATATCAGTGATAATGCAGAGGCAGCAGTGAGAACATGCGAAGAGTTGGGAAGTTGGTTTAAAGGAAGTAGAGGTACGGGACAAGGAGGTCCAATATCAGCAAGTATCTTCATTGTACATCTGGAGAGAGTGATGGACAAGATCAAGAAAGAGGTAAAAGGGATATCTGTGTACAGGAAAAGAATTAACAACTTGAGGTTCGCGGATGATATAGTTGTCATTGAGGAAGATGAGGAGAAGCTAGCGAAAACGGTGCAGGTGTTAAATGAAGAAGGGAAGCAGTATGGACTGATTATGAACATAGATAAAACAAGAACAATGGTACATGGAGATAAGTAAATGGGAAGGAAGATCAGTGTCAATGGTATTGAACTAGAAAATGTAGAGAAGTTCACATATCTGGGGAGCAACATAACGTACGATCTACCCTGTAAGAAGGAAATAGCGACTAGAATAGCAAAAGCAAGAGTGAGTTTGAAGGCGATGGATAACATCTGGAAAAGGAAAGCAATCAGCTTAAGAACAAAGCTGGGCGTCTTGAAAAGGTGTGTATTTAGCAACATGTTGTACGGATGTGAGACATGGGTGATAACAAAAGATTCAATAAGAATAATATTGGTGTTCGAAAGGAGTTATAGAAAGATTCTGAGAATAGGGTGGGATGCAGAAGGTCAGCAGTGAGGAATTATATAGGAAGATACAGCAGAAAGAGAACCTGCTGCAGAAAGTTATTAAACGGAAGCTACAACTATTTGGACATATTTGCAGAATGAACAACAAATGAAAAATCAAGACCCTAGTATCTGGCATGATGGATGGTTCGAATAGGAGAGGCAGACCTCACAGAGAATGGATAGATGATGTAACAGATTGGTGTGGAGCTAGTCTACGGAAACTAAGCCACTCTACACTGTATAGGGAAAGATGGAAGGAAATAGTGAGAGAGGCTTTAGACACCAACGGGCACTGAGCCCGCGGTTATTGATGTTGATGCTGATGTACAGATTCAGTGGTGGCACTAATAAACTGGTGGGTTTCCTCCATGTGGAGTAGCTGAGGAAATTTTAATAGTATGTGGAGGCATTCCTCATGCTGGCGACTTAGAACATTGGGGCACATCCTCAGGGTGGCAAATTGAGGAAGCCCTCCATGGAGTGATCTTGAGGGGTTGCACTGAATAATACAGTCTATGGTACCGTGGACCCACAGTTCCTAGGAGGACAGAAACTGATTACAAACAGGAGCAGACTGAGCTCACTAAGCCTTTTTAGGTGCATCAGTCAAGGAGAAGGCAACTCTGATCTCAAACCTGTGCTCTCTCCCTCCAGTGTATATGTCACAGTTCTTGTGCCTGTGCATGATGGTGGGTGTGAGAAAACAGAGTGAGGCTGGAACTCACAAGCCAGCCTCACTTAAATCAATTCCTGTGTGAAGGTATTTCACTTGATGCTAACGATTTCACCACCCAGGACTCACAGTGAGCCTCAAGAAGACAGAAGTTTTTCTTGTTTGGAAAGAGCACAGCACTCCAGTGTTTGCTGCTGTTACAGTCCTTAGGGCTGTTGACAAGTTCTGCTACCTTGGAAGTGTACTGTCCTATAGCATAAATGTGGATCATGACATATCTATTCAATTAGCCAAAGCCAGCTCTGCCTTTGGAAAATTGACCAAGCGCCCATGGAATGACCATGGCATTAAATCCCATACCAAGGTATCAGTTTATCAGGCAGTTGTTCTGAATATCCTGACTCGAAGTCATGGACAATATATTATTGCTGTGCTTTGAAACTTCATCAGTTCCATATTCACTGTCTGAGGAAGATCATGCATGTGAATTGGTGGAACAAAACTCCTGACATGGAGGTTCTTAAGCTGTGTGGTGTCATGGGCATGAAAGCAATGATTATGAACATACAGTTTTGCTGGATTGGTCATGTTATGAGGATGGATGATGCAAGGATAATAAAGATGGTCTTCTGTGGCTAGCTTGATCATGGAAAGTGCCTGATCAGCAGTCAGTATAAGCACTATAAAGACATCTTAAATGGCCACCTGCAGTCATATGGCATATCTCCCAGTGATTTGGAAACTCTAGTTTATGACAGATTGTCCTGGTGGCAAACCACTGTAAAGGTTCCTTATTGCTTTGAGGGTCTGCATATCCAGGCACTACAAGAAAAAGCAAAGGATCCTAAAAGAATGTATTCCTGCAGCTGGCAGCTTTTTAAGTGACACCTGTAATTGGTTCTGATGATCAGGGATTGGTTTAGTTGCTCACCAATGGCACCATAGAAGATGCGATCCATCTATTGACAACTCAGTCCAAGAAGAAAGAAAGAAAGAAAGGGAGGTATTTATGGGTAAAAATATTTATGGTCATTGTGTTAGCGAAGCTGTTTGCAACTTTGATTCCAAGTTATTTGGGTAACCATTTCTACTTCTAGTTGTATTATGTCTTGCAAATGATCAGACAAAGCAATTACTCATTAATTTTCTGAATGATATGAACAGTTAGTCCTCCATCTGAGAACAGTGGGCCTCATTCTCCACTTCATTACACAATTTATGCTTTATGACTTAATTGACTTCAACAGTACAACTGGTACTATAGAGTGGTGTGAGTCCTGGCCCAGGAAGCCATGTAACTGAGGGACTTCTTTGACAATAAAATGGAGACAATATATTTTGGTATTATTTGAAATATCTCTCTGCAAACATAAACATTGCAATTCCTGACTTGAGTTTTCCCAAGTTTGATTCTGAGAAATAGATTCCAATTTTGGTAATTTCACATACATTCATGAAATCTCATGTTCCATTATAGAACTCAGAAGATTACAGTTTCTGGTCCATTGCTAAAAATGATACTGCTTTCTATTTGCAATCTTTTCATGTTTCTCATTAAAACAGTAAGAAGTAAGTTCAGAAGGTTTAACTGATTTTCCATTGTTTGGACAAAATATATGATTTTGGACTTTACAAGATGTAGTGAAGCCACAATTTCAATTGCATTCAGCTATGACAGCTCTAATGTTATAGGGAAGCGCTGCAGTACATGAGGCACAATTTCTAAACAATTGAAAATACATATGCAGACATTATATTATGTTCCAAAGTTGGACGAGACATGAGTCCAGAATATTTCGCTTAGAAAATTTATAACACATGTGTTTTATTAGCATAAGCCTCACTTTAACTGTAGCTGAGCAAACAAAAATGGTTCCACATGACTGATAGAAAGCATGATCAAGAGAAGAAAAATATTTCGGCTGCCTCCGGAAATCTGAAGATTGAAGGCTGAATTATTTTGCTTCTACTGAAGATTGTGTAATCACTAAAGTCTGACTGTGTTTTCATTCAACTGAAAAGGAGAATGGCAGATGGATGATACTAAACAAAGTCCAATCATACTGCATCTAAACATGAGAGAAATGTCTATGTATGCAAGCTTGAAAGCTTTCCTCCTTATGCCGTTATCAATCCATATTCTTCCTGTAGCACTTCATGGGTGAGGATTTGGAAGGTGAGTTAAAAATATGTTCAAATGTCATCTTTGTTTAGAGGAATGAACTCTAAACACTAGCAAAATTATTCTAATTAATGTGTTTGATGGGTTAAATGTATTATACAGCTACATGTTCTCTTTATAATTTCAAAATCAGAAATATCAGAGATGTAGCTGATTTAATCTGTATCTCAAAAAACAAGTCCTGTGGGCACCTTATAGACTAACAGATATTTTGGAGCTTAAGTTTTCATGGGCAAAGACCTACCTTCGTCAGATGCATCTGATGAAGTGGGTCTTTGCCCACGAAAGCTTATGCTCTGAAACATCTGTTAGTCTACCAGGTGCCACAGGACTTCTTGTTAAAATCAGAAATGACCCCAAAGCACTCATAAGTTAATTCACCTGGAACATTGTATCTCCTACCACTGAACTACACCCACTTCTGGATTGTAGAGTGATGCCTCTTCAACAGCACAAAGCATCGTTATGCAAAACTTTAGGACAGGACTCTATTTCTGTGCTGAGTGGAATTATGCTTACACACCTAATATATCTGTAGTACTCTTAGCAATCAGGATGATAAGCAACCTTAAAACATACTGTAGTATGTGTGAGGTTATAGAGCCAGTGCTATTTTCAGTTACTGTATAATCACTACATAATCACTATTATGTGACAAAATGTTCCTAAATATAGAGTTATAAATACAGAGGCTATAAGAGATTAGAAAACAGCTAGTTTATTTTTTCTGGGACTTAGCACCCAGTAAGTCTAATGTCTAACCCAAGTAAAATATCCAAACAAAAACAGACAGAAAATTACTAATAATTAAAGGTCAGATATGGATACACTAACCTTTCCATGAATAGTCCATCATGCCCTAAAAGGCACCACTGAAATCACTGAAAGTAGCTGTAGAATCAACTACTGCTTGGCATGAATTAAGTTTTCAGTATCTGGCACTTAGGGGACAGCAGCACTATTGGCAGTTTGGTCTTTCATGAAAGAATCAAGCCAGACATGTTTGATTTCTTTTTCGTGGAATAAAACAGTGTCTATAATGAATGAGTCTTCCCTTGTCCCATTCAGTTTGTATCATCCCTGCAAATGTCAGCACTGCTGCTCTACCTGCACCCTACCTCCACGCAAGTGGCTTCCTAACACCATTATTATTCTCCGCGTGTACAGCTCAGCTGCTCACTCCCTTCATTCACTCATAGGTGCCTCAGTCCTCTTCTCCACTAGTAGCTTATTCAATCCTCTATTTACCCATTTTTAGATGAGTGGATGAATATTTTCCTCCCTGGCAAACCACATATGCAGGCAAACAAGGTGTTGGGGCACGTTTCAAGGCTTCCTACTTTTCCTCCTCCTTCAGCCCAGTCTACCACTCCACCCCAGCCTCCTTTTCCATAAGCCAAGTACAGAGAAAAAGATAGGAAGTGCTGAGAACTAGTTTCCATGCAACCTAACAAACATAGCAGGGCTACAGTTGGGTATCTGATTGCTATTTTACCTGGTAAAAATGGAATCTCAACTAAATATGTCATGAAATCTTAAGAACCTAATGAATGGGACTGTAGGAGTTTTACTGAAATTATATAACGTGTAGGGGAAAGAATAATACCAGCAGAACAGGGAGCAAGTGGTGTTTATGCTGATAGGAAAATATGGCATATTATGCATAAAACCTGATGCATATAGACCCATTACATCACATGTGGGCAAAGTTAAGGAAGGAATAATAAATGACACCAGTAGCATACTTGAAAAAATGAAATAATGAACTGTTTATAGAGTGGTTTCTGGAAAGGAAGCTGCACAGATGATCATATTATAAGATTAGAAACAGAACTACAAAAAAACGTGAAGAAGGATGAGCTTACGATATTTTTTTTTTAATTGGCCATTGAAAAAGCATAAGACATGGTCTAAAGGGAAGGCTTGCTGTATCAACCAGCCGCAGCTGGAATAAAAGGAAGAATGTTCTGGTGCATAAGAGACTTTTTTGGTCTCTTAGGCTGCTTCTACATATGCCACCTCCCATCAGAGGTGCCATGGTAATGAGGCAATTTGGAGCAGGCTAATGAGGTGCTCATGTGCCCATGCAGCATCTCATTAGCATAATGGCAGCCACGCAAATTTCAAAATGCTGACTTAAATTGCAGATGGACAGTGTAGATGGGGGCAGTTTCAAAATATGCGCCCCACTTTGATATTCCCTTACCCAGATCTAGTTTTGTGTGGGCTTGTAGGTGGGATGACATGTGCAGAAGCAGCCTTAGAGAAGTTTTAATGGGACCAGACAAGTCAGGGCCTCACTTCCAATTTATCTGAAGTTCCTAAAAGCTCATGCTTCAGGTGTGAGATGGCTTTAGTGTGGGTGCTGGGCAGTATTGATAGTATACAGGAGATCATGTTAGATGATCTGATGATCCCTTCTGGCCTGAAACTCCATTATTCTATAGTTAACTCACTCAAAGTACAGTTGTTCCATATCTTTGATATTAGACAATCCCAGGGTTGTTTTATTTTTTTTTCTTTCCAAGGAGTTCAGATTCCTTGCTAAAACTGTACATGTGGTGGCCACTGCTTTTCTCGGCATAGTAACAAACATCAGCTTACACAGTAGTTCATATTTCATGACTTTCAACACATTTTAGAAAACCAATGCTCTTAATGACTTCTTAAGCTGAGTTAATGTTTTGCATGGCAGGAGATACACTGGTAAGAATGAATTCCACAAGCAGTGAATAATGCACAACTGTTTCAAATGCTAACAGTAATACCCCTCTTTCCTCTTTTGCATTGCTGACCTTGGCTAGGATTGTCCACAATGCACAGTTTGCAAAAACTTGCAACAGGTGCAATTAAATTTGTCTGTTTGAACAAGGGTGTTGAGCTAACTTGTTAATATGTAACTTCAGACAATGAATATTTACTGTAAATAATCCATTCAGCTGCATAAGCAGTTGTCATTTTTTTTTTTTGTATTTCTTAAGTTTGCTTCTTTTCAAGGGAAAATACTGAGTCTGTAATACAAGACTCTAGTCAGCAGCAGGAATCCATAGAGATCATGGTTAATAGCAATGCTATAAACTACTGTTTGTGTATCTGAGTTCAGATTTAAACAGACTAGTACAGTTGTCAGATAGTGCCTCCATTTTGGTGGGGCTTGTGTGTGTGTTGGTGGTTGTGTGTGTTTGTGGAATGATTTATCAGCTACAGATGCTCACATATACCAAAATCGCATCCACAAAACTGAAGACTAGACTGAGGACTGGCTGGAAATCAGGCTCATTAAGTGCATTTTACATAGCTTTTGAAAACATTTTCAATTTAAGTTCTGAAACACTGGATATCCTTCCTTTCAGTCTTTCTTTTAAAATATTTTCACATTTTACTTTATGTTATTTTAATGTCTAAACTGAAAAGAGATTTTTTTCCCCTGAGGAAGGTTTCTATGGTATATTTGACTCCAATTTTCTAAATAATCAGGAAACACTTAAATATTAATGAGGGCAAAAAGGCACGAGGCGTTGGTGGCTCCCCTTTCCTTGTTGTATTAGGCACAATCCTCGCTTGCTTTCAATGAGCAGAAAAATTTAACATGAGCAGGAAAGCTGTTGTTCAATAGCTTGGCACAGTATGTTTTCACAAGACTTTTCCTCTGCATTCCATTAACAACTAAAAAAGAATCTGTACTCACTGCCCCAGCTTTACTGCTGTTTGGCAGGGCTAAGTGTGGACCTTTGGTGGGTGGGGGTGGACCTGATTAATTTCAGTTATACTTATGTTGATCTGGGGAATTAACGTGGTGGTTTATTTTGATCCTATTTAAAAAAAGAAAGATTATCAAGGGTGCCCAGCGCTTTGGAAGGGTCCTCACATCAAGGGCTTCTCAAACTTCTTTGCACCGCAGCCACCTTCTGACAACAAAAATTAGTACATGACCCCAGGAGCAGGGAACAAAGCCTGAGTCTGCCTGAACACCCTCCCTTCCCCCCAGACCGAGGTCTTTGGCATCTTCACCAAGGGCCTATAATTTGAACCTCACCTACCAAGGTGAAACCCTGAGGCATCAGCTTTGGCCCAGGTGGTGGAACTCAGGTTTTGATCCCAGCCCTAGCAAGTCCTGGTACCCCTCTTAAAACAGTGAGGGAGGGTCCTTCATGGTCCCATCCCACATTTTGAGAACTGCTGCTTCAAAGATATTGAGACTCCAAGGGCTAGCTCCACAGTGGGCTCCAGGCACTTAACAACCACTATTTGGTGCCTAAATATAAAATGTAGATTGTCAAAACTCCTACTCAGCGGTTACCTATCCCTGTAGGCTACTAAATTTCTACTGAATGTAGGTATCCACTGGTAAAGTCCCAAAGACACCTAAATTGTTACCATTGGGCCTTATGCCACCTACGGCTGAGCAGGATCCTGTTGCCTTTCCTTGGAGGTGAATGTTTGGATTAGGCTGCAGACAAAACACAGGTAAGAAGTGGTGGCTATGGTCCCCTCATAACTTCTAAGGTAGTGGCTAGGGCACTTATCTGGGGTGCAGAAGACTCTCCAATCTTCACTCTGTCTGATGGAGATGGGGGGAGTTTAACCTCCTGCCTCCCAGATGAATACCCTAGCAACTGTCTATGGGTCAGTCCAGGGATGGGCTTTCCCAGTTACTCTTACAGAAGTTGTTGCACTTGATATAAAATACTTACATATTCATTGAGCCAGCAAGGCCATGTGTGACTTTTTCCCCAGTACTTAGGCACACACCTGGAAGACCCAGCTTCTAGTCCTGCCTCCAATGAGTATGTCAGCATTTCATGCAGAGTGGAACAGCTCCAGCCAAAGAAATTCAAGGGGACTGTTGTTACCACCAGTATTTTCCCTGAGAAAATGCTGAGGACAGAGCTATGCCTGTGGTTTTTTCACACTCCTGAGTGACGTGGTTTAGTGCTAGTTACTGGCTCTTGGAGAGCTGGATTAATGGCAGTGATGCACTGCAGCAAGTGCATACTTGGAAGCTGCAGACTTATAGCTGTGGTGTTTCTAGTGAAGGCATAACCTAAGGAAGGAGTTAGGGGCTGAACTCCAGGCAAGAGTTCACAGCTGTGAGGCCTGAGTGGTAGAAGATGCCTACATCCAGCCCCCCAGTTACTGGCCTAATTCCCATGGAGATGTAGGGTACAGGCCATACCTCTTTGCTTGGCATTCTTTTCTGGCTAGCTTACATAGCTCCCTGCTCAATGCTCTGCCTTTTGTGAACCCCCTTTTAAGCATATAACTCTGTTGGGCTTACGTGACTAAATCAGAGTGGTGGATTCTGTTAGGTGTTGCAATGCTAAACCTAAGTCTCCTTTGTCGATCTTACCCTAAGTGTCTGACCCAGATACTGTAAAATCAACAGACGATTGACGAAATTAATAAGAAACTAGAAACTGAAACAATAAAGGCTGTGTGTACTGATTTGGCTGCAGAAAGCTAAGAACTGAGTCTTTTGGGGGACTAGAAGTATCGCTACTATTTTTGAGCCTAATACTGAAAGCCCTTTCCATGTGGAAACCTCCCTTGAAATAGGTTCTGGATATGCCTTTGTGTGAATGCATGTAGTATTTGGCCCTGTGTGATAGTGAGGTGGATAACTGCATGAACACAAGATGGGGCCTGAATTTTCAGAATGTTTCCAACATCCACAACGGGTATGTTCTGTAGGGTAATATAATTAACCTTCAGCTGATTGATTTGAGAGCCAGCTGTTTTCCATTTATTACATTTCAGGTTTAAGGTGCTCTGTTCCATGATGGCATTTGTTTTTATTTGTGTATGTGCACACGCATGCACATCCAGAATTTTCTCAGCATAGGAGAAATAAGCTACATGTTGGCGAATGTTGATTTATGATGGACAAACTCCATACCTGGTAACAAAGCAATAAGGGATTATTTTGGGCTCCCCCAGCTCTACCGTACCACACCTGCAGCAAATGCTCCATCTGCAGGAGGAAATAAAAGACAGGGAATTAGCTCATTCAGTCAGCAAAGCTAGATGGGAGCAGACCTGCATCAAGCATAAAGGCTCTGACACAGCTGCCAAAAGGGCCCCTCTCTGAGGGAAGTATCCTGAGGAACTTAGTCACTGGTAACCTCCTTTTACTTATTTTGGTTTGACTTTCCCCAGCACTGGAGAGTCTGTGGTGGTGGGGCTGAGAGGGAGAGGCTCAGAGTAGACAGTCTTCAGCAGTGTTGATTGCCAGATTTCTAGTAACCCAAAGGTGCCTGGGTTAGAGTCTGGTCGAATGGAAGGGCCTAGGCTCTCCCCTCTCCATATCCCTCTTTGTGGTCAGAGGTTGTACCCAGAACCTGATGAAGAACCATTAGATGACCATTTGATGGTATGTTGTCTCCTTGCAGAACATCAAATTGAGCAAAACTCAGATTTATGAAAAAGCAGAAAAGGTAAAATTGAAGTTGTCCATGCCACCTTTACCAGGCCCTCTTTCAGTTGTGCCCCTACTACCAGTGACCAGGACAGGGCCTAGGGTGAGACTAGGAGTTGGTGGCAAGATAAGAAGCAGAGGCTGGTCCTGGAGTCAGAACTGAGGAGTTGGTGCCAAGTATCAGAACCGGGTTACCTGGAATGAGGCGGGGCTTAGAACAAGAAGACAAAAGGAGCCGATGCAGCTATGAATAAAAGCTTCAAGGACAGCCATAGGACAGCTGTTGGTTTTAAAGCCCTTGTGCAAATGGTTTAAACCAGTCAGGTTGTGTCTCCAATTGGGCAGCTTGTTGCAGGCCAGTTATTCTCATTACATTTCCCAGACACTGGCTTTGGTACAAGTGTTCCTTTGAAAATGGCTCTGCTTCAGGCCTTGATTCATGACATACATTCCATAGACATGCTCACACCTTTTCTCTACCAAGAGCATGGTTGCTGGAGCATACAAAGTGTTCACTTCCTTTTATAACCTCATTCTGACACACAGGATTCAAGGCAAAGGAAACAGGAGAAGAGATCGTAAAGCTACATTTTAAGGAGATGTGCTGGGGCATTGCTGACAGAGGGCTGAGATAAGGTTGCATAGGCAACCTTAATTCTGCATTTTTTTGGTTTTTCAGACACCTGAGTTTTGCTGACTTCACCGCTTTACAAGAAGACAACACACCAACAAGCAACCATAACTCTGTAGTAATGTAGGAAAAGAGATGTTAGGAGCTGGTAACATGCAGGCTGTTGTACATAGAGGCTACATCTAGAGAGTTTTGTCCCCAAAACCCACAGATGTAGACACAATGGCTGTGGTTACACTGACATGAACCGCTGGCAGCAGTGTGGAAATGGGTGGTCTCGAAAATGCAAATGGCTGCTCATTTACATATCGCTCACCAGCAGATGCTGTCACCAGCACAAAATGAGCTGTGTAAATGTTTTGCTGCCATCAAACTCCCTTCTCTTTGCAGGCAGCTTCTTATGCCTGGAAAAAATCAGGCATAAGAGGCTGCCAACAAAGCAGGGGGTTTGCTGGCAGCCCCATGTTTACACAGCTCTTCTTGTGCTGGTGGTAGCATCCGCAGGTGGAAGAATATGCAGATGAGCAGCCATTTGCATTTGAAACCACCCATTTCCACACTGTTACCAGCAGTTCCCATCAGTGTAACCATAGCCAATGTGTTCTGTAGACAGTCTGACAAAATGCGGCACTTCTGCCCACAGCATTCTGCCTCTCTGTGATGAGGAATAACACCTTTATTGACAGTTTGTCTCAACAAAAAAACCATGTAGATGCTCTGGGGGGCCCTCTGCCCACAGACAGGGCTTCTGGTTCTCTGGACAGCCCTGTTTGCGAGTTTCTAGTTGGTCGTTCTGTTGAGAAAAGGGCCAGGCAGTCTGGCCACTCTGTCGACAGAGCGGATTGCTCTTTTGACCTGCTTTTGTGTGTGGATGTGATCTGTCAACAGAAGTTTTGCCAAAAGATCTTTTCTGACAGTAACTTCTGTGGACAGATTCCTGCAGTGCAGACATACCCATAGTGTCCTGCAACTAGCAGAGAGAGCCAGCTTCTTTCTTCCCTCACCACCACACACATCAGACGTGCCTTACCAGCTGTGCTTCAGAACACCCTCAAGTCACACCTGTGACTAAGTCAAAACATTTCCCTTCCTACCGGCCCCTTTCTCACTCGTGAATGTAGGGCTCCCCACTGCAAATAGGGAATGCTTCACCCCAGTGTCTTCCCTCCATGATATCTAAAGATTTTTACTGCTGTTACTTCCATCTTGCTATAATCCAACTCACAGTGAGTGCTGGGTGCAAAGGACAATGATGTTACAGAGGAAGTGTGTTGGGGTACAGGATGGTTGGGGCCCACTCCTGGGGAAGAGGGTGAGTCGTTGCGCTGGTAAAGCTGTTGGTGCAGGGGAGATGAGGTACTCCCTCAACTGGGAGATGCCCTGTATCCTTGATATGAATGGTCAGTCTCTCCCCATCGACCCCTAACTTCATCTCTGCCTCTTCCAAAAACTCTTATTCTTTTGCTGCAGCTGAAGCCTCTCCCCTCCATTCTTCCACCCTCAGGATTCCTCTCCATGTCTAAGCTTTAAATCAAAGAGTTTGATTACATTCCCCTCCACAACAGAATTGACACCCATGACCCATAAATTGCAGCCTCCAAACTCTCAGTCCAGGACTCCTTTGTTTTAGGTGGGGAGCTGTGATTAACTTACCCCAAGTGATGTTAATTGAAGGGCGAGTTCACAGCATACAGTAGTGTCTCCTCAGTTCAACAGCCCAAGGCAGCAGAAGGAAATTTTTTGGGGGGGAGGGTGTACCACTAGGACCCCTGGGTCAAATAACCTGAAATTTGCATGATGTGCCTGGAGTCTGGGAGCGGGGAGGGGACCAATTTTGTAAGTTCTGTAATGCACGTCTGAGGAAGTGGATCTGTCCCACAAAAGCTCATCACCTAATATATTATATTATTAGTCTTTAAAGTGCTGTATGACTGCTTTTTTTTGTGATGATACAGACTAACACAGCTATCTCTCTGAGACTAATAAACAAATGGTTAATTGCTTCACAGAGTTGAGTTTTAAACTATATGTGAAAAGGGAATGGAAACTCTCCTGCTGTTTTTCTGTGCATGTTTTAAAATAATGTTCTTAGTTTGGTCTCTCAAATTTAGCAGGTGCTGTGCGTTACCAGCACAACCATTTTGATCCAGAACTCAAGCTTTGGAGGAGGAAAGGGGAACTGTCTATTCTTCAGAGCTTATGTCTCCAGAACCCCTACCTTAAGTAACCCCAAATTTGCTTCACTAACCCCACTACACACACCTGAAGTGCGCACACAGTGTTGAAGGATTCAGACTAAGGATGTCAATATTAGAGTAGTTAGAAATATTGATCTTTAAACAGATGTCACTGGAACCTTGGCGCTGATGGAGTTGTTGTGCTATAACAATATACTATCTGAAAGCCTGAAATCAACCAAAATATCTATATCCATAAAAATGATACATGAGTGCAGATAGAGAAAACCATGTTATATAACTGATCAAGTCATACTAAAACTGACAAGATTAATTTTAATTGGGTGGTTTTATTCATCCATGTATCCTGCTTTCTTATATTCATATTTCTGATGTAGTTGGGTCACAAAGTATATTTATATTCACACAGTATATATTACAGAGAATTTCTGTGGCTTGAAGTTCCATTGTTCTTTACTTTAAAAAAGTGTCAATTTTTTTTAAAATTGTGATATACTTTCTTTGGGAATCACTTTAAAAATTCACCGTTCAATTCTTAGCCCAATATGCATAATAAGCGTGCATGTGCCCACATCTGAGAAGTCTATGAAATTGTCTTAAACTATGTTCTGTCATTGCTGAAGTTTTCCACAGAGATTGGTAGTTTGTATTCCTCCTGAAGTTGGTCTTAATTACTACATGAGATCTGTGTCTACACGTGCACGCTACTTTGAAGTAGTGGCACTAACTTCGAAATAGCGCCCGTAGCGGCTACACGTGTCGGGCGCTATTTCGAAGTTAACTTCAATGTTAGGCGGCGAGACATCGAAGTCGCTAACCTCATGAGGGGATCGGAATAGCGCCCTACTTCGACGTTCAACGTTGAAGTAGGGACCGTGTAGACGATCCGCGTCCCGCAACGTCGAAATTGCCGGGTCCTCCATGGTGGCCATCAGCTGGGGGGTTGAGAGTTGCTCTCTCTCCAGCCCCTGCGGGGCTCTATGGTCACCGTGGGCAGCAGCCCTTAGCCCAGGGCTTCTGGCTGCTGCTGCGGCAGCTGGGGATCCATGCTGCAGGCACAGGGTCTGCAACCAGTTGTCAGCTCTGTGTATCTTGTGTTGTTTAGTGCAACTGTGTCTGGGAGGGGCTCTTTAAGGGAGCGGCTTGCTGTTGAGTCCGCCCTGTGACCCTGTCTGCAGCTGTGCCTGGCACCCTTATTTCGATGTGTGCTACTTTGGTGTGTAGACGTACCCTCGCAGCACCTATTTCGATGTGGTGCCGCGCAACGTCGAAGTTGAACATCAACGTTGCCAGCCCTGGAGGACGTGTAGACGTTATTCATCGAAATAGCCTATTTCGATGTTGCTACATCGAAATAAGCTATTTCGATGTTGGCTTCACGTGTAGACGTAGCCGAGAATTCCTAACTGCTTTCCTATTTAGAATAAAAAAGAAATTCAAATGACCTCTGAAAGAATGTGGTATCTGGTGGTTAATAGGTTACTTGCTGAAATGTAATGGGCATGGAGATTAATGTTACAAAGGGGGAGAAATATTTGAGTAAATAAAGCCAGCTTCGGTTCCTTTGTGCTTGATTCTGTGCCACTTCTTTAAAGGCATTAATATGTCCTACTCCGTAATCATTCCTCTAGATCCATTTTACCATGTCGCCTAAGTGAAACTGATAAAAGCTAGGTAAATTGATAGCGGAGATAATAGTCTAAACAAACATGTTATAAGAAATATCAGTCATCTACTGTATTCTGGAGAAAAATGACATACTCAGAATCATCTCATGCTGCACCTATGCAGCCCATGCTTTGGCACATTCTTGTTATTTGCTTCCTCTTCTTATTCCTTTTGTTTGTAACATCCACTTGTTGCCTCTTGCCTTCACTGGATTGCAAACTCTTAGGACTAGGAACCATTTTCCTGTGTTTTACAAGCACAAAGTGAACTTTGATCCTGACTGCAAATTCTAGGCTTTTTCCATAATACAAAAATTAAACTACCAGCACAGCAGCCTTTGCAAAGGCAGTGTGAGAGGGGTCAGCCTACCCAGCTGATGTGGCTGTTTCGTTTACATAAAGATTTCCTTATTTCAAAAGTACCTACCTTTTTTGATTCTACACACCAGGAAATTTTGAAAAGGATCAGAGAAACCTTTGGCAAGGACACTTCATATACCTCCAGCTGGGAGTTGCTTTCTTTCAAAGGTTAAGAGTAAGGTGACCTAGCCCAAAGGTACAAAGGGCAGCTGCCTCAGTCTGGATGTCTGTCAGGGCTGCTGATGGGTTAAGGGGATTAAAGTCACCTTGCTGAAAGAGTCGATTGTTTTGCTTTGATTTGTTTTAACATGAGGTTTGTCAAAGGGAAGAAAAGCAGGTAGTCTGTCGTGTCCAACGATGACGTCTTGAGCTTGCACAGGCTCATCGGTTGTGGACTCGCATGTGGCTGAGGAGTCCAAGCTTTGAACAGCATGGGCATTCACAGTGGGGGCAAGGGAATTGTCCTGGCTCTGTTGGTGCAGCTGCTTCTGTTGCTTTCTCCCTCCCATGAGCATCAATGAGGCGTACACGTCACTGCTCTTCAAAGTTGTCATGCGCATGTCATACAAGAGCACGCCAGCTTGTTCGGTCTTTTGCATGCTGCTCTAGCTTATCTGGTTTTAAACCAGCATGAGCAATGTTGGCCTTCACATAGTCTTTATATCTCTTGCAAGGCCTACCTTGATTCCTTTTGCCCTGGGAGAGTTCACTGTAGAGGAGTTGCTTAGGGATTCTTGATGCCTCCATTCATATGATGTGCCCTGTCCAGTGAAGCTGGGCTTTCAGAATCATGGCTTTGATGTTTGTGGTTCCTGCTCTGTCCAGGACTTCCAGGTCCATAACTCTGTCCTGCCATTGAATGTTCAGTATTGACCTCAGGCTGTGTGTGTGGAAGCGCTCCAGCAGTCTTATATGTTTTCTGTACAAGGTCCAGGTTTCATAGCCATACAGGATACTGGTCAGGACTACAGCCTTGTACACTTTCAGTTTAGTGGACTGTCGGATATTGTGCTGATTCAACACTCGCACTTTCAGACATCCTAGTGCCCATCTGGCCTGGTAGATTCTGGCATTGATTTCTTTGTCAAGGGAGCCATCATTGGCTATCACACCACCAAGGTACTTGAACTCCTCTACTGTTTTTAACTCTGTTCCTTCAATAAAACGTGAAGCGGGGACAGCAACAGATTCTGGAGCAGGTTGAAACAGTACCTCGGTCTTTCCTAGGCTGATGATCAAACCAAAGAGGCAAGTGGCATCAGCAAACTTGTTGACGATGAGCTGGAGATCAGATACCTTGTGTGCCATAAGTTCACAGTCATCAGCAAAAAGGGCTTCAAGGATAAGCCTCTCAAGCATCTCGGTTTTAGCATTCAGACGACGAAAGTTGAAAAGTAACCCATCAAGTCTGTATTTTATGCAGACTCCATGGTCCAGGTCCCTAACTGTGTGGCTGAGGATGCACGTGAAAAAGAGGTTGAATAACACTGGGGCCAGGACTCACCCTTGCTTCACACCATTGGATATCTCAAATGGATCAGAGGACTTGCCATTTCAAAGAACAAAGCCAGTTTTAGCCACCATGCTGAAAGAGCCGATTGTTTTGCTTTGATTGGTTTTAACATGAGGTTTGGCAAAAGAAAGAAAAGAGAGAGAACAAAAAGAACATGCATTCTCAGTGAGATGCTAGAGTGTTAATCTGTATATTCACAAAACAAACACCGCCCAGATATACAACTACTGGAATGCAGAGTAAGTGTAGGCAGGTGAGGTGAGAGGCATTGCAGTCCCTTGCAATATCTTTGGGGATCATGTTGCAATACATTTATGTATTACTGGGGGGCAGAGATTGTATGCAGTTCTAGAAGGGCAGGTACTGCAACTATTTTAGCAACTAGAGTGAGAGAGAGCATGTGTATGTGTTCACATATGGGGGTAAGTAAGATCAGTCAAGTCCTATGTCACCTTATTGACTAACAGAGTTTTTGGAGCATAAGCTTTCATGGCCATGAAAGCTTATGCTCCAAAAACTCTGTTAGTCACTAAGGTGCCACAGGATTTATCATTGTTTTCACAGATACAGACTAACCTGGCTACTCCTTGATAAGGTCAGTCCCTTACCTTGTAAACAGCCACAGAGAGGTACCACCCTCTGGCATAGGCTTACATGTAGTGGTTCAAGCTGGGTTTCAAACACGCAGAGAAAAAACATTGGCATAAAAATACTGTATTTAAATGGACGGGATGTGGGGTGGGGGAGGCGGCCCTTTTCTGATCTACAAAAGAAACAAGGATCCTTTATTCAAAGGCAACCCCAACATTTGCACAAAGGTTGGAAATATTTTGGTCAACTAGTGCCTTACAATACTGATGGAGGCTCCTGGGTTATTAGTGTGTTTATTGCTTTTATTATATTTTCTCTATTATGGGATTTTTGTAAGAATAAATGTGCTTGTTTAGAAAGAGTTGTTTTGCCAGCAGTTACTGGCTGTCATACTATTCATAGCCTTTTGGCACTGGCCTTCAAGCAGACTGGCTTGCTGAGGTTATCGCAGTATAAGGGAGGTGCTGTATGGCTTAAAATACCCCTGTCAGAAGGGACTGGGATGAGCTAAAGTGAGTATGTCTTCTCCAGTTGGAAATTTACACCTTACTTGAAGTGTAGATGCATTCAAAGTACTTTGTATATATTATTTTTTGTTGGGATTTCCCACCATAATCAGTTTCCAATGTTGTTTGACTCCTTTTTCTCATAACAGGGTGATAAAAACAGTAATTTAGTCTCAGGAAGATAGCTGTGTTATGCTGTAGCTTCACAAAAAGCAAGCAGTCCTGTAGTACCTTGAATACTAAAAGATTTATTTGTTCGATAATGAGGGTCTTACCCACAAAAGCTCATGGAAGCTAATAAACAAATAATAAACAAATTGTTAGTCTTTATGGTGCTACAGGACTGCTTGTTTTTATTTTTTTTTTGAAAAACAATAGTGAGATTGTAGTTTGAGGTTTCACAATAAAATTTTACTTAAAAAAAATAACCAAATCTCAAATTGATGGTGCCCTGTAAATCTCCTGAACCATCCCATACAAACTACATGCAATAGTGATCACAACATATGGGTTATTGTGATACAGGAAATGTTCTTCTGACATTTTCCCTCAGTAGTGGGACATTTAAAAGCGGCCCATGCCATTTTCTTCTCAGTGCTCTCAAAAGGGCCAGTGTCTGATAGATTAGAATAATCTGATTAAAATATTTCTAGTAACACTTACAGCTGTTTTATTGCAAACTACATTACAAAACCATGGTAATTGCTACTCTGGGGCACTCTTCAAAACCTTGTAATGCTGAACAACATCAAAGGAAAATAAATAACATTTCCAGCTGAACTGATTAAAAAGAATGGTGGGATGAAATATTTAGAGTAAATTGCTGTATTTTTGTGCTTGGCTATTAATCTTGTCTCTGGTGGCTCATTTCTGTTTGTGCCTCTAGATATGGAAAAAGCAATTGTAGCGACTGTAGTCTCCTTCCAACATGCAGCATAATGTCCCCACAGAACCAACCACAAGCAGCCGCTTTGATCATTGTCACCTTTCTTTTAAGAGCACACCTATTGCATATTTCAATGGTCCACGTAAAGAATGCCAGATACTAATGCAATACACCTGAATCAGGGACATTGCTGTGTATCATACAGAGAAGTCATCCTAGATCTTCAAAAGTGACTAGCAATGTGATATTTTGGTGATTCAACTTTTGAGCATGCAAGCTGAGACAACTAAATAGGACTTGATCTTAAACTCAGTCTACTTTGAGGTATCTCCATTTGGGTGCCAAACATTACAATTCCTAGCCATATCTGAAAATGTAGGCCCTACTCTTTAAACCAGATGTTGCTTTCAGTCATAACTTTATGGGAAAAGCTATCTCAGGCTATGTCTATGCAGCTAGAATTGACGTATTTTCATAATTGCATAGCTAGAATAAATGTATCTGTGCTTCGCTTACTTAGCCCTCCTTACTGAAGAAGGCTGACAGGAGAGTTTCTCCCACTGAACTTCTTTACTCTTCATATCTCACAAGAGCCGTGTCTACAGGTGCCAGCTACTTCAAAGTAGCCGCGCCAACTTCGAAATAGCGCCCGCCACGTCTACACGTGGCAAGCGCTATTTCGAAGTTGAAATCGACATAAGGCGGTGAGACGTCGAAGTCGCTATCCTCATGAGGAGATGGGAATAGCACCCTACTTCGATGTTGAACGTCGAAGTAGGGCACGTGTAGCCGATCCGCGTCCCACAACATTGAAATAGCGCAGTCCGCCATGGCGGCCATCAGCTGAGGGGTTGAGAGACGCTCTGTCTCCAGCCCCTGCGGGGCTCTATGGTCACCATGTGCAGCAGCCCTTAGCCCAGGGCTTCTGGCTGCTGCTGCTGCAGCTGAGGATCCATGCTGCATGCACAGGGTCTGCAACCAGTTGTCAGCTCTGTGGATCTTGTGCTGTTTAGTGCAAGTGTGTCTGGGAGGGGCCCTTTAAGGGAGCAGCTTGCTGTTGAGTCTACCCTGTGACCCTGTCTGCAGCTGTTCCTGGCACCCTTATTTCAATGTGGGCCGCTTTGGTGTGTAGATGCTCCCCCGCAGCGCCCACTTTGGTGTAGTGCTGCCCAACGTCGACGTTGAACGTCGACGGCACCAGCCCTGGAGGACGTGTAAACGTTATTCATCGAAATAGCTTATTTCGATGTCGCTACATTGAAATAAGCTATTTTGATGTAGCAGTCACGTGTAGACGTAGCTAAGGAGTACAGGGGTCAACCATGATTCCTGAGAGGTCAATTTTGCATGTCTCTACCATACACACAAAATTCAACCCCAGAAGATTGACCATGAATGGGTTGATCTTTAAGGCTATATCTACACGAGCCTGAGTGAAATAGAGTTTGAATGATGTTTTACTTTTAGTTTCTGGGTCACAGGTTGATGCTGCTGTGCTTATGCCTAGACTTATCTGGAAAGGTGTAATACTTTTCAATTTAATCACGTTTGAGGAACAGTTAAAATTTGGAAAATGTGCTCATAAAACAAATACAAGTAAGAACTGAATAGCAGAGCATTGTTTCATAACCTTAACAGTTATGTAAAGCAATAACTACTGGGCCAGATTGTGCCTCTTTGATATGTGCTTATGAACCTACCCAAAATGACAGGCTCACAAGGAAAAGATTTTTTTGAAAACCTGACACCAGGGACTTTCCCTTTACTCTTCCCCTGGATTTTGTCATGAAGACAGAAAGCAGAAGACCAGGAGTCCAATATACAAGCAGGACAATGTTTATTGCAATGGATGTGAAGCTTAGATTCTGCAAAACCTTTACCTGTGTCCTTGTTCTCTCGCCACCTCTTTCTTAGCAGACATAATTATACCTGTAGGCTATATCTACACTAAAAGCATCTGTCGATAGAAGTTACTGTCAACAGGGTAATCTTGACACAACCTCTGTTAACAGATTGCATCTACACACAACTTGCTCTGTCGACAGAAGAATTGTCTACTGTCGAGGAAAAATGCAGGACTCTGTCGAGAGTTTGTTGACAGAATGCTTTAAGTGAGTGGACACTCCAGCTGTGTCTACACGTGCACGCTACTTCGAAGTAGCGGCACTAACTTCGAAATAGCGCCCGTCACGGCTACACGCGTCGGGCGCTATTTAGAAGTTAACTTTGACGTTAGGCAGCGAGACGTCAAAGTCGCTAACCTCATGAGGGGATCGGAATAGCGCCCTACTTCGACGTTGAACGTCGAAGTAGGGACCGTGTAGACGATCCGCGTCCCGCAACGTCGAAATTGCCGGGTCCTCCATGGTGGCCATCAGCTGGGGGGTTGAGAGATGCTCTCTCTCCAGCCCCTGCGGGGCTCTATGGTCACCGTGGGCAGCAGCCCTTAGCCCAGGGCTTCTGGCTGCTGCTGCAGCAGCTGGGGATCCATGCTGCAGGCACAGGGTCTGCAACCAGTTGTCAGCTCTGTGTATCTTGTGTTGTTTAGTGCAACTGTGTCTGGGAGGGGCCCTTTAAGGGAGCGGCTTGCTGTTGAGTCCGCCCTGTGACCTTGTCTGCAGCTGTGCCTGGCACCCTTATTTCGATGTGTGCTACTTTGGCGTGTAGACGTACCCTCGCAGCGCCTATTTCGATGTGGTGCCGCGCAACGTCAAAGTTGAACGTCGACGTTGCCAGCCCTGGAGGACGTGTAGACGTTATTCATCGAAATAGCCTATTTCGATGTTGGTTTCACGTGTAGACGTAGCCTCCCTGAGTTATGTCCCTTCTGTCGACATAAGTCTCTAGTGTAGATCCAGCCGCAGTATATGCACCAGGTCCCACTTCTTAGAATGTAAGAGCCTATTCCATTTTGGAGGGTCATGAGTGTGTGGGCTTCAGTAATGCTACTGTTGTATCTCAGGGGCTAGGTAAGGAGTGAGGTTGTGTTTAGTCAGGGAGAGTCATTTCTTTGCTCGCATATCTACACCAGTGACATCATCACAGGACCTAACATCAAGCATACCATCACGGGCTCCTTTACCTGCACATCTACTAATATAATATATGCCATCATGTGCCAGGCATGCCCCACTGCAATTTACATTGGTCAGACGGGACAGTCTCTATGTAAAAGAATAAATGGACATAAAATCAGACATCAGGAATGGTAATGTACAGAAGCCTGCGGGGGAACATTTCAATCTCCCTGGACACTCAGTGGCAGATTTAAGGGTGAGAGTCCTGAAACAAAAAATTTTCAAAAATCAAATGGAGAGAGAAATCTCTGAGCTGCAATTTATTTGCAAATTTGACTCTATTAACCAAGGATTAAACAGAGACTGGGAGTGGCTTGCTTACAAAATAACTTACAAAAATAGCTTCTCTGCCCTGTGTGTTAATATCTCCCCATTAGACTCTGACAACGACGCATATCCCCCGGTCTGATTTGACCTGTTTTTTCCTCTTTTGATACGTACTATTGATAATGGGCCATTTCCACCTTACTGAATAGACCTTGTCAGCTTTGGCCCTCCCTTTTACTGGGACCCCACTCTTTAAACACCCCTCTGAAACCACCACCCCCCATGCATCTGATGAAACGGGTCTTTGCCCACGAAAGCTTATGCTCCAAAATATATGTTATTCTATAAGGTGCCACAACACTTCTTGTTGTTCTCAAAATTACAGACTAACACAGCTACCCCTCTGATATTTGGCCCTTTAGTGTTTCTTGTGCCATTCCTCTCACCCTTCCAAACTGTTTGCTTGAGCTTGTCATGGCAAGGAGGTGAACCAGAATGCTTCCTCAAGTGTATGCTTGTATATATAAAGTGTGCCCAGCTACACTTCACCTGTTTCTCTTCTCTCTCCTCTCCTTGTCTCCTCTCCCACTTGCATGTACTTGTGGGCACATGTAATCTCAATATTTTGTTTCTTTGTTCATACACATTCATAAGGATATAAGAATATCAAATCAAACCCAAAATTCTATCTCAGGCTATCAAACAGGCCTATATCCTAATGCCTGAATCAAGGTGAAACAAGGACTGGACTTAACTATGTCCACAGATAAGAAGAGTCTGTTAATTTTATTATACTTACAGCCAGTGTGAATCCTTACAGTTAAAAGTTTAAAAAAAACTAGAGGTGTCCCTCTGGAACAGGAATATCCTGCAAGTGGACCAGTATATTGTTAAACTACATTAGAATATGTAGGAAGCTCCTGTATTTGTAAAAGAAACATGAGACTCTTTGACGTGGCTCCCTAATCACTACAAAAGCCCCTCATCTGATATTTCCATATATATATATATATATATATGGGTCTACAAAGGCTTTTATTTACAGCAGATAGAATCTCTATTACACCAATAATATAATGTATCATACTGACATTTATCAGTCATTTAATCTGAGTACATTTATTACAGCTGGTGGAACTTCACTGAAACAAATCTGTCCCACTGTATGTTTCTTATGGTATTTCAAGCATGGCAGTGGTTTATTAATTACAAGCATACACAATTTCTTGGCTGGTTGCCTTTCATTTTTTAATCATAAGACATTTTATCCCACACCATTCTTAGAAGAGGATTTTATTTCACAGGAACACATCCTAGGAATATATTTTTGTTTAGCTTGTATTAGTACAGTGTGTAGCAGAGGTTTGCATGGTACATCAGAAATGCATCCACAGTGGTTGGATAACTCACATTCCAAAGATGTTTCTACCTGCCAAGTCCCACCTCTTGCAGTTTCAAAATACAATGGCAAACAGAAGGGAATGCTTTGAAGACACAAAAAGTAGAAAGAAGAGTGCCTAATAGCGATGTGCTAATTGCATAGCAGTTTTGATAGCACAAATTTGGTCAAGTCTAGTGAAACAACAATGCCTGCACATCGGTTAGAATGAGTCAGTTGATATGTATTCAGGAGAGCACTAACTCAAATGGGGTCAGCAGCAAGATGGACATGTCCACATCTCAGTTCTCATGTAAAGGTCCTCATTCATATAACCAGTCTTGTTGAAATCACATGAACAAATATTGCAGAATCAAACCGTTCATCTGAGCAACCACGCCAGCATCCACTTGCTGACCTAGGCTCTCAGTCGTATGATGTGTGATGTTGCTGATCTGTGGTTGTTCTCCTAACATTTTGAACGCTTCCTATCAGCTCCCCTCTCTTCCAGCCTGAATTTTTGCCACTCCTGTGTGCATTGAATGTCTGCTGCCCACCTGTTGGGACGCAGCTGCACATCTCATGCTCATGACCCCACTGAGTAATGCTGACATCTGTAGTTAGCACCACAATTATCTCACAAAGACTAGGGACTCCTAAATTAAAATTTTATAGGAAGTTGTCTTTGCTTACTCTTGCAGTGGTGCTGCTACTGCTCTCTTTGCTCTGCTTCTATTCACAGGACCTAATAAGAACAAGTTAAGAAATACTTAGCAAGTTGGATACCTTCAAGTCACTGGAGTCTAATGACACATATCCTAGAATACTCAAGGAGCTGTCTGAGGAGATATCTGAGCCATTAGGCTATGGTTACACTAGAAAGTTTTGCTGGTTTTGTCAATAAAACTCATGGAACATGCACACACAAAATGGGATTTGTCAACAAAACACAGCTCTTTTGCTGGCGGCATTCTGCCTCAAAGCTTTGAAGCATAAAGCTGCTGTCAACAGAAAAAAAGCTGTGTAAATGCCCCCCAGTGGGTCTCTCTTGATAGACAGGGCATCCACAACAATGGGCAGCCCAGTCTGTTATGCTTCCGGGTGACTGTTTTGTTTAGACAGTGATCACGCAGTCCAGCTGCTCTGTTGACAGAACGGAGTGCTCTTCCAATTTGCTTTTGTATCTGGCCACAGTGTCGACAGAAGTTTTGTCATTAAATCTCTTCTGACAGTAACTTCTGTTGACAGAGCACTGTAGTGTAACTGTAGCCTTAGAGATTATCTTTTAAAAGTCACGGAAGATAGAAGAGATTCTACAAGAATGAAAAAGGGTAAATGTACTTTCCATCTATAGAAAGAGAAAGAGGGACAACCAGAGAAATTACAGACCAGTCAGTTTAACTTCAGTATCTGGAGAGATAATGAAGCAAATAACAAAGCAATCAATTTGTAAATGCCTAATGATAACGTGATAAGTAAAATTCATCATGGTTTTGTGAAGGACAAATGCCAGTCCACTTAATAGCTTCCTTTTGGGCTTGTCTGCACTTCACTAGAGATCTGTGCTCCAAGGATTGATCTCCTGGAGGTTGAGCAGATTTAGAAAGGATGTGCTAAATCAACCACTTGTTGCTGTTCCATTAGCATTAATGAGGAAGGGAAGTCAATGAGAGAATTTCTCATTATTCACATAGCTGGAGTTGTGCATCTTAAGTCGACTTTCTCTCTAAGTGTAATTTGGCTCTTTGACAGACTTTTTTTGCTGTGAGGAAGCAGTAGATAAGGTATATCTTGACTTTAATAAGGCTTTTACTACTGTCTCACATGACCATCTTATAAACTAGATGAATACAGCCTACATGGACTAGGGTGGTCACATTGGCTGGAAAACTAAGAACATACTGAGTGTGATC
Organism: Carettochelys insculpta; assembly: GCF_033958435.1. Lineage (NCBI taxonomy): Eukaryota > Metazoa > Chordata > Testudines > Carettochelyidae > Carettochelys > Carettochelys insculpta. The sequence continues at coordinate 181,851,346 of NC_134139.1, read as the reverse complement.
CTGCAGGGGTCAATCCTGGGTCTGGTTCTGTTTCATATCATTGTAAATGATTTAGATAATGACATAGAACATATACTTAAAGTTTGCAGGTGATACCTGCTGGTAGGTGTTGCAAGTGCTTTGGAGGATAAGATTCAAATTCAAGATGATCTGGAAAAACTTGAGAAATGCTGAAGTAAACAGTAAATTCAGCATGTAACGCAATCCCAGAGTAATGACTATTTCTGCTCTAGTCCAAATACATGCTTACAGTCAATGCTTATCAATTAAATTAGAATGTATTAAAAAAGAGAGGAATATCGGTCAAAAGTATTAGACATACATACCCAAGTATAATTCTGAGATTAGTTTTATAGTGGAGAAGTTGAGCTTTTTAATTGCAAAGAGTTCTTAGAATCAGACCATATGTTCAGTCCAAAGTTCCATACCAGGGTGATCCAAATGAAATTGGAAACCTCAATCTTGTTTCTCAGTGATAAAAGCGTAGGTAGATTTGAAATAAAAAGGATCAGGACCAACAAGTCCTTTATAAAGTTCTAGGACTTCTCTTGACAGCATGGAATCCTCAGGTAAACAATAGGCAACCATCACACTTTTGAAGTATGACGAAGCAGGTCTTTCCTCACGAAAGCTTATGCTCCAAAATATTTGTCTATAAGGTGCCACAGGACTTCTTGTTGTTTTTGAAGATACAGACTAACATGGCTACCTCTTTGATGCTTTTGAAGTGGTGTTATTTCCTAATAATCATCAGTAATTAACTACACAGTGAAAGGCAAAACAAACCAGCAGTCATGTAGTACTTTAAAGACTAACAAAATAGTAGTTTAAGGCAGGTGCTCTGCTACATACTTCAGTGAGAAATTAATACCGTACTATCACTATATTTACAATTCATTTCAATCTCTGAACTAACAAAATACAACATAGGCAGGAATGGTTTGATTATATTTTCATCCTGTGATTATATATTTAAACACACAAAATCACAAACACTATTCCCCGGTATGTCTCTAATGGTTGAATCTGGGTTAATTAGCCTGCAAGCTGCTTAACCCTTTCTGTGTTCTTGGACTGACATTGTGACAATGGTGTAGCTAAAACAAGATTATTAGCTACAGGTAGACTGTGTGATTACAAATAATTAGACATAAAAGTTAGAATTTGTTGTAAGAAAATAAATGGTAAAACAAAGCTAGTGTGTATCTTAATAGGCCAAATGAATTCCAAGCAAAAAGGTATTTCTCACCACAGTCTTTAACAAACTTTAACAATCTTGCTGTCTGGAATCCTTTCATCCAACACCCTGTCCCCAATCCAGTATTATTTTCCTTATTTTTTCAAGTGTTGTTTATTCTGTGTATGTGCAGAGAGAATGGGAGGAGTATTTTGGGAAGTCTGTTTCCCTTTTTAACAGTTCTCTTTTTCTTTGAAAAATATCTCAATCTGAGATCCAGGAAACTGAATGTCTGTGGAAACAGAAACCTGCAGCTGTTCCTTTGCCAAATTTTACGTTTCTTGCTCACACTCTTTTATCCTGCCAATGACTGGCCACTTAATCAGGTATCTATTTGATTTTGTTTACACCTGGCTGATGTATCTGTTTGCCTTTTGTCTTGAGTAACTGATTAGTGCTTGCTTTTCTAACATGTCTTGGTAATGTTATCCAGTACAATCTTATAACTGTACATACAGTGTTGCCACACATATTACCAGGAAAATAATTATCAGAAAATTCCAAGTTTTCAAAGGTGTACTTTGTAGAAAATACATCACTGTCTAGTAAAAAGAGTGAATATAGAGATACAGCAATCACAGTTTGTTTAGTCTAGAGAAAAGAAGACTGAAGGGGAGACATGATAACAGTTTTTACATATATAAAAGGCTGTTACAAGGAGGATGAGAAATTGTTCTCCTCAACTCTGAGGATAGGACAATAAGCAAAGTCTTAAATTGCAGAAAAAGCGGTTTAATTTGGACATTATGAAAAACTTACTAACTTAGAATAGCTAAGTACTGGGACAAAATGTGGAATCACTGAGGGGTTTTAAGAATTGGTTAGATGTACACCTGTCTAGTTATTACTTAGTCTGTGAGTCTGCACTCAGGAAGAACTAGATGACCTATTGAGGTCCCTTTCCGTTCTATGCTTCTACACTCACATGAGCCATGCATCAGGAGAAATTCACTTGTGCCCTGAATTTGTCAGCAGCTTTAGCCAGCAGTTTCACTAGAATCCTGAAATCATGGAGCTCTATACAGAGGAAGTGCCAGGCCAGTAGAACGCATGGTCTACCTTCCCTCCACTGGAGCAGAGTTTTCTCAGGAGAGAAGTGTGATGGAATGCCTGCCCCACACTGGTCTGTAAGAGATGAATAGAGCCATAGGGAGGCTGCATAGGAGGCAGCTGATGAGACAAGGGCCTGGCATAAGAAGAGCCCCATAAGAAGGGCTGCAGGGCAGAGCAGCTGTAGTTACTCCCTGTAGACTGAGGAGGGCAAGCTTCCTTTCAGGCTGAAAGTAGCTAGCAGCTTGAACAGAGCAGGACTTCAGGCTGTGACTTAACAGCTAGAGGAAGCGAAGAGGGCAAGGAGCATGCTGAGGCCATGGGGAAGTGTTCCAGGGAAATCTACTGAAGCATTGGAGGGCATGCAGCAAGCAGTAGCTTTCTACAGAGTGTCCCTGCTCCCTACCACTAGAGAACTGACTAAACAACGACTGAAATTGCCACTGAGAGAAATGGCTGGACAGGGATTGCAGAAACATTCTTGGAAGTGGGGAACACAGAATGTGCACAGCCAGAAGGCTGTGTCACAAAGACGATGACATGGTGCTAGGACTGATGTGCAACCAGGAGCAGAAGAGGTGGCACACATACTAGGAGAGCTAGTTCCCATATAATCCACAAGGAGGCAGCTGGAGTGAGGAGTGGCCTCCATTACATGGAGATATAGTCCATTTCAACCTTTCATCGGGGATTTTCCTAGATTTCAAACCCTCTCCCCCAAGAGATTATTTATTATTTGCCTATCCCAGAAGTCACTTTGTTTTAGCACCTAGGTAAGGTCTTCTGTAACTATTCTGCCCTGTGGATAAACTGAAGAAAGCCATCGACAGCAGTGCAGCAGGAAAGGCCCCAGGCCAGGGTGGTATACCACCAGAGGTAATCAAGTGTGCCACGGACACCCTCCTGGAACCCCTACATGAGCTACCATGCCTGTGCTAGAGAGAGGGAGAAGTTCCACAGGATATGCACGATGCTAACGTTGTAACCTTGTATAAGTACAAAGGAGACAGAAGTGACTGCAACAATTACCATGGAATCTCCCTCCTAAGCATCACTGGTAAACTGTTCGCTTGCATCATCCTCAGCAGATTCCAGAAGATTGCTGAGAGGGTGTATCCTGAATCACAGTGCGGATTCCGCGCAGAGACATCTACCATTGACATGGTCTTCTCTCTGAGGCAGCTGCAGGAGAAATGCAGGGAGCAGAGGAAGCCAGTCTATATTGCCTTCATTAACCTGACCAAGGCCTTCGACTTGGTCAGCAGGGATGGTCTGTTCAAACTGCTCCACAAGATAGGCTGTCTACCACAGTTACTCAGGATGATCCAGTCTTTCCACAAAGACATAAGAGGAACCATCCAATATGACGGCACATTATCGGATGTTTTCAGCATCAGGAGCTGCATCAAACAAGGATGCATCCTTGCTCCAACAATGTTCAGGATCTTCTTTGCACTCCTCCTGAAGCATGCCTTTGGATGGTCAACAGAGGGCATCTTTTTGCACACAAGATCTGATGGGAAACTGTTTAATCTTGCAAGGCTGAAAGCTAAGTCTAAGGTGCGGGAAGTCCTCGTCAGAGATATGCTGTTTGCAGATGACACTGATGCAGTGTCACACACAGAAGACCAGCTTCAGAAACTGCTGGATCAGTTCTCCAAAGCATGCAAGGACTTCGGGCTTTCCATCAGGCTAAAGAAGACAAACGTACTTGGTCAGGATGTTGCTGAACCTCCATCAATCAGCACTGACAACTATATGTTAGAGGTCATCCACGAGTTCGTTTACCTCAGGTCCACCATCACTGACACCCTGTCATTGGAGACTGAGCTAAATAGGAGGATTGGAAAAGCAGCCACAACTCTGTCCAGACTCAGCAAGAGAGTGTGGAATAACAACAAGCTGTACACTCACACCAAAATGCAAGTCTACAGAGCCTGCATCCTCTGCACCCTCCTTTACGGCAGCAAGTCTTGGACCCTGTATGCCCGCCAGGAAAACAGGCTGAATGTCTTCCACTTGCGCTGCCTCAGACGCATCCTTGGAATATCATGGAAGGACAGAGTGTCCAACACTGCCGCTCTTGAGCAAGCTGGAATCCCAACCATGCACACCCTTCTCAGGCAGCGGCGGCTCTGCTGGCTTGGCCACATCCATAGGATAAATGATGGAAGGATCCCAAAAGACATCCTGTATGGCGAGCTAGCTTCTGGCAAAAGACCTCCCGGATGCCCCCAGTTGTGCTACAAAGATGTTTGCAAGAGGGACCTCAGGGAGGTAGACATCGAGCCGGACCACTGGGAGGAGCAGGCAGACGATCACAGCAGATGGAGGCAGGAACTACACAAGGGACTTCAAAAGGGTGAGATGAGGATCAGACAGCTAGCAGAGGAGAAGCGAGCCCACAGAAAGCTCAGTAAGGACCTGCCAGACACCCACTGCACATGCAACAGATGCAGCAAGGACTGTCACTTTCGTGTGGGCCTTCACAGTCACAGTCAATGCTGCAAATGATGATCCCAAATGGAACTACGAAGGGTGTGATCCATAGTCTATGTAGACTGAAAGATGCCTACTACTAACTATTCTGCATGTAAATACTACGCTACTGTGGCTTGACAGTATAAAGTGCAAATACCAATACGTCTCTCCATGATGAAGGGTATCTTGGATCTCAAAAGGGAGAATGTAAACAGAAATTATAAACAACATTATAAAGGGAGACAAGGTCTTTTGCTGTAATCAGTAAAGAACAAAAGTGACATTAATATTTTGAATCTTGTAGGTACTGAATGTACTCCTGGAATGCTTTATTTGACATCTAAACATGTTATACAATGGCAGTTCCTATCTTAGATAACTAACAGCTTGACTTTTGATTTTATCTGCTTTTACAAAGACAGTTATATGAGCATTCTGACCTTCAGTTAACTGCCTGTTTCCTTAAGCAGGGTATATACAGCATTAGAGCTCTGTTCAGTTAGCCACTTTTAGTTATATACAGTGCGATTACTGAGCTGTAAAAATGATAACATTGTTTTATTTTCCACATTATAGTATCTTTTGGCCCAGCTATGTCATTAAAGCCGATTTGTTATGACACAACAGTCCCTGACACATTTCCATCTGTCCAGTATAGATACAGGGCCCGCCACAGTCCTGAATAGCCAGTGGGTATGGGACCACCCATCTTTTAAACGTATTTGATTATGCTTCAGCTCCAGGCTTTAGCTTGGTTTAAAACAGTTGTCCCAGAGTCTGAGCAGGCAACAAATGTTTGGCTATCAAGAGCTTTTTAGTTTTTGTTTGGGAGAAAATCATCTTATACAGGGTCAGCTGGATACTAGGTAGAAGGAAGTTGGGAGAGTTAATTTAAATTCCCCAACCTTTCCACATCCGTTAAGTGAGCTGTTAGGGCTACTGCCAATAGGGTGGTCTCAGGGCCATGCCACAGGTCCTGCCCCTCCACATCCCCAGCCCTGTTCCAACCCTGCCCACCCACTTTCCAGAGAAATGCTGCCAGGGAGATTGCAGCCTCACCATGCATGTGTTAGGATGATTAGGGTAGCCACTGAGGGGCTTCCAATATGCAGGGCCTGGGACAACTGCCCCATCTTGCCCTATGTATGGGATGGCTCTGACCAGCTACCATGCCCTTTAGGATGGGATTAGCCACAGCAGAGTTACTCTGCTTTTCCACTGTGGCCTACAGAGAGAATTCTTTGCCTCCAAAGAGTTCCCCAGGCTCCAGCCCCATTACCCAGGAGATTAGAAGTTAGCCCTTAGTTGCAGTAAAATATTTGTGCAGGGATGGGAAAACATTTTATAGAGAAGGGCAATGAAAGCTCTAGCCTGAAGTTTCCTCATCCATATTATTTTCTAGAATGGAGCTCCTGAGTCATTTAACTGATGCCTTCACCCCTCTCAGTTTTGCTTCACTGATTTCCTAGGGTTATTTCCCTTATGGTTTGGGGTTTTGACGTGATGCTTTATGATAGCTGTGGTGGGAAGGAGTAAAGTAACAAAAGCTATGTAAACAACTGTTCATTTATTGTTATTACAGCAGAAGGCAGTTAGCCTTACTGGTGAAGGCAGTGGGATCACTGCTTACTGCATGATTTATTTGTTTTAATGAGTCCCAGTTTCCTTATTTTTAAACCACAATCTCCTTAAGACATGATGTCTTAGTCTGAGATATTCTCAAGTCTTCAGTTGATGCAGATAGCTGCATATAGCTGCAATAGTTGTCAACAGACCAATTTAAAATGCTGTTCATCCTCTTTGAGAAGTGTTGAGTCTCTACATTGATACAGGTTGAACCTCTCTAGTCTGGCACCCTTGGGACCTGACTGGCACTGAAGAAGAGAATTTGCTGAGCCATGTGGGGTCATTATTATGTAGTAGCATTACCAACACTGCCACTGCTTAACTGGGTTCTTAGAAGACATGTAGGGGTAAATTACTGCCAGATAACAGCACAGAACACTGAGAGCTAGGATGAGCGTCAGTAAACAAACTTTATGGAACCACAGGAAACTTGGCCAAACCCAAGATAAGCGGTTATACAATAAACTAAAATGATGCCAGAGAATGGATGTTACCAGAGTGCTGGACTAAGGAGGTTCAGTCTGTACAAACATCGCAGCATAGTTTTGCTCTTCTTTGAAGTCAATGGTAAAAATCTCATTGACTTCAATGAAAGCATAATTGGGTTCACAGCTTTGATGCATCTCTCAGGTATATGACTGTGAGGTCAGCTTCTCTTTTAATAATTGTATTGATTATTTGAATTGTGGTAGCACACAGAGGACCCAGTCCTGGGTCCCATTGTGCAGGACACAGAATGAAAAAGGGAGAGCTCCCAATCCTGAAGAGTTTGCAATATAAGTAGAAGAGAAAAAGACAACTGGTGACTACAGTAGATAAAGAACTCATAGTAATAATGATACACTAAGATGAGTTTATCTGTAAGTATTTTGTGTTTTGCTTGTAATTTTTCATAGTACAGGTCTGTTAATTATATGGAACATTTATTTTTTCTATCTCTTTGCAAACCCATTTCTTTGACTGTTATGGATTGGCATATGTCTGGCATGTATGTCTAGTTCTCTCTAATATTTCAGCCTCTCAAATATTATATTCTTGATTGTTCTGAGCTGGGATTTCCTCCTGACTTGAAATGTTCACGTTGAATTCACTTGACACTATTAAGAGAAACTCTAGTCTCTCTTGCACTAAAGATTTGATCAGGGCCAGCAAAAAGCTTATTTTGGTCTCTTTCAAATAAAAAGATGTTTTCAGTTCAAGTGTAATGAGACTGTGCTTTTAAAAACTCACTTGGCTTAGTGTGGCATCTTAATTTCTGTACAGTATGTATCACAATCTGTTACATATGCATTTTACATTATACCTCCTTACAATGGCGCAGAGTGCTAATATAAAACACCATAACATGGTAGCAGGAAGGTAGCAAGATGACCTGAGGTATATTTTGATCACACGTGGATTAATTCCTCTAGTTCATGTTATTTTTGGGTAACAAGAAAAGCAGTTGTGCTATTTGATGAAAAGTATCTTCCCCTCAATCCACTCCAGGCACACAATTGTGTTCATTTTTTAGCTGTGCCTGGCTCCACCTAAAGGAGACACAAAGAACAGTTAGACCAACAGCAGAGAGGATAAAATTAAGAAACAAACATGAAAGAAAAGACATTCCAGCTTATCAACTCAATGTGCTTTAGTGTTTCTCTGCACTAAGATCATGTCTAAACCTAAAAGTTGAACCATTTTATATCAATACAGCAGTACAACATGGCTAACATGGACATAATTGTACTTGTATTAAGTGCTTAAGTCAGCATAGCTTATTTCCCTTCTTTCCTACGTAGGAAGGGGAATTCACTAAGCATTTTAACAGTGGTACGACTGCATCCACACTATGGGTCATTCGTATAACTAGTCCAGTAAAAAAAATAATCAAACCTCTAACCAAAATAATTGTTAGCAGTACAACATCTCTGTGTAGACCAGGTCTTAAATCATGAAGTACAGAATTTTTAAAAGTGTTCAGCACTGGCCTAATTCTGTTCACATTAAATAGGTGCAGTATTGGACCGACCTTAAACGCAATTTAAGGTCTCATTTCACGCAGATGTTTCTTTCTGTGGTGTAAGTAGAGGAGAGCAAAGTTGTTTTGTTTTGTTTTGTTTTGTTTTTATAGGTCTGCTCCTTTCTGTAGTTTTGGTTAGGTAAAGTGACTGCACAAAAGTTCCCAGGAGTTCATTCTAATAGAGGAGAACAAATGTTTCACATACTGAGCAAAACCCTAGGTAGTAACAAGAGCAATTCAATTCTACAATGTGATGCCTAGAAAATGTCATGTTAAAAAGAGCTAGCAATTTTAAATAGCCATGTTAAACAAGCTATACTTAAGACTTATTATCCCTTTTTCTGAAGTTTGGTAAATTTAACCTGTACATGGAAGCTCTGAATTCATTTAGCACTGCTTTAATACTCTTCGGTGCCTAATTGTGCGATGTCTATAGCGCAATCCTCCTGTCCAGTTCACACTTGTACAAACACAAATCATAGCACAATTCTCAGTGCATGGCCTGGAATCACTACTCTCACTCCCACTACTCAGCTTTCTGCCCTTGCTTTTGTTTTGAATTGTAACACAATAGCAAGTTCCATCACTGAACCACTACTATTGAAAGTGACATATCTGCTGTTGCTGATTGACCAATGTCGTAGCACTATTTCCAGTAATATTATGTTTCAAAGGTATATTTTTCTGAAGTTACATAATAGCATAACAGCTCCCTGAGGAAACATCATGTCTTCAGCTAAAATGGGCTTGTGCTGGCTTTTCTTGGCAGTTACTAAGATGAGAAGTTATGTTGTCCTTTTTTCTTTGAAGGGTGGGAAATAGCAACAACATTACTTAACACATCTAAGCTGTGCATCACAAAGCATTTAGAGATGGAGAAACAGGCATCGTTAACACCATTTTTAGAGACAGAGAATTGTAGGTACAGTGAGATTAATTGACTGAACCCCCAGAAACTCTGTCAATTGGCAAGGGGGTGCAGCAATGTTACTGGGATATTTTGGGTCTAATGTATACATTCAAGTTCACCAAAGTGTATGTTTTGAGGCCTTACATGACAGCTTGTGTCAAAATGGTCATCAGTATCACCGTGAAACTCATGTACAGATGTTGTGTAAGTAGTTATGCATATAAGTTGACATTAAAAGGACTGTATCTTGGAACTAATCATCAGTTAATTTAAAAAAAACAATTTCTTGTCAGACATGAAATGTTTGTCTAGCTGAAAGTTTAGACATAATTAAGTATGGTATACCTTGCAATGGGTCTAATATCACCAACCCAAATGAATGTTAATTGAGGATTGTATTAATTTGAAGGAAGAAACAAACACCAGGTGCAGAAGGGGAGGACCATGTGTTCAGAAAAGTATGAAAGATTTGCCTTACTGTATTTGGGTGACAAAGTAGACACCATGTCATCCTCCACTAGGAAGTAAACAGACTGTTTTCTTCATGAAAGAGGGATTTGAACCAAACTCGAAAAGCACTTTAGATGAGATAAGCTTTTTCAGATAGGAAGTTAACCTGTTAGTTAAGTTTATTCTCCAGAAAGTGTGTTATGATTTTCTTATATGTAACAATTTGTTTCCAATATTCTCACTCAGTGTCATTTGAATCTGGTCTTTGATCATCAACTTATTCTTGTAAGATTCAACTCACGCTGCTCACTTTTAACACCACAACACTGAGCTATATTCTTATCTGCTTTAATACTTCTCAAGTCACTGCAGTATCTTACCTACAGCCAAGAGAACTGGGAAACAAATTTTTGGGGAGGTGTGATGGGGTGTACCAACCCTGCACTGAGCAGGGGGGTGGGAACCAGGCCTATTGTATAGAAAAGGCCCCACCCCCAAGGCCCTGCTGAGCATGCTTCAGCCTTTATACCTGGTTTACAGCTGGAGAAGCCTGGCAGTTGGGGCTGGCCAGAGGGGGAAGGAGCTCCTGTGGAAGTCTGGGAGCCACAGCCACAGCAACCGCCTGAGCAGCAGCCAGAGCTGCCTGAGGAACAGCAGCAACAGCGGTAGCAGCCCCCACCAGAGGAGAAGTTCACAGCAGGAGTGGCTGGAGGGAGCATGGCCAGAGCGGAGACTGCGGACCACACCAGGAACAGGGTAGGAAGTAGCCCAGGGTGGGAGAACTGTGAAGGTTGCCAGTGAGCTCAGTGTGTTGTCATGAGGATCCCTGCTGAGCTGGTGGCTGGGGTCCCACATCCACCACCAACAGATCTCTGGGCTGGAGCTTGGTGGGGCAGAAGACCCTGCTACAGGAGGGCTCTTCAAACATGCCCACTGTATTATTATATTATTGGGAAAGTTAAATTACAGCTTCAGCTCCCCAAGTGTAAGTATTATTTGCAGAGATTGATGGGTCTCACTTGGCAAATATACCTCAGTGCTGTGGTGCTAAAAGTGGAGATTGTGAGTTGAATCTTGCAAGCTGGAATGTCCTGTTCCTTTTGGGGCCAAAAGACTTGGGGATTCTAAGAGTGTCCAGTGCATAAGGGTCTGAGCACTATGGAAACTGCTCTGAGGACTTGAAGCTTGGTGTGTGCTTATTGCTAACCTGTACAGAGAGCATGAGGTCAGTTGGGATCTGGAAGGCACTGTTTGTGTCACCAATAGCTGATGGTTCCAGAGAACTAAACCACACCATGTACAAACAAAACTTCCTCATGCTAATGGAAGATGGTGGTGAGATCTTCACAACCCCAAGCACTTCTGGGGAGCATCCCAATGACTTGTAGAAGGTCTCAGTGAATAGAACTCAGCCTTCATGACACAGTCCACTTTCATACCCACTCTTTCATATAGATGCACTCCCTAAGAAATCAAATCCCATGCAACACTCCAAAATTGGTTGTCAACAATCATCTTAAACTCAAGCAAGTGATATTAAAAAGGGAGACGGTTGAAAGTGTATGAAATCCTAAGAAGCTTCACTGCTACAGGCTATACAATAAATCCTCGAATTATGAGGGGGTTGTGTTCCTGCAACCTCATGTAACTCAAATTTTCACGCATGTCAGTGGGGAGCTGGGAACCAGGCTGCAGCTTAGTTCCCAGTTCCCCTCTGCCAGCTTAGTTCCCAGTTCCCCTCTGCTTGCAGACCTGGGAAACTGAACAGCCATAGAACCATAGGGCTGGAAAGGACCTCAGTAGGTCATCTAGTCCAGCCCCCTGCTTCAAGCAGGATCAACCCCCACTAAGTCATCCCAGCCAGGACCTTGTCAAGCTGGGACTTAAAAACATCGCGGGATGGAGAATCTACCACCTCTCTAGGCAACGCATTCCAATGCTTCCCCACATTCCTGCTGGTGAAGTAGTTTTTCCTAATATCCAACCTACACCCCTCCCTCTTTAACTTCAGACCATTACTCCTTGTTCTGCTATCTGACATCACTGAGAACAGTTTCCTCACTGTCCTCTTTAGAGCTCCCCTTCAGTAAGTTGAAGGCTGCTATTAAATCACCACTAAGTCTATCCTCATAGGTCTTGTGCTCCAATCCCTTAATCATTTTTGTTGCCCTCCATTGAACCTGCTCCAGTACATCCACATCCTTTTTATACTGGGGGTCCCAAAACTGGACCCAATATTCCAGATGTGGCCTCTCCAGTGCAGAATAGAGGGGAACAACCACTTTTGTAGATCTAGGGCTGGTCTGTTTCCTGGATGCTTCTCCCTGACATCCCCCAGCATGACAGCCACTGGGTGACAGGCAGCTAGGTGAGCTAAAAGCCCCTTCTCCCTGCCTTCTCCCAGTGGCATGGCTGTCTCGCTGGGAGAAGGGAGGGAGGAGGGGATGCTGATCAGCGTCAAGTTATGTGTAACTTGTGTTAAAGCAAGTTATGCACAACTTGAAGCTGTGTTGTTCAGGGTTTACTGTATGGCTGCATCGACACCAGCAAGTTCTTTCAAAAGATGCCACGGAGTGTCTACACACACAAAGTGTTCTTTCAAAAGCGCTCTTCCACTCTGGTTTCAGGAAGAATGCTTCTTTTGGAAGCTTCTTTTGGCGAAAGAAGTGTATGTAGAAGCTCCGTGGGGCCTTTCTTTTGAAAGAGAAGTTCTGATGGGCCATGGCTACACTAGCACCCCCTTTCAAAAGGGGGATGCTGCTAATGAGCCACTTTGGCAGATGCTAATTAGGCACTGCCATGCATATGCAGCGCCTCATTAGCATAATGACAGCCGCACGCATTTTGAAAGTGCCGCTTTCAAAATACACGTTGTCAGTGTAGATGGGGGCCTTTTGAAAGGACCGCTGGATTTCGAAAGCCCCTTCTTCCCATTTGGTTTTGGGAAGAAGGGGCTTTTGAAATCCAGGGGCTCCTTTTGAAAGGCACCTGTCTACACCAGTGGTGTGCATTTTGAAAGCGGCACTTTCGAAACGCGCGCAGCTGCTTTTATGCTAATGATGCACTGCATATGCATGGCAGCATCTCATTAGCATATGCCAAAGTGGCTCATTAACATCCCCCTTTCGAAAGGGGGGTGTTAGTGTAGCCATAACCATGGGTTGGATTTTTCAATTCCTGGCCCATTCTTTTGAAAGAGCAGGGCTGTGTGGATGCTCTCTATCAAAGAGCAGATCAGTCTTTCAATCCATGTTCTTGTATGTGGATCCTTTTGAAGGATCTCTGTAGCGTAGGTGCAGCCTCTCAGTTTAATATTTCTTTGTGTTTTCATTTTTGTTTGTTGTCTGGATTTGCTTACTTGTATTTTCCATCCTGCATTTATTTTATGTTCAGCGGAACCTCGGCTCTTTTCAATCTTAGGTTTTCTAACAGAAGCACTAAGAGCAGAAAACAAGTAATCAGGAGTAATTTCAAAAGTTCTTTATCTTTTTTCATTGATATTTCTTTATTCTTTCCCCATTTCTACATTCTATGTCTAAATTAGATTGTAATGCAGTTTGGGCAGAGATAATGTGTGTTTTAATCTCATGGTGCTATATGTAACTGTTTGATGATGATGACATCCTACTAGAATTAGTTAACTGGATACTCTGAGGATGTGAGGATCTATGCCCTTCTTTAATTGTTTTTGGTTCTGATCCTAGTCTCTCTCAAAAAACAAATAAAAAAAATCAAGAGTCCTGTGTTTATGGTTCTTGTATCTAGTTATATTGAAATCCATGAAAACTACCTAAATGGGAAAATATAATAAATCAAATAGCACAGTCGTGGGATGACATGCTTATGAGAACAGTGGAGTTCTGTCCTGCAGTGTCTTTCATGGTATACCCAGGGGTTCCACCCATACAGAATTGCAATCAGACCCGCAGATGACTAGATCCCCATGCTCCAAAAACTGCACCTAGATGACGGTAAATGGCAAACCTTCCCCTATCATTGTAGGACAGGATCCATCTGCTAGAAGCAAACATCCTACCATTCCTGCTATAGTACTTTTAAGTCCTGCCAGTACTCTTGCCACTTATCTAAAAGGCTTAGATCATATGAGTAAAAACTTCCCCTGGAAAGGCAAACAAGCCAAATGACTAAACTTCAACTAAGGAAAGAGACAAAGTAAATTTGGCAATTCCTAGCTGGAAAAACTCACCCAAAGAATAAAAAACAAAAACAAAACAAAAACCACCTCTCCAGACCCATTCTATTTTTCACCCCCACCCCTCCAAGTGGCACAAACACAACACTTGCACTACGTCCTTTTCTGTTGAAATCCCTGTCCCTTACACCTTTTATTATCCCTTAATGGTTTAGATTATAAACTTGGTAGGTTAGGGAATGCTCCTTTCTCTTCATTCCTAGCATAACAGGCCTCAATTCTCAGCTGTTACTACCGTATCTAGGCACTACCATCATACAAGTAAATGCCAATATCATCTCATATAGCTTCAACATCATACGCATAATCTGACATACCCATCAATTTATGTGATTCTCCCATTCTGTTTCAGTACTCTGTTCAACTGTCAAAAATAAGCAAACTAGGCCTTGACAAAGAGAAAGAGAAGAATACTAAAAATAGTATATTATTGATGGTATACCCTCATCTGGAATACTGTTCATATGTGGTGATCCCATCCTCAAACAGCTATGATATATGTACTCAGTGTCCAGTGAGAGACAACTATATGATTAAAGGAATGAAAAAAGTCCTATATGATAGTCTACAAAATCAGTATGTATGAAAAACATGAGGGCATGCTGTAGTATTGAACTCAACAGATTAATATCGGTACTGAAAAAGACATTTTATATATCATGCAATTAACCTGTGGAACTCACTGCCTCAAGGTTTTATTAAGACAAGTATGTAAGAGCCAGATTAAGATACACTCTTCACCTGTCTCTATGTATTGTAAACTGCTTAGGCCACTGATTCTTGCTAGCTGTATATACATATCTAGTTCAATGATTCTCAGTTCAGGCATCTAGGTGCTCCTGCAGTCCTTACCTTTAGATTGTAGTTCCTTCTGTACCACTGACATACCAGTTAGAATAGTTCCTACATTTATTATGGTCGCTTGCTCATTGTCATCTTCTTATCAGGTGACACCAGTTCATTCAATGGCCTCTGGCACTGTCTTCTGCTAGGTCTTCCTTGACCCTCCTGATTTGTCCTTTCCTCCCTTGGATACTGGGTTCATTGCTTGTTGAGCATGTTTTCTGTTTCTGTACAGAGCATGTTTCAGCTACCTGAGTCAGCTTTCTCTGATATTTCCTAATGGCCTGTTTCATCAGAGCCCTTACTGGCCCATTTGCTGTTTTTGTCTTTCCATAAAATGTAAAATATCTTCCCCAGCAATCTGTGATGGACAGTCTCGATCTCTTTTTGTTTAACCTCCCTTCCTGCATTGAAAAAAACCCCACAAAAACATACAAATAGTAAAAGGACTGTAGCTGTAGCTGTAGGCATCCATCAGTCTGCATAGACTATGGATTGCACCCTTCATAACTCCATTTAAAATCGTCATTTACAGCGTTGATTGTTACTGTGGAGGCCCACACGAGAGTGACAATCCTTGCTACATCTGCTGCATATGTCGTGGGTGTCTGGCAGGTCCTTGCTGTCCTTTCTATGGGCTCGCTTCTCCTCTGCCAGCTGTCTGATCTTCATCTTGCCCTTCTGAAGGTCCTTGTGTAGTTCCTGCTTCCAGCTGCTGCGGTCGTCTGCCAGCTCTTCCCAACTATCTGGGTTGATGTCTACATCCCTGAGGTCCCTCTTACAGACATCTTTGTAGCGCAATTGGGGGCATCCGGGAGGTCTTTTGCCAGAGGCCAGCTCTCCGTAGAGGATGTCTTTTGGGATCCTTCCATCATTCATCCTGTGGACATGGCCAAGCCAGCAGAGCTGCCGCTGCCTGAGGAGGGTGTGCATGGTTGGAATTCCAGCTTGCTCAAGAACGGCAGTGTTGGACACTCTGTCCTTCCATGATATTCCAAGAATGTGCCTGAGGCAGCGCAAGTGGAAGACATTAAGCCTCTTTTCCTGGCGGGCATACAAGGTCCAAGACTCGCTGCCGTAGAGGAGAGTGCTGAGGACGCGCCCTCTAATTTTTTCCTAACAGCCTATACAACATCATTGAAGTTAGCAGGAGCTGTCTGTTCTCAGCACATCTGAAAATCACTCCACTAATATAGGTCCCCAGTTTTAAGCACACAACTTTGAAAGTTTTGACTGTAACCTCTGTGCCTCAATTTGCCTAATCGGCAAAATGTGGCAGCCCTATTGTGTAGTGGAGACATATACCCCTGCACAACAGCTAAAATAAAATAAGCCTGTAACAAATAGGCCTATATATCTCAAAAGTACTTACTGTTTAGTGGCACAGTCAATGCAAGAATGCCTATGGAAATACACTGTAGAACAGGTGGGGTGTGAGTTTTTTGTGTAATAGTACTACATGAAACATAATCACATATCTCTTAATCCTGCAGATAACCACACACTTTCATAAAACGAGATTAAATATTATGGTTATCTTTTTCTTTCATTAGAAATGTTCTGTTCTTTGTTCTGCACCATAAATACACATGATGTGGTCTGAACTGATTATACACGACCATAACACATACAAATAAGTGATTTTCTTTTTAACTTGTTTTGGTGGATAAAGACTGGGTTAATGATTAGCACCCAGTTAGATCTCCCAAAAAAAGCATTCTAAACTACCATTGTCCTTGTTAATTGAGGAGATCTTCCTTACCTAAGGTTTCCATAAAGATAACATGACCCTTTTCAGTAGGACTATCCTATTGGGAAATAAAATATATCTTGAATTTCTTTGAGCTGTCAGAACAGTTTATAATAAAAAAGCATACTTTCTGGCTTGTACATCTCTGTCTGGAACAACAAGTAAAGAAATTGAGTTTTGCATGGCTTACATATCTGCTTTTAAGGCTGCAATGATAGTAAGTCCTGGCAGAAGTAAATATGAATCTTTGCATGTGGTTTCTATAGATCCTACATTTTCCAACTTACAGTCCAGAAACAAGATTGAACAGATGGCAAACAGGCCAATGGATTTATGCAATTTTCTGCTAAAACCTGGGATTTTCACTTTCAAAAGCAACTTGTGTATAAGGGCTGGAAAGGCTGCATGCAAATGTTTTTTGGCAAAGCACAGTATTTACATAACCTAGGTATACAAATACTAGTTATACTGTAAATAAGCCAAATGTAGAGGTTGGGGAAGCAAATTTATTTCTGTGTCAATGAATAATCATTTCTCAAGTGAGTTTCAAATGCATGTATATATATTGGAACAATCTTTTAATCCCTTTACGTAGCACAGAACAGAAGCCCTGCCTGCATTTAAATAATATGAATAAAATAGGCTAAAAATGGAAAGTCTGTGCACTGGGATGTAGAAAAGCATGAATAAAGCCATAACAGAGGATGCATATTTTATTTTAAGAATTCTTCTTGAGAGTGACTGTAATCAGTGACTCAATGCATAATTTATTAATAACGGTTCATGTGATGCTTTTTCAGCAGGTTTTCAACTTTCTACTTGGGACGCCATGGAAACAGAAAGCAAAGATCTGTGGGCTTTTTTTTTTGGTTCTTTTTTATTGCTCTACTATTCTTACATGATGCACCATAACTAGGACTTCTGATTCCAGTGAAAACTAACAGCTTTTGGGTTGAACCAAGGGCAGTTATAAGCAGATGCTGAACAGGCTTCCAGGATTGTGCTGTTCCTAGCTGTCTATTTATGGTATCATTCTGTCAGGTACCAGTGTGACAGATTCTTTGGAAATATAAGTCCCTGATTTAAAGTTCACTGACATGAATGAGAGTTTCTCCACTGACTTCAACAGGCTTCAGATGAAGCCTAAAGGCTTACAATTCTCCCAGGCTATGTCTACTCCAGCCAAAAGTTTACTAATGAAGTGCTGAAATACATATTCAGTGCCTCATTAGCATGCGGGCAGCTGCAGCACTTCGAAATTGACGCAGCTCGCCGCCGTGCGGCTTGTCCAGACGAGGCTGCTGTGTGTCATGTCTTTTCTCCATCTTCTTTGCCCTAATTTTGCAAGCTCTTATCCCTGGTGGACTGCTATGTGGATCACTGCCTTATTGGAGTCTGCATGCCTCCCCATGGGCATTGGAACCTGCTTGTGTGGAGTTGTCTGTAGGACTTGAGCCTTAGACTGTAATATCCTCCAACATGGGCAACCTGTATGTGTTTTTCATATAGCACTGAGCCCATGAGAGTGGCTCTTAAAGCTAAGTAATAATTTTTAATAATAACAAAGTTGACTTCAGGCCCAAAATTCTCTGATTCTTTTTTTTGCTCAAAATCTGGAAATTTCACTAGTGTTTCTTCATCAGTTCTTCTTTGAATGAACCATCTTCCCTCCCTCATTCACAATGGTGCTTCCTTTGATTTTTTCCCCCTGCTCCTACTGCACCTTTCTTGCTTATTTCAGATTCTCACAGTAAACTCAGATACCTTCAAGTACCTTAGGCTCCTGTTTGATATTTCCACAGCCCTCCAGATTGAAATGCTCCAATAACCTTGGATATATCCCAGCAATGTTGGAAGCTCCCCAGGACCTGTTTCAGCAATTGTGTTTTCTTCTGAACTCTCTTGACATCTATGATTGCTATATATTCATTTTCTGATTCATTTTTGCCACCTTATATTTTCCAAACTCTCCAGAGAACTATCAAGGTAGATGTTAGAGGGGCTGTCTCTGAGAGCCACAAGAAAACAGCCACTTCCCAGACTCTTTCCCCAGCACCTCTTCCTGTAGCTCTAGCAAGCCTTACCTTTTGCAGGGCTCTCCTTTGTAAACCTTTTCTCCTTCCTGGTCCACCCCCTTTCTCCTTCCCCGTTCTTGCCTGAGCAGAAGCCTTTTCAAGGGCTCCACAAACCTTGATTGGCTGCAGGTGCTGAATTAGCCCCAGGGGCTGGATTGACCTGGTGCTGCAAGCTGATCCTTCCTGGATCACATTGGTGTCACCTGCATACACAGAACAGTGAATCATTACCCCAGAGTGTGGATGGAGATAGGAGTTCAGGGAACTCGAAATAGGATACAAGCTGGGGTGGTCCCCCATTTACCCTTTCCTGTCCTCATTGGGAGGGATTTCCCAGGTTTCCAGGACTTACTCCCTCAGCATGGTGGGAGGATGCAGCACATCCTTCTACCCCTATTTTTGTTGAGATGGCCCAAGAGCTGTTCTCTACCCTGGGGAGGGGGACGAAATCAAGGAAACAAAGGAGGGAGGCCAAAGCCCTGGACACCCAGATCCTGTGGCATGCCTGGAAGGCCGCGCTCGTCAATAAAGACCCCCAGGTCTCCCAAAGGCAGGGCTCAGAATCAGGTGGGGGGAAACCCTGAGATGGAGAGGGAACCAGAAGCAAGTACTGACTACAACCCAGAAGAGGCAACACAGAGTGGGGAAGATGGCCCCTCAGGATTCCATTTAGCTAACCCGAGACAGGTGACTTTTGGCCAGGACCAGGCAGAGGAGAATGCCCAAAGGGAAGTGGCAGAGGTAGATGGGGTACCCATAGAAGGTCAGGCCTGGGACTGGGGACCCTATTTTATCCTTAAGAAGGACCTCCTGTACTGGGTTGTACATATAGAGGGACAAGAGGTACACCAGCTCTTGGCTTCTTGGAAACACCAACGGGATATATGAGAACTAGCCCACAGTCATTTGTTTGGGGCTCACCTTGTGGGGCGGGGGAGAAGAACTTGGCACAAGTCCTATGCCTGTTCTATTGGCCAGGAGTGCACGAGAATGTATGCTGATCCTGCTTGTCTTATCCAGAATGCCAGTTACATAGCCCTCGTCCACACATGAAGGGCCCCCTAGTGCCACTGCCCAGCATAGAAATTCCATTTAAGCAGATTACTATGGATCTGGTGGGCCCACTGAACAAGAGGTCCTGAAGTCACCAGTCCATACTGGTGGTTCTAGACTGTGACACTCATTACCCGGATGTGGTCCCACTACGAACTGCAGCCTCGAAGACTGTCACAAAAGAATTAGTGGGGATGTTCTCCAGGGTCAGCATACCGAAGGAAACTTTAACAGACCAGGGAACACCTTTTATGTCCTGACTAATGAAGGACCTATGTTCCCTACTCCACATCCAGACACTGTGTACCTCAGTGTACCACCCTCAAACTGATGGTCATGTGAAGATGTTCAACTGGAACTTCAAGGCTATGATCAGGCACGTAGTGAGCAAGAACGGTAAAGACTGGGATATGCTACTACCGATCCTCATGTTCACAGTCAGGGAGGTGCCTCAGGCCTCCACTGGCTTTTCCCCCTTTGAACTCTTCAATGGGCGGCATCCTAGAGTCCTTCTAGACGTAGCCAAGGAAAGTTGGGAAGAGGAGACAAACAAAAGAAAACATATACTGGATTATGTAACACAATTAAGGAGCTGGATAGAGCAAGTCACACCCCTAGTGAGGAAACATATGGAGGAGGCACAGGAGACTCAGTGAACACACTATGATTTTCAGGCCAAGTTCAGCAGTTCCATCCTGGGGACCGCATTGTGGTGCTGGGGCCCACCTCTGAAAGTAAGCCTCTGGCCCAGTGGCAGGGCTCCTATGAGGTAATTGATTGTATAGGGGAAGTAAACAATAAAATATAACAGCTGGGGAGGAGAAAACAAGAACAGATGTATCATATCACCCTCCTGAAACCCTGGCAGGAGAGAGAGACCTATGTGACCATCCCAGAGCATGCCTTAAATGCCTCAGCGGAACTCCTGGTGCCGATAAGGGTAGCACCAGAATTAACACCATCCCAAAGGAAGGAGGTCACTGAGATGATTCCTAAGCAAAGGGATGTGTTTTCGGAGAAGCCAGAGTAGACGACACTGGCTGTCCATCACATCACCACCAGCCCTGGGACCTGAGTAACTATGAGTCCCTATCAGGTGCCAGTCACCAAGAGGGAGGCGATACAGGCAGAAGTGAAGAGAATGCTGGGGATCATCAAGGAATCCCATAGCAAATGGTCCAACCCAGTTGTGTTAGTACCAAAACCTGAAGGCACAATGCACTTCTGTAACAACTTCTGGAGGCTCAAAGAAATTTCCCACTTTGATGCATATCTCTTTCCTTGCACAGACGAACTAGTACACCAACTAGGCAATGCCTGAGTACCATAGATTTAACCAAGAGTTATTGGCAAATCCCCCAGAGGAAGATGTGAAAGAAAAAACCAGTGTTCTCCACCCCAGATGGTCTGTTTCAGCATACAGTCCTCCCTTTTGGTCTACCTGGGGCCCTCGTGACCTTCCAGTGCCTAATGAACGAGATCCTATGGCCCCATGCCAGGTATGCTGCTGCCTACCTCAGTGATGTGAGCATACATACTCCAGACTGGGAAGGTAGAAGCAGTATTAGACACCTTTAGGCAGGCTGGCCTCACTGTGAATTCATCCAAGTGTGCCATTGGGTTTACGGAGGCCAAGCATCCAGGGTACATTGTGAGGAAGAGTTTGGTGAAGCCCCAGAAGAACAAGTTGGAAACCATTCAACAATGGCCCCAGCCACTACAGAAAAAATAGGCGTGGGCTTTTCTAGGGATTGTAAGGTATTATAGGTGGTTTGCCCTCCTTTTGCTACGCAAGCCAGCCCCCTGGCAGAGCTAGTGAAGGCTAGGGGCTTTGATCCAGTGAAATGGTCGGAGGCTGTGGAGCAAACAACGGTGGACCTCAGGACAGCCCCTTGGTATGACCCAGTGCTAATCACCTCAGACTTTTCAAAGGAGTTCATTTTACAAACAGATGCCTCTGAGGTTGGGTTGGGGGCAGTTCTGTCCCAAATACTCAAAGGATAGGAACACCCAGTTGTGTACCTGAGAAGGAAGCTGCTCCCAAGGGAGCTCAAATATACAGGGTGGAACAAGAGTGCCTGGCTGTGAAGTGGGCAATGGAGGCGTTGTGTTACTACCTACTCGGGTGCCTATTTACCCTGGTGATGGACCATACTCCACTTCAGTGGATGCATCATAACAAAGAAAATAATGCCTCGGTGACCAGGTGGTTCATCTCCCTTCAACCATTCCAGTTCTGGGAGCACCACAGAGCAGAAAGCCACCATGGGAGTGCTGATGGCCTCTCCAGGATGCACTCTCTCACATCCCAATTTGCCCAGCCCTCTAGTGTTGAGTGGCAGGAGGATGTGTGACAGCCTACATCCAACAGCAGGTTATAGTAGCCTGGTGGAGGGCACGTATGTGGGCAGTTTTATGTGTTCTGTTCTCCAGGACTAAGGTCCAAGAAGGACCAGCCTGCAGCACCAGTCTGTCCAATACCTGGGGCTAATTAAGCACCTGGAGCCAATCAAGGCCTGTGGAGCCCTTGAAAAAGCTTTCACTCAGGTAAGAAGGGGGAAGGAGAAAGCGGGCAGATCAGGAAGGAGGAAAGGTCTGCAAAGCGGAGCCTTGCATGAAGGAAGGCTTCCTAGAGCTACAGTAAGAGGTACCAGGGAAAGAGTCGGGGGAAGTGTCCCAGGGAGAAAGCTGTTGCCCTTTCGGCTGAGGGATACAGCCCCCCCAGCAGCCCAGAGTCCCTGTGCCAGAACCTGGCTCCAGTGGGAGGGGCCTGGGTTCCCCCCAGACCTCCCCACACTACCCTGGACAGCTTGGAAGGAACAGGGGGCCCCAATACCCATGTGGGGACTCCCTCATTTATGACTGTGCTAATGATGAGTACAGCTCAGTAGGTTATGCCTGGCTCTAGGGTCCCCTGGAGACAAAGCAAAAGGGGGCACAATGAGCCTCTGGGACGTTACTTTAACTGCCCTGAAACACAGAATCCACAAGGAATTGCTTGGGACTTTGTCACACTAGACATAGGGGGTGGATCCTTTCGTCCTTGTTCAATCTTTGCTCTGGTCATTCTCACAGTGGCTTTAGTGCCAGAATAATGCTATGCAAATGCAGCAGTATTGGGAGCACAGAGATTGTCAACTTCATCTAAATTTTGCAAGATATTTTTATAGTGATAGCTTAAATGCAGAAGAAAATACCTACCAAGGTGTTTTGTTCCTCATTCTTGTTTGTGTTTACTATCTTTGGTGAGATTCTGCTGTGCTAAAATAATACAAATAGGAGATAGTTCTCACAATAATGTAACAGCAAAGGAGGCAGCATGATCCAGATATTATGGCACCAGATTGAGCGTCCATAAAGATGAGTGCTGTTTCTCATTCTGCTGTTAACTACTTTTGTGACCTTGGGCAAGTCACTTAACTTCTTTGTCCCTCAATTCCTTATCAGTAACAGATAGATAATAGGATATCCGTAATATGCTTTTCAGATGTAACATGTTTTTCAGATCTCTGCATGATAAGAGCTTTCTGACTAGTAAGTACTGGCATTAATAAAATGAAATCCAAATAAATCACCTTGGTGATATGGTACAAAGTCTCTTACATTAAAGAACAATCATGATGAATCATAAAGCACAGATTTGTTTAGTTAAAGAGGAGGAAACTTGTTTCCAGGCTCTGATAAACAATTTGAGTGAGTCACTGTTTGAACGTTATATACCTTTCCTGTTTATGAGCAGTAGCAAGAGTGGTCAAGCTATTATTGAGAAAAGCCCTTCCAATCCAGGAATATGAGCTTTTTGGTTTACCAAAGCAAACTTCCTCTTGTCACTCACTCTATTTTCTCAAACTGTAGCAGTATGTGTGGCTTTTATTCTCAGCTCCTGGTAATAAGAATTTTGTTTTTGTTGAGACTGTTATGCATGTTTTAGATTGCAATGTCTTGTGTGCACAGCAATGTATCAATTAACAAAAATTAACTTAATGAGCCAGAGGCTAAGTTAGTGTAAACTGCTATAGCTCTATTTACTACTACATTAGATCCTAGAAGTCCTAGGTTCAGGTTCTTCTCTACTGCAGCTGGGTATTTATACTTCTTTTTCACGTCGCTGTGTAGGGTGACTTGTCAGACACCAGGATTATGCAAGACAAAGACATGCCTAAAATAGACTATATCTAAAGAAGACAAATGTCAAAAGTATCATTTGCCAATTTATGTAAGCAGGCAGGTGGCCCAATATATTTAACATAACCAACAATTCCTTATTCAAGTCTCTCTACCATATAGCAAGAGTCAGCAAAACAATAAAGAAAACGGTAAGCTACCTAACTTGGAACCCAAAGCTGAAGATCATGGGACAGTTTAGTAGCACAAGCAATATTGTGCCTTGTGCCTTCTGACATAACCAGGGCGGGCTGACTATAAGTAAAGTAGCTTAAGTTTTACCTAGATCCAAGCATTTCTAAACATGGCAAAAACAGGAGGATTAGGGCATTGTACAGACTTGATAGTCTTGTGTAGATTGCTCCAGTCCAGATCCTTTCCTAAATACAATATGTTGTTCTAAAGTACAGCCAAAGATTTTCTGTTAGCACTTTTGTAAGCTCATTTTACTGTTTTTGCAATCAGAATCACGTGGTTTTTTTATGAACAGCTGAAGGTATTCTTCATTTTGATTTCGCATTTGTGTACAATGCCATGAGTGCATGACTCCTTGTACCATGATTAAGGATGAAGTTGCTGCCTCAAATGTCTCACATTCCAAAGAGATCATTAAAATGCAAGATATCCTGGGACTTCACAACAGGCAAAATGAGAGGGAGAGAATAGTTTACAGAACAAGTTAGAGGGCTGCCTGTATGATGCAACATACTTTAGGTTTCTGCTTGTCTTCTCAGTTACATGGGTGTTTAAACTGGATAAAGAACACTACTTTGTGGGCATATGGGAAAAGGCAGCAGCATGGAAGAGGCTGAAGCATCCTGGAATGCAAGAATTTGTGAGAACAAGGAACAAAGGGTGCATGAGGAGAAAGCAGATGGGTGAATTATTGGGTATAAATACCAAAGCGGTAGTGAGGCTTAATACTGAAAAATGGGGTGAAACTGAGCAAAAGAAAATACAAGCTGAAGAAACGGGAAGCTTTCCCAACAATGTGCTGTGAGCTGGTTGGAATTGCGTCCCAAGGAAGGTGATGAAAACCCTATCACTCAAGACAGCGTGAATGAAAAAACTTTTGAGCATAAGGAGCAATTTTGTACCAATGACAGTGAAAGATTACTTAGTCTAGATCTTCTTAAATGCAACAGTCTAATGGCCTATGCAGATGGTGGGGAGCACAGAACTGGGAGTGGGAAGACAGATTCAATTTCCAGATTTGCTATGCACTTCCTGTGAGTGACTTTTGGTTACTATCTTAAGGCCTTGTGTAAACATTGGCATTTTTCATGCAAATGAGATTCATGCAATACTTTTGTTTTTAGAAATATCAAAATGTTACATATGGGGAAAGCTTCATTATTTTGGTTATGAAATAAGCTCTTCAGGACCCTGGAAGACATGGGAACCCTTGTCCCAAGCTCCCATGAGCTGGGCTGCTGAGGAGCTATGAGCCTGAGTGGATGAACTACCAGGAAACCAGGCAGAAGTTTAAGTCACAATCACAGTAAGTTTAGTCAGAATCAACATATTTCCATGGAATATTCCAATGAGGTTGAAATGACAATTTTTGACACAAAAAATATTTTCTCAGAAAATCACTATTCAGTTTTAATCATCTTTAAAACAGGTCAAATGATAGGAATATGGGCAGGTCTCAAAGCATTGCTTCCCTTGTTAATTTTTCATGTGAGTTTAATCTCAAAGACTTCAGGATAAAGCCCATATGTGCCGGAGACAGCTTGCTTGGTGGCTGGTACAAGGTTTGGAATGAACTCCAACGGGAATGAAGGAGAATCAAAACTTCAACACCTTCCTCTCCAAGCATAAGGTGTCTGTTTTCCATCTGCTGTCTCTAACTTAAACACAGACCAATGTGTATCTTTTTAAAAAAATCTCGAAAGTCCTATCAAACCATAGCACTTCATTGCATACACAATCCTCCTCCTGGACGAGGAAAAGGATGAAAGAATAAGTCAGGGATGTTAGTCGTGTTGCTTAAAAGCACCACTAGAAGAAATGCAGGTGCTACAGTGGTGGGAGTGACAGAAGTACATGTGTAGAACAGAATGCCGACAATATCGCTTATGGGTATTAGTGTCTTGGTAAATGAAGTGCTGACTCTGTCCAGGTGGTATCCATCTTCAGTCAAAACACTGGGTCATCTTTTGGGCATGATTGTTCTATGTCTTTGGGGGTTTACTGTCCCACTCACCACTTTTCTGCAACCAATCTAGTATACAAACACAAGCGGGTATCTACATTAAAGCTGATCTCTGCCTCCTGATATTAGGACTCCTCTGTTATTCCCATATGCTGTTGATTAGTGGAAGTGATTGGTGCTGAGATGAGAATGGCTAAGCTCAACAAAGAGGGTCCAGTTTATAGACCCTGATGATGCTTCTTCGGGAAACCAGCTAGGGTTTCCATTGTGGAAGCAGATGAGGAAATATATGGAATCAGCCCACTTCTGACTGCCCTGCTCATGTCTCCACCTTGGTCATGCACATTAGGAGCTGGGTCCCTGAAAGTGGGACGGTGGCATCTATTTACCATTGCAACTTCTCCCTGGCCAGGTGTACTCCTGGAGGGCTTATGCCAACAGAAGTCAGTGCAAATCAAGAGTGACTCTAGCTGTGTCTTTCCCTGAGGGCCTCTGTGGTACTGTGCATTTTTGTTGCATAGCAGAGAACCCATTATATTTCTGCTACTTTGGGAAATGGACGTCTAAGACCTTCTGTTACTTGTACTATCACTGTTTTCTAGCTTTAGGGTTTTTGTTGCTCTATGGGTAAACTCTGAAATGTATCCATCTCACAGCCCACAGCCATTTGCACAATAAAGAGCCACTAAGCACGTTGCTGCCTCAGGCAACTGGTGTTCTTGCTGTGATGGTAGAACTGGCTCTGACTGCTGTTCTCTGCAGTAGATGTTGCCATGTGGATTCATAGTTCAATGCTATGTTGGTTTCCTGAACTGCAAGTATCACATTCCAGGATAAAACAGACTTGGGCAAGGGGGAGAATAAAGGATCAGCTAGTCCTTAATATTTCACCATCCCTACATCAGCCTCCAGCCAGGCTCTGGTATTTTTAAACATTGTCAAATGTGATTTTAGTTTTCCTTTGCCAACAGCCTGTCAGCATGGACTTCATTTTTCTTCATCAAATGTTTCATTCACCGTATCAGCTGCTGTGGCTGGCTCATGCTACACAATAATAGGCAGCTTTGTATGGGAGCATGAGTGTGATCAATGTCAGACTCTTCAACATGATTTGCTGCACACTGTGTGAACTGCCTGGGCTATTCCAGAGGTCAGCACCCATTACTGGAGTTTATGCTCATGACTTAATAGAAATATTTTTTGCAACCCTAAAGTTCTCCCCGATGTTTAAAGGCAGCTGAGAATGAGTTACAAGGCAACAGAACTGTATGGGTCATCTAATCCAGTTCCCCATTGAATTTAATGAGGTGTAGTATTCAAAAGCTCAACTGACAATAGGCTCTTATGTTGGGCACAGTATGTGTACAGGCTAAGAGACAGTACCTGCCATGAGGAGTTAATTATCTAAATAGCCAAGACAAAGGATGAGAGAAAGGATGTGTCATCCCCATTTTACAGATGGCAAACTGAGGTATCGGGAACAGAGTACACGGCTGGCCCAAAAATACAGGATGTGTGTCAGAAGCATGAATCAAATCCCTGCTAGGTGCCATATCACAAGCTCATCTTCTGCTCTATCTGATTATCTAATTCATATTTATTCAAGCAGGATTTATATATGCATGGAATAAATGTAATAAATGTGACATCCAGAAGGAATTGTCAGAATCTTACCACATTGAACTAGATATGTTGAATGTCTTCAACAGCTGCTAAAAGAAGCTCTCAGCAAATTGATTTAAAATACCTGTTGCTACTTTTTCACTGAGCTAATACCAGACAAAGAATTTCATGTCCATCACTGATCCTCTGGGACATAAAGAGAAGTGAAAGACAGAGGCAAATGCACAGACAGAGTGGTGGGGACACTGGATAAAAATCGCTATTTCAGCCTGATGTAGAAAACCATGATAGGCACAGCAAGAGATGGATACAAATGAAAACCTGGGAACCAAACTTTGGAGTATTCGAAATGGGATCCAACTTTTGCAAAAACCCCAATTTTTATTGCTGACCCAAAGCTTGCTTTGCCTAGGTGCAGAGGCTGATCTAATCTACCTTTTGAGGAAAGGGAGTGGATCCCAGCTAGAAACTTCAAAGTTTTTAATTTCAAATCCCAATCCAGGTTTGTACTCAATAAAAGTTTCCTACCATCTATAATCTAGGTAACTAAATACTCATCATCATCAACCACCACAGGCTCAGTACCTGATAGTATCATCTGCCTCCCTCACTACTTCCTTCCATCTTTCCCTGTCCAGTGCAGGGTGGCTTAGTTTTCTGTAGACTAGCTCTGCACCAATCTACTAAATCATCTACCCATTCTCTGTGGGCTCTGCTTCTCCTCTTCGAACCAGTCATTATGCCAAATACCAAGGTCTTGATTTTTCATTCGTCATTCATTCTGCAAATATGCCTGAATAGCTATAACTTCTGTTGTATAACCTTCTGCGGTATAAAAAAGCAGTCCAGTAGCACTTTAAAGACTAACAAAATAATTTATTAGGTGATGTGCTTTTGTGGGACAGACCCACTTCTTCAGATCATAGCCATACCAGAAGAGACTCAATATTTAAGGCACAGAGAACCAAAAATAGTAATCAAGGTTGACAAATCAGAAAAATATTATCGAGGTGAGCAAATCAGAGAGTAGAGGGGTGGGAGATGGAGGAGTCAAGAATTAGATAAAGCAAAGTACGCAAAAGTGCCCCTATATTGAGCTAGAAAATTCCCATCCTGGTTCAAACCATGTGTTAATGTGTTGAATTTGAATATAGAAGAGAGTTCAGCAGCCTCTGTTTCCAAACTGCTGTGAAAATTCCTCTTCAGTAAAACGCAGACTTTCAGGTCATTAACAGAATGGCCCACTCCATTAAAGTGCTGGCTGACAGGTTTGTGAATCAGGAGTGTGTTTATGTCTGTTTTATGCCCATTAATTCTTTGTCTAAGTGAGTTTAAAGTCTGTCCAATATACAAAGCATCTTGGCATTGTTGGCACATGAATGGCATATATGATGTTAGTTGAGGAACATGAGAATGTGCCCGTGGTTCTGTGAATAACCTGGTTAGATCCAGTGATGGTATCTCCAGAATAGATACGTGGCAAAAGTTGGCAACAGGCCTTGTTTCAAGGATAAGTTCCAGGACTGGTGTTCCTACGGTATAGACTGTGGTTGTTGGTAAGAATCCTCAAAAGGTTGGGAGGTTGTCTGTAGGAGAGAACAGGCCTGTCACTTAGGGCCTTCTGGAGTGTGGCATCCTGATTAAGCATGGGTTGTAGGTCTTTAATAATGCGTTGCAGTGGTTTGAGTTGGGGGCTGTAAATAATGACCAGTGGTGCCCCGTTCTTGGCTTTTTTTGCGCCTATCTCGGAGTAGCTGGTCTCTGAGTATTCGTCTGGGCCTGTCAATTTATTTGTTTATTTCTCCTGGTGAGTAATTCACATTTATGAATATTTGGTAGACATCTTGTAGTTTTCTGTCTCTGTCAGTTGGATCAGAGCAAATGCGATTGTGCCTAAGAGCTTGACTGTAAACAATGGATCTAGTTGTGTGTGGAGGATGGAAGCTAGAAGGGTGTAAGTAAGTATAGAGATCAGTGGGTTTCCAGTAGGGTGTGGTACTGATCAGGCCATCCTTGATTTGTACTGTAGTGTCCAGGAAATGTATCTCTTGCATGGAGTAGTTGAGGCATAAATTGAGGGTGGGGTGTGGATTGTTAAAGTCTCTGTGGAATTCTTGTAGAGTCTCTATACCATGGGTCTAAATCATAAAGACACCAGATTGGCTGTGGTGACATCAGGGATGGTATTCCTGATCGCTTGTAATCTGTCTTTGGCTACGTCTACACGTGAAGCCAACATCGAAATAGCTTATTTCGACGTAGCAACATCGAAATAGTCTATTTCGATGAATAACGTCTACACGTCCTCCAGGGCTGGCAACGTCGATGTTCAACTTCAATGTTGCGCGGCACCACATCGAAATAGGCGCTGCGAGGGAACGTCTACACGCCAAAGTAGCACACATCGAAATAAGGGTGCCAGGCACAGCTGCAGACAAGGTCACAGGACGGACTCAACAGCCAGCCGCTCCCTTAAAGGGCCCCTTCCAGACACAGTTGCACTAAACAACACAAGATACACAGAGCCGACAACTGGTTTCAGACCCCATGCCTGCAGCATGGATCCCCAGCTGCCGCAGCAGCAGCCAGAAGCCCTGGGCTAAGGGCTGCTGCCCACGGTGACCATAGAGCCCCGCAGGGGCTGGAGAGAGAGCATCTCTCAACCCCCCAGCTGATGGCCGCCATGGAGGACCCGGCAATTTCGACGTTGCGGGACGCGGATCGTCTACACGGTCCCTACTTCGACGTTGAACGTCAAAGTAGGGCACTATTCCGATCCCCTCATGAGGTTAGCGACTTCGACGTCTCACCGCCTAACGTCGAAGTTAACTTTGAAATAGCGCCCGACGCGTGTAGCCGCGACGGGCGCTATTTCGACGTTAGTGCCACTACTTCGAAGTAGCGTGCACGTGTAGACACAGCTTTTGTGTGGAATATTAGTGTATAGAGGCTCTACATCTATGGTGGCAAGGATGGTGTTGTCAGGAACTTCACAATGTTTTGTAATTTCCTCAGGAAGTCAGTGTTATCTCGGAGATCGCTGGGAATGTTGCTGGCATAGGGTATGAGGAGGGAGTCCACATAACTGGATAGTCCAGTGGTAAGGGTGCCAGTACCCGAAATGATAAGGAGTCCAGGGTTTCCAGGTTTGTGGATTTGGGGGAAGTAAATAGAATAATCCAGGTTGGGGCTCAGATGGTGTGTCTGAGTGAATAAGGTCCCGAGTAGCAGCAGGGAGTTCCTTAAGTAGTTGTTGTAATTTCTTTTGGAATTCCAAAGTGGGATCAGCAGAGAGAGGTCTGTAAAATTTGGTGTTGGAGAGTTGTCTGGCTGCCTCCTGTTCATAGTCTGGCTTATTCATGATGACAACAGCACCCCCTTTTGTCAGCTGGTTTGATTATAATGTCTGGGTTATTTTTGACACTCTGGGCAGCATAGCATTCAGCATAGTTGAGACTGTGTCTCATTTGGTATTGTTTGCCAGTATAATGTCAGTGTGAGCATGGCTGCAGAAGCATTGTACATAGAAATCGAGACTTTCACTTCAACCATCCGGGGGAGTCCACATAGAGTTCTTCTTCTTTTGTTCTTGGTAGTGGGGGTCGAGAGAGTCAGACTGTTGTTCATAGGTGTGTTGAAAGAATTCCTTTAGACGGAGGCAGCAAAAGAAGGCTTCAAGGTCACCACCGATTTGTATGAAGTTTGTGGAGGAAGTGGGGCAGAAGGAAAGAACCCAGGATAAGAGAGACTCTTCTTCTGGGCTGAGTTGGTAGCTGGAAAGGTTAACAATATAGTTAGTTGAGCTGTTGTTGTTGTAGTTGTAGTATCCTGAGGTGTGACATAATTTAGAAAATGTATTGTCTTTTTTTTTTGGTTGTTTGTAGGAAGTGGAAGGGTGTTTTATAAATTTCCTGCCTATTATAAGTAAAGCCTCGTTCTGTTAGGTCTTGCGTGGATGCCTGATTGTTGATGAGAACCAACAACCACAGTTTATACCGCAGGAACACCAATCCTGGAACTTATCCTTGCGACAAACCCCACTACCAACTCTGTCCTCATATCTATTCTGGAGATACCATCACTGGATCTAACCAGGTTATTCACTGAATCACGGGCACATTCTCATGTTCCTCAACTAACATCATATATGCCATTCATGTGCCAACAATGCCAAGATGCTTTGTATATTGGACAGACTTCAAACTCACTTAGACAAAGCATTAATGGGCATAAAACAGACAAAAACATTCCTGCCAGCCAGCACTTTAATGGAGTGGGCCATTCTGTTAATGACCTGAAAGTCTGTGTTTTACTGAAGAAGAATTTTCACAACAGTCTGGACTGCTTTTTTGTTTTGATAGTGTCTAGACTATCATGGCTATCTCTCTGTTACTCTTCTGCAGTATGTTCTTTTTTGGCAGTATCTCCCATTATAATTCCTTGTTGGTGACCTTCTGCATCCATCCTGTTCTCCTGGATTTTTCCATAACTACTCCTCTCAAACACCAATATTCCTCTTTTCAAATCTTTCATTATCACCCATATCTCAGCTCCATACAACATGCTGCTGAATACATGTCTTCAAGCTGCTCAGCTTCGTTCCTAAGCTAATCGCTTTGCTTTTCCAGATCTTATCCATCACCTTCAAACTCACTTTTGCTTTCCCTATTGTAGTCGCTATTTCCTTCTTACAGTCTAGATCATACATTATGTTGCTCCCCAGGTATGTGAACTTCTCTATGTTCTCTAGTTCAATCACATCTACACCGATCTTCATTCCTATTGTCTTATCTCCAAATACCTTTGTTTTTGTTTTATCTATGTTCATAATCAGTCCATATTGCTTCCCTTCCTCAGTTAGCACCTGTACAGTTTTCGCTAGCGTCTCCTCATCTTCCTCTATGATTATTGTATCATCTGCGAACCTCAAATTGTTAATTCTTTTCCCATACATGGATATCCAGATTAAAACATATGTAAACAGTGGTGCACCTATTGCACCTACTATAACTACCGCAGTCAGTACAAAATGAGGCAGGGGCAGTCTGAGAGGATATTTGACCTGTTGCTTTAATTTAATAAATATGTATACTTGGATATATGAGATATGATTCGTTTTGTGAATATATTTTTTCATTTTGTTCAATGAAACAAGCCATTGATGCAGATCACAGTATGACTAATGGGAATACAGCGTTGGCTGCAGAGAACAGAATCCTCCAGTCCAGGCCTCGGAAAGACAGCACTATCATTCCACTATTCCCAATGTAGTCGTCACCTGCAAGATGACATTATACTATGGAGTTGATGCACAGCTTTTTCCACCTAATGGCATTTAAATTCATCCACCAATCCTTTCCCACACATGGGCTACGTCTACATGTGCAGCCAACATCGAAATAGTCTATTTCGATGAATAACGTCTACACGTCCTCCAGGGCCAGCAACGTCAATGTTCAACTTCGACGTTGCTCAGCCCAACATCGAAATAAGCGCAGCGAGGGAACGTCTACATGTCAAAGTAGCACACATCGAAATAGGGATGCCAGGCACAGCTGCAGACAGGGTCACAGGGCAGACTCAACAGCAAGCCGCTCCCTTAAAGGGCCCCTCCCAGACACAGTTGCACTAAACAACACAAGATCCACAGAGCTGACAACTGGTTGCAGACCCTGTGCCTGCAGAATAGATCCCCAGCTGCCGCAGAAGCAGCCAGAAGCCCTGGGCTAAGGGCTGCTGCCCACGGTGACCATAGAGCCCCGCAGGGGCTGGAGAGAGAGCATCTCTCAACCCCCCAGCTGATGGCCGCCATGGAGGACCCAGCAATTTCGACGTTGCGGGACGCGGATCGTCTACACGGTCCCTACTTCGACGTTGAACGTCGAAGTAGGGCGCTATTCCTATCTCCTCATGAGGTTAGCGACTTCGACGTCTCGCCGCCTAACGTCGAAGTTGGTGCCGCTACTTCGAAGTAGCGTGCACGTGTAGACGCAGCCATATATTCCTGATCTCCAAATCATCTTTCCAGTGCTTTGGATGTTGTGGTTAATTTTCCCGAGTAACACTTTGAGCCAAAGTCCCTGACCCTACAAACACTTAAGCACACGCTTAACATTAAGCAACTGATAATCCCACTGAGATTAACATTAAACACTAGTGTAAATCTGCAGAATCAGAGCATAAATAACCTAGTTTAAAATCATATTCATAACATTTTAGCATTAATAGGTAAAAAGCAGTTGAACATTACCTGTTATTTCCCCTTTGTGCCATTATTACAAATTATGCAAATAAGCAAGAATAATTTCCAATTCTTCTTTCTCAACAACAGGTGGCACTAGTATTTGTTGGTTTCTTTATATTTACAACAGCTGGATTTAAAGTCTTCTTGACTCCTAAACTAGGTAATCAATGAACTTGGCTTGTGTTCTATTTTCCGTACTTACGTTCTGGCTGATCATTATGCAGTGTTAGTGTGGTTTATATGTATTCTGTTTCCAGAGAATTTCAACAGTCATTGTGCTGGATGCTTTAATAGATGTATTACTAAATATTCATGCTAGTTTTGTCCCTCTAAAACTGTTTTTTGTCATTTTGACATTTTTTCCCCCACTGGAGGAGGGTTGTTTGCAACTATTGTGTGGATCACAATTTTATTTAATTTTTTTTTGTGATCCACAATAAAATTGTCTATTTACAAAATTAATGTACTTTGACTTGCTATTTGAGCTGTGTTGCCTGGTTGTGATAGGTCATGTAAACTCACAAGACATTGTATCATTTTCCTGAGAGGATGACTGTAACTCATCAGCAGGCTTCCACTGTACGTGCTTGTATCACCTTTATTCAATAATCTACTTTAATCATCTATGTTCAGGCATGTGAAGTTAACATTTATTTGCTCACGTCAAGACAGGAAACTCTGTCATATGAAAAGTAACCAAGAGCAAATGCAAACCTGGCTGAAGTAGATTAAAATTTTCATATTCATTGACCTTTTTGCAGTTTTCACCCTGCTTTGCTAGTTATAAGCTCAACTAGGGCTGCCAACCTTCTACTTGCACAAAATGGAACACCCTTGGTTTTCACCCTGCTCACTACATCCCTTCTCCTTTTGTCACTCACTCACCCCACTTTCTCTCACTCTTGTTTTCACAGGCTAGCTTAGAGAGCTGGGGATGTGGGATCTGGGCTGGAGCCAGGTACAATAGTTGATTTCAGGCTGAGACCAAGAGCTGGGGATATGGGCTCTGGGCTGGGCCCAGGTACAAGACGTTGTTTCAGGCTGGGACCAAAAAGTTCAGAGTGTGGTAGGGGAGCATGGTGTGTGTGTGTGTGTGTAAAGGTGCATATTCTGAGGTGGTACTCAGGATGAGAGTGTTGCGTTCAGGTAGCTGTTCTGGGTCACAGATGAAAGGTTCAGTGGGCAGGAGGGTGATCAGGGCCAGGAGTGGGTCAGGAGTTGACGTCTTAGAGTGACACATGAGTGCAGACTCTGGGAGGTGTATCCCTGTTCTGCTTCTACATGGAGACCTGGCCAGGCATCTCTCCATACTGCCCTGCCCAAATGTGGGGGTAGGGGGGTGGTATGTGCAGAGTCCCATGGCTGCCCCTACACACACAGTCAGAGTGAGGACATGCCAGCTGCTTCCCAAGAGCCATGTGATGTGAAGGCTAGCAGGGAGCCTGCCGGCCCTGCAGCACAGCACCTGTCAATGGCCTGCTGACTGCAGCTGCCAGAGCTCTTTTATGACTCAGTGTTCTGACCAAAAACTGAACACCTGATCACCCTAAGCCCAACACCAGCAGCTGACAATTTCTATCACTGTAGTAGACTCCTGTGCCTTTCAATTCTCTGATTACAATTCGTCCGGTGTGAACTGTTAAGAAAACCCAAATTGTTTATAATCTTCTGACTGAAAGGGAAACTACATTGATTGTCTTACTGTTACTAAACATTGTTTCAAAAATGTGGTTTCAGGATTTTAATGATTATTGTGTGAAACGTCATAGTGAGCTCTACCTCTTTGTCTGCTTCAGGGTTCTAAAAGTCAAATCACAATTCAGTCTGGTTTATGGCACATATGACTAAGCCAATAAAACTGAGAATAATTCCAAGTTTAAAGCCTATGTGAACAAATCTCTTTAAAGGGCTTGTTCAATGTTGTGTTTTGGCGAAATGGGTCAAGAGCAGCTCATTGTGAAAAACAGAACCTATATTATGCAATCTTGTTAAGATTAGTTAAAGTTTAGATTACCTGTTATTGAAGCGCCAGATATGCAGAAGTCAGATGTTGTTCTGGGGTTGTTTTTATCTGATAATAGTAATATTATATTTTCCCTTTTGTTTGTGATTCAAATTCTGTGCCATGTTCTGTGTTCTCTTTTCTGAACTGCAGTTTCACAAACTGCAAGTGCATACATTTACTTTTATACTTGAACGTCGTGCTTTATATATCTATGTATAGATATAGATAGATATATAATTTGTAGGGGCAGAGCATCTAAAATAACATAAATATATGTTATAAACAAAATGTATGCATTTTCCATGATATTTGAGAGAATTAAAGACAGATGGTATATGCCATTCATTTGCCCATGGCCACTTCTGGTATAATGGCCTGATCCAAAATCCTTTGAAGCCAGTGGAAAGACTCCCATTGAAATTGTTTTCTCACTCTTGACTAACTCCTCTGTCATCTTTGGCATTACCTTGAATGTGCACTGGGTGCCAGAAAGACAAAGGAATTGTTAGATCCAAACATTTTAGGACACTCAGTGGACTCAAATTAGCCTTTATACCCAAATGAGGTACCAGCTGCAAGTTTAGTAAGATAATTAATTAACTTTTTTACATGTATTTTATTGTCTTTTTCATCGTTT
Organism: Carettochelys insculpta; assembly: GCF_033958435.1. Lineage (NCBI taxonomy): Eukaryota > Metazoa > Chordata > Testudines > Carettochelyidae > Carettochelys > Carettochelys insculpta. Next base: position 181,814,825 of record NC_134139.1, on the reverse strand, counting down.
TCATTTTCATTTTGGCTATATACATGGAACATCTTAATGTTTTTCCATTTGCTGTAACTAAATAATTTCAGATCATACTTGTTTAACTTCAGATTTTAGTTTCTTTTCAGTGTATTGCAAAATCACCCAGTGTTATGCAATTTTTGTTTTCAACAATGGACTTTGCAAAACAAGTATTGAGTAACTAACCAGATGGTATCTTTATCCATGCGTGTACTTAGCAACCTTGTAGCTTGATCGACAAAGAATTTGTCCTTGTTCAGCAGTTTAACAAGACACCAAACAGTCAATGGGGATTGGGTTGTGTGGCGGCGAGTGGAGGAACAATGAAGATTGCTTATATTTAGCACTCAGTGGAGGTTTAGAATGGGAAAAAGTCCACTAAGTCTTTTGTATGAGAGCTGACTAGCCTGCTTTGTACTAGGAGTAGTATCATATGCAATATTTGAAACCTTTAATTTTTTTAGGTCTAGCTTATTGGCTGTTCATGTGCAGATACTCACGAAGGTGTGGGATAGTGTGCTAGGAAGCTTCTGTTCTCTTCATGCCTCTGGGCAAGGCATTGATATGGTCCCAGGATGCACATCTGTGCAAGTCCAAGGTATGCACCTTTGAGCTTGTTTTCAGGCAGAACACATGACATAATAGCTTATAAAATAAAGAAGATAATTAATAAAACCAGAGAGAATTGGGTGTGGGAAATGCCAGTCACATCAGCAGATGTACTACTGGCAGAAGCCTAAACTGTGGTGATGAGGGTGAGGTATGACTCTAAAGTAATTCTCAAGACTCAGTTAATTCAAGGTTAGTGCCAAGAGGCGTACTGGGTTTTCCAAAGAGAGGCATTAGTGGGGTGCATGCTGCGAGCTCTGAAGTGCTACCTTGGGCCCCCGATGTCAGCAGAAACTATAAGGATTTGTGAAAGAGATGTGCAGCAGACACAGCTCATACTGGAAACTTGAAGTCCAGAATTTCTTTCTGGAGCTCTTGCACAGTGCAGGAAACTACAGCAGTTATAGCCCTGTGCTACCTGAGTTTGCTGACCAGTGATGAAAGCAGGATGTGGAGTCATGGATCCCCCCCTCACACTGGGTTCTATTCAGTCAGTTGGGGGAACAGAGTACATTACTCTATCCAGCAATATCTCATCAGTCCCTTCACAGTGGCACAAGGGCGTGGAGGAACCAAACTGAACTCTTTCCTTCATTATGTATCCAGTGAATCGCTGGCCAGAATATGTGCACATGTCCTTGGAAGCTAATAACTTTGTTCTACAGTTCCTCAGAGGTCTTAGAGCTCTTGGCCAGACTTTTAAAGATACTTACATGGCCAAAGGTCCAAGCAGACCCCACTCAGGTCTTCACAAGTGCCTAGGTATCCAAATTAAATCAAATTAATACTTAATTTTAATGATTAATACCTTTAAAAGTCTGACCTCATGTGACAAGGTGCCTCCTGGTGTTCACACAGAAATTAGCCTTTTAGGAATGGCAGATAATGACTTGCCAAAATGTACAAGAAAATTAAAACTGTAAAAAAAGGCAGCTCAACCATTTCACAGCAAGAAGCAGGTTACAGTGACACTGTTTGCTTCCGCTGAGCTCAGGTGACAACTACAGTCTTAGGAATAGTTTCTCTAGCAGACTTTGGTGGTATAATTCCAACAAATGCATAGTAGTGTGGGGAGGGGTTTTGAGTTCACATCCACAAAGGGTAGATTTTGAGGGGGATACTTTTTGTTCTGGTTTTTGATCTCTGGTAACTTAATAAAGTCATTATCTGATCAAATTGCATAATTAATACATTTCAGTCTGGGTCATCACAACCCCAACTGTTATTTCCAATGAAACATCTTAATGAAAGCTGCACAGTCTACTTGTGACACCTATGTAATTATCCTCTCCTTTCATACTTCTGATAAATGCCCTTAGTTTGATAATTTCTAAATTCAACTATTACAATAACAGCTTATGTGGGTGTTGAATTTTTGTCCTCTCACAAAAGCCTGAAAGATATTGACCTTCTGGAAATAATTCAAGGGACAGCATAATAAACACAGCCACTCTGGTGTTTTAATGGGACATGGGGGACATGAGGGTGTGCAGTAATTCACATGACGAGAGCTGTTACAGCTATCCTCTATCAGAAAGAATGCAACATGGAGTATTTTCAGTCTATGCCCCCAGGTCCATGTTTATGTTCATAGTAATGTGATATAAAATAAAATATATTCATCACAAATGGTCTACAAAGCTGACTTGAATTTTTAGGATATGTATAGCAAATATAATTTGGGAAGCTGCTCAAAATATTTAATCTTTATTGGGGTTTTGTTATCAATGCAACGTTATTGTTAAAGATAGAAAGGCAGCAGTAGGTCAACATGCACAGAATAAAATGGTATGGTACCGTCTTTTATTAACTGAACTTTTTCAAAGAAATGTGCTATTGGATATCAGCTTTGATATTCATGTTACCATTTCCTTAAAAAACATAACCAGAATAAGTGACACGGAGTATTAGTTACTTCTTGACAGTTTCTAAATCACAGACATCTTAGGATAAGGAAGGACCTCAGGAGGTTAGCTAGTCTAGTCCTTTGTATGAGGAACTCAGAACTATGTACACCATCCATGACAGGCGTCTGTTTAACCTGCTCTTAAAAAATCTCCAGTGACAGAAGCTACATCTACATGTGACTGCTACATCAAAAGAGCTTATTTCAATGTAGCAACATCAAAATAAGCTATTTCGATGAATAACATCTACACGTCCTCCAGGGCTGGTGCCGTCTACATTCAACGTCGACGTTGGTCAGCACTACATTGAAATAGGAGAAGCAGGGGAGCATCTACACACCAAAGCGGCCCACATCGAAATAAGGGTGCCAGGAACAGCTGCAGACAGGGTCACAGGGCGGACTCAACAGCAAGCCGCTCCGTTAAAGGGCCCCTCCCAGACACACTTGCACTAAACAGCACAAGATCCACAGAGCTGACAACTGATTGCAGACCCTGTGCATGCAGCATGGATCCCCAGCTGCCGCAGCAGCAGCCAGAAGCCCTGGGCTAAGGGCTGCTGCCCACGGTGACCATAGAGCCCCACAGGGGCTGGAGAGAGAGCGTCTCTCAACCCCTCAGCTGATGGCTGCCATGGCAGACCCTGCTATTTCGATGTTGCAGGACATGGATCGTCTACACGTGCCCTACTTCGACGTTCAACTTCGAAGTAGGGCACTATTCCCATCCCCTCATGGGGTTAGCAACTTCGATGTCTCGCCGCCTAACATCGATTTCAACTTCAAAATAGCTCCCAACACATGTAGCTGTGATGGGCGCTATTTCGAAGTTGGCGCCGCTACTTCAAAGTAGCGTGAACGTGTAGACGCAGCCAGAAAGTCCACAACCTCCCTAGGCAATTGAATCAATTGCTTAACCATGCTGAGAGGAAGTTTTTTCTTAATGTCCAACCTAAACCTTCCTTGCTGCAATTTAAGACCATTGTTTCTTGTCCTATCCTCAGAACTTAAGGAGGATGATTTTTCTCCCTCCTTCTTTATAACAACCTTCTATACTTTTGGTGGGCAATCTGTGGCCTATGGGATTCTATGTGTGGCCCATGAGGCAATTTATTTACTGTTGTCCACATGCAGAGTTTCCAGATTCTGCTGGTTTCCATCCACATTATTTACCCCCTACTACTATTACTAAAGTGACACACATTCAAAGCCAGAGCATGTGAGGTCAGGTGTTTGTGGATTTTTAATTTTTTTTCAGGGCCAACAGCAGCACTTTTATTGGCAGAAGTTAGACAGGAAACCGAGCCAGGAGCTTGCAGAGCAGGTTCCTGGGGAGCAGCCAGGGTGGGGCCAGAGGCACCATCACTGGGAAGAAGCCATGATGCTGGAGACACTGTCAAAGTCGAACTTCCCCACTATGCTCTTGGGTTTGATGCTCTCCTCCTGGTTGCAGATGAAGATCTTGCCCAACTCCATTTCTGTCCAGCTGTATTTGCTCATCCAAACCTTCAACTGGCTGTCTGAGAGGTCACCCAGCACCTCAGCAAGCAGCCACCGGTCAATGTGCTAGTACGTGATCCCCACCACGTGGCAGATGAATTTCTGAATGAAGTCTTCGAACCCCGAGATCCCTTCCAGAATCTCCATGCTCTCATCCAGGGCTTGCCAGGAGGCCTGGAAGAGGCAGGTCTCCAGCAGCTCCCCGAGGTAGAGGATCTGCCTGATCGGCTTCTCTTCTTGATGAGCCTGGTTGTGGATTGCACACACGATTGACTTTGAGAACCAGGTGCTTCCTCTGCATTCAGTCTAACCACTGCTACAATTCAGTTTCATACCCCACCAATTTCAGGCATAGTTAGCAAAACTACCTATCCTGGGAGACCATGTTTGTTATGACAATCTTGTGGCCCACTGAAATCGAGAGTCACTCATGCAACCCACTCACAACCCTAGGTTGCTCATCACTGTGTTCTATACTTGAAAACAGTTATCTTCTTTCTCAGTTTTCTCTTTTCCAGACTAGAAAAAAATCCAGTTTTTAACCATCTCCTTTCATAGGTCATATTTTCTAGACATTTAATAATTCTGTTGCTCATCTCCAGACTTCCTTGCATTTTGCCACATCTTTCCTGAAATGCGGTACCTAGAACTGGAGACAGTATTCCAGTTGAGATCTGATCAGCACAGAGTTGAGTGGAAGAATTACGACTTGTCTTACTTACAACACTCATGCTAATATGTCCCCCCGCCCTCTTTTTTCCCCCCAATAGTGTTACATTGTTGACTCATATTTAACTTATGACCTACTATGACCCCAGATCTTTTTTCTGTGGTACTCCTTCCTAGGCAGTCGTTTTGCATTTTGTGTGTGTGTGTGCATTTGTCCTTATTGAATTTCATCATGTTATCTGAGGACACTTCTCCAGTTTGTCCAGATCATTTGAATTATTAACCTATCCTCTAAAGCACTTGCAACCCCTCCCAGCTTGGTATCATCTGCAAACTTTATAAGTATAATTTCTATGCCATTATTTAAATTGTTAATGAAAAACTGAACATAACCAGGCCTAGAAGAGATCCACAGGATATGTCGTTCCAGCTTGACCATGAGCCACTGATAACTACCCTCTGGGAATTATTATTCAACCAGTTATGTAACTACCTTACAGTAGCTTTATCTAGGTTGTATTTCTCTTTGTCTAGGAGAAGGTCTGCAAGACCACATCAAAAGTCTTATAAAACTCATGTTAGGGCACATTTACTTCTGTCCCTCACCCCAATGTTCAAGGCTTGTTATCCTGACAAAAAAAAGCTGTTAGGATGGATTGATGTGACTTGTTCTTGACAAATCCATGCTGACTTTTACTTACCACTTCATTATCTTCTAGGTGTTTGCAAAATGACTGCATAATTATTTGCTCCATTATCTTTCCAGGTACTGAAGTTAAACTCACTGGTCTGTACTCCCCCTGGTTGTCCTTATTTCTCTTTTCTAACCCTCTGGAATGTAACCCACCTTCCATTACTTTTCAAATAAAATCACTAATGTTTCAGATATCATCTTAGTCAGCTTTTTGAGTATGATATGGTGTATTTAATCAGGGGCTGGTGCCTTAAGATAGCTAACTTGTCTAATTTTAACTTGTTTTTTTTCCCCTATTTTTAGCTTCATATCATTCCTCATTTTCACTGCCAGCAGAATGGAGTAGTCCCAGGGACACTGTAAGATCAAATTTGTCTAGAGCTGTGCAAATTGTTAATCACAAGAAATATCTGTGGCAAGAGCTGTCCATTTTTTCAACTCTAAAATTGTTCACCTACATCAATCCTAACTTATTTGAATGCATGCACTCGTCTAAAGTATTTGCTGAATAGCTCAGGTGACTCATTGTGGACTGTTCAGACTGTGGTGACTACTCCTAATTCATATACTGTGTTTGGTCTAGTGATTAGGTCATCTGTAGAGCAGAGGCCACAGAATTTCATGTAGTTACTTCTGTACTGAGGCCAATAACTTGGATTTGACTAAAAATTCATCTTCCAACAAGAAATCTAAGTCTTGATTTGAAAGATGCAAGCATGTCTCTTGGCTGTTTCTTTCAATGTTTAGTCATCACAATTAAAAATGCGTGCCTTAAAGCCAGACTTAAAATAGATATAACTTCCAAACATTGGTTCTTGTGATACTGAATGGGGCTCACTTTTAAGATGGCCTACCTGGCTTATGGTTTACGTGCATGCAACACTGCCTGTCATATAACCTCTGAATTTACAGTTGGTTTTAAATCAAGTATTAGCCTCAAGTGAATGTGATCTTCTCATTTTCCAAGATCTTTTAAATGATGGGTATGTCCTATAAATGTGGTCCTGGAATATTAAATGCACAGCCATTTATAGACCCAAGCAAAAAAAATCTAAGAACCTGATATGTATTTATAGCCACAAATTATGTTAGATGTCAACATTCTGTTGTTTGCAAAATTCTCCATACAAAAGAGAGAGACCAACTAAAACTCCTTTTGAATTGTTGTGATGTTATTTCTATATGTATATGTAGGAAATGTGGCAGCAGGAATGCAATGCTGTGGAAGGCTGGGAGGAATGGGTCTCCCAGAGGTCATCTGCATGAGAATGCAATGGGCTTCAGCTGTAATACTGAGGCTGGGAGGAATGTGTCTCCCAGAGATCATTTGCATAAGAATGAAAAGATGTGCCTATGTGATACCTTTCAGGCAAAGCCTAATGGGTAGCAAGTAAGCCATGAGATTTGGTCTATTGTAAACATGTAGTTGTAAAATCACAATTTAAGCTGACACTTAGTGCAGGAGTTGTGAGATCTCGCCAATGCCCTGGGTTGTTGTGGGGGACAGGGCAGTCCCCATAGCTGCATAAGACATTGATTACACAGGGCTCCCTGGTTTAAAGCATTGTAAAGGAAGAGGGGAGGAGTACTGGCTCAGTCAGCTTGCTGAGTGTCTTAGCCCTGCCTATACCTTGGCTATATAGCTATAAGACTGGCTTGACTAATCCTCCCCACCTGTTGAAAAGTAGAGCTGGATACTAGGGTGTTTCTAACCCTCCCCCTAGTAGAAATATCAAGAATTGAAATCACAGAGTGGCAGCTGGGGCTATGCAGAGCTGAAATCACAGGGTTCTGCCTCAGGGTGATCCCAAGCAGTGGGGTTGGGAGTGGTGGTGGGTGGCTGGTAGGAGGAGCGGCAGATGATGGTGACCGGCAGGCAGCTGGTAAGAGAAGTAGTGGATGACGGCGACTGGCAGGTGGCCAGTGGCAGCACGGGGAGGCTGCAGACAAGTGGACAACTAGTACTGCCCTGGTGATGTGTCTGTGGGTTCTGGGTTTGGGACTGCACTGCAGAAGGTACACCCTGTAACTGTGTGTGGGGTAAAAGGACAAGAGCCCCAGCAAGAGACTGGGTTCTACTGCATATGGGGATGGTATCTGGGTGAAGGGGGTTTGTCTCTTCTTTGCTTAGGTATACTGCATCTGTCACTGTAACCTTGGGGTAGGTTATGGTCATTAAACAAGCCATTTCTATCTCAGACTCTGTGCTTGTGATGTGGGGAGGACTGCCTTACAGGCACCCAGCAGGGGGGTGAAAGTGTCCCAGGCCACTGGGTGGGGACTCGAGCCGGTTGGTTGTATCCTTGACAGGAAAACCCCACAGGAGTTGAACCCGGCCTTTCTGGCAGGCATCTGGCATTAATAGAAGGGTTACATACATATATCTGTTTTACACAGGATATTACTCATGTTACCTAATCTATGGTAGTCTGAAGATTTTTCTTTAAAATACTATTGATATACCACAGTTGTAGTAATAAGTTTTTAAGGTTTGAAAAAGTAAACAGCCACATTTAGATAGAGTTACAGACGAATAATTAAAAAGAGGGAGGACAAGAGAGTATTTATAATAAGATTTGGAAAAAAATATGATGTCTGAAGTGGTAAGTGGGCAATCACTCTAAAAATAATACCCCAAAGAGGTTTCGCATATACATAGCACAGCTGCTACTAAGAAAAAGGTCATCAGTTTCTAAGGAATTGGTATAATTTTTAAAAGATTTCCATTTAGTGTCCCAAATTTAGTTTGTGTACAAATTAAGAAAAATAAATCGGATTCCATGAAATAACTATGATCCAGTTATTACCATTTATCATTTTGAGCAGTAACTCACCTTAAATTCTCTCTTTCTTTTAATGACCACGTTCAAGCAATAAGGTACTAATCAGTGTAAGGATGGGAAATGAATAAAAAGGAGTACCCATGGCTAATTTGAATAGGGAATAGATTATAGTAGTACTTTTAGAAAAAAAATCCTAAAAGTATAAGCAAGCTATCATCAAGACCGCTAGGACAGTAAGGTGTACCAGCAGGACTAGCATATGATTCAAAGAACAGAGAACTAGTTTGTACAGTGCACTGTGCCTGTGAGTATCAGGACATGGCATAGCGCTTTTCATTTGAGTACTCTAGTGTTTTGCGCAGAAGGATAAATATCATCATCACCATTTTACAGTCAGAGTAACTGAGGTCTGGAGAGCTTAATTGTCATCCATGGTCACGCAATGGAAAAAAAGCAACACTGAGAATAGCATCAGGTCGTCTGACTCCTAGTGCAATGGCCTTTCCCCTAGCCCATGCTGCTGTGAAGGGTAATTTAAAATGAGCATAAGTTTCAAGAATCTGTGAGAGTCTTCTATTTTCTTTGTCATAAGTTGAATTTCCTCTGTTTTCAACTGTATGTTGTGTTCTCTATCTAAAGTGGGAGAAAAGCTTTGTTTATAAAATAGGCCAATAGGCGAGGAATATTCTTACTACAAATGACTTTGAGGAAATTAAATGGAAGCATCAATTGCATAAAGGGGTGGGATGGAGAGGAATGATATATGAATTGCTCATCCTAGTAAATTGTTTAAAGTGAGAACTGAAAGCCTAAATATCAGGAATGTACTAGTGATCTGGGACCCCAGGTCACCCTGCTGTAGCTCAGGAGGAGATGGAGAACCTATAAAGTGTCCAAGTCAACTGTATTGCTGCTCTGTACTCTAAATGGGACAACAGTATCTTCTGAAGATCATACAGCAATATCAGCACTTACAGAATGTAGCTGGCCACCAGTGCTCTTACACCTTTGCTTCACAAATAGCTCTGATTTCCAGTTTATCTCTGCAGCCAATTCAAGGTATTCAATAAAGCATGGGTCTCAAGTGTCTAAGGTTATGGCTACATTACAATTAAACACCCATGACTGGCCTGTGCCTGCTGACTTGGTCTTTGGGGTCGGGCTGAGGGGCTGTTTGACCTGCCTGTCTAAACGGCAGCTAAGCACAAGAAGAGGTTCTATAACCCTGTGAAGTCAGAGGGTCCCAGAACTCTGGCTGCAGCCCAAATATTTTCCTCACCATTAAACAGCCCTTAAATCTGAGCTCCATGAGCCTGAGTGAGCTGGGACACAACAGGTGCAGGTATCTGATTGCAGTGTAGACATACCCTTTGTGCAGGGGTAAGAAAACTTTTTATGTCAGGCCCTGCAATTAGCAACCCGCCCCCACCTTAACCTATTTAATGTAATCCAAGCCATTTGGAAATTTTGGTTATGTTAATTTGAAAACACAGAAGCCTTTTGGCATGTGTAAAAAATAAATCTGTACATTGTAAAAACGTTATTAATCTGTGTATAAATGTGAATATGCAGACATAAAACCAGTAACATATTTCAACATTTTTAATGAGCTAGATGAGCCTAAGATGCAGCAGCTGATTATGCTGTACCCTCTACTTACAAAATTTCATGCCTCCCCTTTGCATAGCCCTGCGTTAGGGTTTGTCTTTCTGTCCAATAGTAAATGAGATCTTACTTTTTCTACCCTATTCCAGGGATGCCAGTTCTGTTGCTCCATCAAATGGTCCCTAGGTTTATATGTAGGTAAATGTCTTAATTACGGTGTTAGTAATCTAGTCTGTAACTCAGACCTTACCTGACCTCTCTCTCAGCGGAGAGTCTTGTGCCTATAACCTGCTTCCCCCAAAGCTCCAACACAGCTGAGATCAGTTGACTTCCAGGAGGCAGTGATATCTGGTGTCTTACCCAGATGGAGTAGCTTCTCTTTTCATGGGAGCTTTTTTAGCCCCCCTTCTCTTTATTAGTTACTAATTTTTTTGATTTCCCTCCCCTACCCCAACCCCATCAGAGCCTGGGCTTTTTTGTTTGTTTTTTGTTTTTAAATATTAAAGTAAGTACATAGAGGCAATTAATATGCATGGCTTCAATACATAAATGGGCAGGCAGAGTTTGTTGCACTGATTGTCTTTCTTGACCTATTAGCTTAAGCTTAATTCAAAACTCTACAGTACATTTTACATTCTGTTTAACTATGTATGCAACCTCAGTGATATTCATGTAAATTCAGAGTAATTTAACTGGAGTCACTCTGGATTCACAGTGGTGTAAGGCAGAATCTGGACCCTTGTTTCTAAGGAATCTGATTCATTCAGAAATCTTGGTTCTTCTAGTGTCAGCTGTACCTTCCCATTACCTCTCACAGCTAATGAGCTGCCCCTTGTTAAGATCAAAAACTCAGTTATGGTGTTTTTGTGGTGCTTACTGGAGAAGGTTAAAAGGAAAACAATCTTCATTCTGAGTTCCTGGAGATACTATAACTCGGAAGGCACAGGGGGTAGGACACAACTTTACACCTGTTCCACATGCAGAGCCAGTGCTTTCTCCAGCACTGCCATCTTCACATGCAGGTTGGGAGGGTTGCACCAATCCTCTGGAACAGCTAGGTCTGTTTGCAATTTCTTCACTCTTTGCTTCTCTGCATTTGAAACAAATTATGTCCAGCTGCCAGGATGCACTGGATGAGGAAGGAAGGCAGGCCTCCTGTTCCCTGCTTGTAAAATGCACTCATGCAGGGAGAAGCACATTATCAAGGAGATCTTCAGCGGAAAAATTATAGTGAGATCCATACCAGGTCATATTTGCTTAATACATTTCATCTTACTATAAAGTCATTAGTATTTGGCTCTTGATAATAGTGGACTGAGCAGATTTTTATTTTTAACTACTTATCACAGGTGCTTTCTGTAACATTATTTCAGATCATTTCATCCCCATTTTCTTGAGTACTTACTAATGCCTTTTAATTTGAGATTTCTAAGTGATGTTCGTGTACTTAGTCACACAGGGGTCTACCTGGAGACAGTGTGATCTGTGCACTTGGCAGCCAGGCTGGCTGACAACATACAAATAGCAACAGACTTGTCCTTTCCTGCCAGCCTATGGTGAGACACGGGGATTACATGCATCTATTTTTGCTGAATTCCAGTACATTAAAAATAATCCCTCATGACTTGTTCCTCAACTGAGAAGGAGGTGGGCAATAACAGAGTCTTAGCCTTCATCCATCAGTCTCAAGTTGTACATCTACTAATAAATCACTCCACATGCTTTTTGTGTCTTTTTGCCTTGGGACGTCGCTCACAAAGAGACATCATTACAATAGTTGGCATATAAAGAAAAATGGAAAGATACGATTAAGCCAAAATATTTTAATACAAGAAAATGCGATAAAACATTCTGCAGGAAAAGAAAAAAGTATTTTTTGAGGTTTGTTTAATGTTTTCCCCCAGGACAAAATGGCTGGTATTAGGGGCTGTCTTTTCCCTGATCCCACCACCTCCTCTGTCTCTAAGTCTAACAAACACCAGAGATCTCAGAAATGCTGCTATTTCCGGGCAAGAGGAAGAGAGTAGGGTGTGGACTGTAAAGGTTCTATGTGGTTTGATGGTGGCCAATTCTGCATTATCTCAGCAATGTAGTCTTTCTCCTCTTGTCAGTCTTGTAGGTATTTAGTAAATATTTTAGTGCCATGGAGTACATAGGTCTACACCTTTTATCGTTAGTATTTATTCTAAATGAAACAGCCCAGGAAATCCTAATTCATAAGAACATAAGAACATAACATAAGAACATAAGAATGGCCATACTGGGTCAGACCAAAGGTCCATCAAGCCCAGCATCCCATCTGCCGACGGTGGCCAATGCCAGGCGCCCCAGAGAAGGAGAACAGAAGACAAGTGATTTATCTCCTGCCATCCATCTCCTGCCCTTGTTATGAAGGCTAGGGCACCATACTTTATCCCTGGCTAATAGCCATTTATGGACCTGACCTGCAAAAATTTATCAAGCTCTTTTTTAAACCCTAATAGAGTCCTGGCCTTCACAGCCGCCAGTGTCAAATGTCTTTAAAATCCTTTGCAGTGTTTGTGCAGTAGCCAGAGTGACACATCATCCTCAGAGACAGTGACTCACAGCTAGGCCTTAAGGTTTTTTTTTAAACCTTGCATCTTAGCTGTGTAAAACTGAACAAGGTCGAGGCACAACCCCAAATTTCTGATCTTAGTGACTTACAGTACTCTGGAAAAATTCTTGTATTCCACATTAGACATGTCAGGCAAATTTTACAAAACATGGTCAAATTGTCTCTACCCTGATGAATTAAAAAATATTTATTTTGTGATGCACTGTAGTAAGTCTATTATTACTTTCCTACCTATCACCTCGTTTCTGCTATATAAATACTAGCCCTTACCAGGTAATTTTTCCTTGTCTTTTCCCCAGGATATTTATCTTGTTTTGGAAACTTTTGATTAAGGCAGAGTTAGAGTACTACATCTTGCATCACAGAGGATCAGATTATTATTGAAAGAACCTGGCTAAAGATTCTAGCTTGCTGTCTCCAGAGCTATCCTAGTCTGAATGTACCTAAGCTCTGGCATGTTCAGGGCATTGCTCTGCGTAAGATGTTGGAAAAACTGCACAGTAAAGTACACCATTGCTGTTCAGAAGGTTTCTCCTTCAAGGGACGTTTACAACAATAAAATAAAATAAATGACTATGAACTAAGAGGAATAGGAACTGATTATGACCTCAACTTGAGATCCAGTCTGCTCGTGCAGCCCTGGTTATGGGACCCAAATTGGTCAAAAGGATATTTACCACTTGCTTCCCAAACAGTCAAATTACAGGCAACTGGTAATGAGGGGGGCTTGCAACAGATACCTTTTTTTTTGCCCCCATTGCTCCAGCAGCCAAATGGAGAATAATCACTCTAGTGCAGGCTGCTGACTTTTAGCCACTTGGAGATCCTCAAGTGCAGAGCAATGCTGAGATCAGAGCATGCTCACAGAGTTCTTTATGGATGCAGAAAATTCATCCCAAAGACAGTGAGCACAGAGGCATTAGTGAGAGGTTTCAGGGAGAGAAAGCAAAGAACTGGTTGCCCTATGATTTGAAGGAGACAGCAGATTGGAGCAGTGATTAGGGTTGCCACCAGCTGTGTTTTTCAACCAGAATGTCTGATCAAAAAGAGACACTGGTGCCTCCAGTCAACATTGCTGACCTGGCCATTAAGGCCATGTCCACACGTGCCCCAAACTTCGAAATGGCCATGCAAATGGCCATTTTGAAGTTTACTAATGAAGCGCTGAAATGCATATTCAGCGCTTCATTAGCACGCGGGCAGCAGCGGCACTTCGAAATTGACATGGCTTGCCACCGCGCGTCTCATCCAGACGGGGCTCCTTTTCAAAAGGACCCCGCCTCCTTCGAAGTCCCCTTATTCCCATAAGCTCATGGGAATAAGGGGACGTCGAAGTAGGCAGGGTCCTTTCGAAAAGGAGCCCTGTCTGGACGAGACGCGCGGCGGTAAGCTGTGTCAATTTTGAAGTGCTGCTGCTGCCCGCATGCTAATGAAGCTCTGAATATGCATTTCAGCGCTTCATTAGTAAACTTGAAATGGCCATTTGCGTGGCCATTTCGAAGTTTGGGGCACATGTAGACGTAGCCTAAAAGTCCATGTGGGGATGTCAGTTTCCCTATCCAGTTCTGCATGGCTCCTGGAAGCAGTGACATCTTCCTCTGGCTCCAAAACTAGCCAGGGTTGCTCAGCGCACTGCCTGTCCTCTTGCTGCTTCCCAACTTCTGACAAATAGAGGCTAAGGTCACCTTTCCTACCCATCCTGGCTAAGAGTCATTTATAGATGTATCATCCACGTATTTATCTAGTTCTTTTTGAACACTGTTAAAGTCGTGGTCTTCACAAGGTCTTCTGGCAAGGAGTTCCACAGATTGACTGTTCATTATATGAACAAATACTTCATTTTGTTGTTTTTAAACCTGCTATCCAATGATTTCATTTGGTGGCCCCTAGTTCTTGTGTTATGGGGACAAGTGAATAATTTTTCCTAATTTACATTCTCAACACCAGCCTCCTCTTTTCTATTCTGAAAAGTCCCTGTCTTTTTAATCTCACGTCATATGGAAGCTGTTCAAAACCCGAATAATTTGTGTTGCCTTTTTCTTAACTTCTTCCTGTGCCAAGATATTTATTTATTTAGATGAGGCAACCACATATACAGATAGCATTCAAGATGCGTATGTGACATAGATTTCTCCATCTTCTTCTCTATTCTGTTTTAAAGATCACTAAGGGTGCATCTACACTTACATTCCTCTTTCAAAAGAGGTATACAAATGAGGTAAATCAAAAATGCAAAATGAGGTATAATTTTGCATATTTGGTCCCTCATTTGCATATTCTTATTTTGAAAGAGCTGCTTTCAAAAGAAGAAAGCCAGTGTAGATGCTGCTTTTTGGAAAGTAAACCCCATCTTCAAAAGAATCCTTCTTCCCCTTAAATAAAGGGGAAGAAGGATTCTTTAGAAGATGGGCTTACTTTCAAAAGAGCAGCGTCTACACTGGCTTTCTTCTTTCAAAAGAAGATTTTTTGAACTAAAAATATGCAAATGAGGCTCCAAATATGCAATTTCATACCTCATTTGCATTTTCGATTTACCTCATTTGCATACATCTTTCGAAAGAGGAGTGCAAGTGTAGACGCACCCTAACATTGCTAACATTGCTGGTTTTTTGTTTTTTGTTTTGTTTTTTTGACTACTGCTGCACACTGAGGCCGTTTCTACACAGGCCACTTCCTTCAGAAGTCGTATGCTCATTCATGGAGCGAAAGATGTGCCTCATTAGCATAACATCACGTGATTTGGAGTGGGGTAGACCATTCTTCCGGACTCCAAAATGCCGTGTAGAAGCATGGCCCCGGGGAGCCTTCCGAAAAGAAGTCCTTCTTCCAGAGGCCTCTTCTTCCCAAAAATTTTTGGTGATCGGAAGAAGGGCTTTTGAAAACTGTGGGGGTCCTTTCAGAAGGTCCCATCTCCATGGGTGGCATGCACTTTGAAAAGCCGCACTTTTGAATCGCTGCGGCTGCCATTATGCTAATTAGGCACTGCATATTCATTGCAGTGCCTCATTAGCATCTTTCAAACCCGCTCATTAATGTTCCTCTTTCGAAAGGAAGGGGTACGTGTAGACTCAGCCATGTTGAATAGGATTGATTCCAGTACAGACCTCTGCAGGACACCACTAGTTACATTTCTCCATTCTGAAGATCTACTGTTTATTCCTAACATTTGCTTTCCTATCTTTTAACAAGTTATCAGTCCATGAGAGGACCTTCCCTTTTATCTCATGACAGCTTAATTTTGCTAAAGATCCTTTTGGTGAGAGACCTCTGTCAAGGCTTTCTGAAAATCTAAGTACATTATGTGCACTGGATCACCCTTATCCACATGCTTGTTGACCTCCTCAAAGAGTTCTAGTAGAAGAACCCGTACCTGCTGCTAAAGCCCTTCATCCCTTCCCACACCCCAAACCCCTTCCCTAGCCCAGGGCCTTGCTCCCCAGCCAGGAGCTCCTTCCTGCACCCTAAATCCCCACTACTCAAACTCAAGCCTACACCCCCCAATCCAGATCCCTCACCTCCTCCATGTTCCAACACTAAACCCTGAGCCCCCTCCAACACCCCAAATCCCTCATCTGTGACTCGACCCCAGCATCCCCAACCTCACCTAGAGCTTTCATCTCCTCCTACTTCCTATCCCCTTGACCCAACCCACTGAAAATGCCTGAGTGAGGGTGGGAAGAGCAAGTGACAGAGGGGTTGAAGTGAGCAGGTACAGGGCATTGAATAAGGGAAATGGCAGAGTCAGGCCCTTGGGGAAGGAGCAGGATAGGTTGTTTGGTTTTCTGTTATCAGAAAGTTGCCAGTCCTGGAGGGGTGGGAGTTACTGCAAAGGAAAGCAAGGGAACTGATTTACTGAGGAAGGAAGAACTGCCCTGGATTGTCTGGAAGATTTCATTTGGGAGAGCAGAAGTGAGGCTGTATGTGTGCGTATGAAGGAAGAATCAGAAATTTTCAGGAGGAGGGAGTGGAGTATCTAATCTCACTTCACCACTACTTTTGAGCACCAGCTGTTCCTGAGCTATATTATGGTGCCCTACCCTCCCCACCCCACCCCCAGCATCTTGGTAGGGGAAGAAGAAACAGATCTGAAGCTTAACCCCCAGATCGCCAGGGACCAGATATACTGTCGTTACCAGAGGCACTTCTTCTTGGGGTTTTGGGCTTTTTATTTTCTTTAAAATCCTTCTCCTACACTCTCCCTTCCTCTTCTTTTCAAGCACACACTTTCCCACCATAGATCCAAAGCACCTCTCAATATGTGCTTTCTCCACAAAGGCTGCTTTAGAGGTTCCCTGCTGTGTGTGAAATGGCACTTCCAAAAGCAGCACTTCTAACAGCAGTGACTGACAGGTGACACTGCTCTGAGAGGTGCAGCTCAGCACAGTGGGATGGTGAGTTGTCAAGTGCTAGTGACAGATACAAAAAGACAGAAAAGACAAACCCCCTCCCCCAAATAGTACAAAGAATAGATGCCTATATACGGTATTGTATGTACAAAATATAGGGGTTCTGCTTGGAGTGCATCTTTGCTGAGATTTTGATAGTTATATCTACTAACTAAACATTCTGGGTCAGACTTTTCTCCCCTACCAAGGGAGCTCTGTCATCTTCAGTGGAATATTTGCACCTAATACACTGTATGTACGAAGAGTGTATACTGTACATAGAGAAACTGCTTTCCTATAAACCTTAAGCTTTTCATGTAGTTAATGAGGTGCAAAGCAAATTAAGGAACCCAAATGTAGATTTGTACACCTGTGCTGTGGAGAAAAATGAAACAAGAAAACCTTGACAAAATTATCTCCCTAAAGAGAAAAGCTTTAGGCATTACTGTGACTGATTTTAAAAAATGACCCCAACGTATCTCACCATATAACTCCAAGAAGTTTGAAAATATTTAGATGTTAAGGAGTTACAGCATTTCTTTGGCTCTCCTAACCTCATATCTGCCTTCCTTTCTGTCACACCTAGACAATACTGGTAGCTAATCATAAAACAGCCACTGAAAACAAGTATCTTTCTTTCATATGTGTTCATTCATTCCAAAGCTATGAATATTGTTTTGTTGAGGAAAAGAGTTTCAGTAATGTGGGCCAATGTTGGTAATCATGTTACAATACAGGACTCTGAAGAATGCTATCATTCAGAGAGGAGACAAGGACTTATTTTCAGTAGATGAAGGAAGTATAATTAAAATGGTAGAAGTGAATTAAATAAAATGTTAGGGTGGACTTCATAACAAGCTCTCCTAGCACTGAGGTTGATTAGAATATGAAATAGTTGTGTTTGTTTTATGTCGTTTTGCTGACATTATTGAAAAATTAGACTGGACAAAGTACTCAAGTACGTTCTCTAGGAAACAGTCATCTGGCCTGGAGATGGAGTAAATGACTTAATAAGATGTCTTTTCTGTTTTCTAATTTCTGTGATTCCCATGATTGATTAACAATTTTCTGCTTGCTCGTCTTATATTCACTGTTTAAAATCCACAGGCATAAAATTACTTGGCGTCTGAATCTAATGTAATTACAAAGGATGTATAAAAGCTACAACAGTGTTGCCTTGGAGAAATGCATTGACATTTTAAGATTGATAGTTAGGGCTCAGTCCTACAAATAGCCACTGGTAAGCACTTCCTGCAATGAGCTTAAATCCCTTTTTGTAAGGGATTCAATGGATGAGGAGGGCACTCAGCAGGGGAAATCCAGCATCTAAGAGTACAGGTGCTGCTTTATAACTTCCATCCTGAGGCTGTAATCCTACAGAAGTCTACATGCAATATAACTTTGCTCAGCTTGATTGGCTCCATTGACTTCCATGGGATTACTCTCATATAAAGTTATGTCTCTTTTGTCATGAAAATTTCAGGACTGCTAACAAACATTAGTTTGCAAACAGTGCTTCAAAAAACTGTTTTACAAACTGATAAACAGAGACACGGTGACTTGCCCAAAGGCACACAGTGATTCAGACTTGGGAATAGAATGCAGGTGTCCTCACTTAAACTTACCCTGTCAATAAGAACACATTTGAAGTGGTCTTTACCAAATGTTCAGCAAAAGAGGTATTATAATCAAAAAGATATAAAACTGAAAACGGTCGAAAAGCACTATACCGCACAAAGGCCTACTTCTACAGACCCATATCTATGTGGTTTAGTATTACTGATCTGAATAATCATACCAACTTCGCTGGGATGGCTCTAGCAAGAAAAGTTGTGCGGGCTTAAAGGCTGAGTCTTAAATATCAACATGAGGCCAAATTGCTGCATGTATGCGTTCACTACCTCTCTCAAAGCTGAAATGGCAAAGTCCACCAGAGACCGCGCGTCTGTATTGATTGCTGGGGGTGTGAGTCTTAGCTCAAGGAGACATAACTGCACTAGTTAGTGTAGCTGCAGCAACATGGGGGTCATGCATACTCCTCCTAGGTCATAGATATGTATAGGGGTGACTAGCCCCTCCTGCGGCTGCAGATCTCTCTAACTCACTACCTGTATCACGTCTGTTTCCTCATGCTGGGAATGACACCCCCAGCTCCACACCCTGTCTCCATCTATGTCAACAGTGCAAATTAAGGAATATTGACTTCTCCCCATGTAGGTTGTTTTGTGTCTCTCATCACCAGTTTTTGACATCAGCATGACCAGGACTGAGCATCAGTTCTTGTACCCAGTATCTCTTCAGATACATCTATAGAGCAAAGAAAAGTCCATTAGTGGCCTGTGCCAGCTAAGTTTTCCTCGCAGGCCACCCGAGACTATTTCATTGCTATGTAGACTTCAAGTTTGGGGTGGAGACCAAGCTCTGGGACCCTCGCAGATCATAGGATCTTAGCGTGTGGACACCAAGCCAGGCCTGGAAGTCAATGCTGCAGTGTGACTGCCCTGCAGCCTAGGATCCGCAGGTCCAAGTGGGCTGGCATGGGCTAGCAGCAAGGTTTTCTTTGCTTTGTAGTCATATCCTTATTTTCAGCCTTGCACAGAGTAAAGAGTCACCCTGCAACAGCCACCATGGGCCTGGGAGCAAGATGGGAAGGGGGGCCAGCTCCCCACACCAGGAAGGGGCAGGGGCACAGGCAAAAGGGCCAGGGCTTAGGCCAATCAGCCCTGCGCCTCCCCCTCCCACACACACACATACTCCCTCAGAGCCATGCAGAGTGGCAGCTCAGCATTCCATGACATTTCAAAGGGCCCCTGGAGCGCCTGCTGCTACAATTTTGGCAGCAGTAGTAACTGCAGGTCCGGGTCCCTTTGAAATGCCAGACCTGGGGGTAACTGCCCCTTTTGCCTTTCCACCCATCCCCATTGGTGGGCCTGCCCATCTTTGTTTCCCCAGCTGAGGCTGAGCTCAGTTTGCTCCAGCACTGCTGCATATTTGCTCTCTTAACTACCAGGTGTGATGGTGGAAGGGGCCATGCTCAACAGGGGCCATGGCTGTTCTTATCCTAAAAGCCAGCATGAATCATTTCATGTGGAGCTGAGAGTGTACTGATAACAAAGTGGCAATTACCTACCATCATTGTGCCTCATAGTATCTCCTTGTGCCTGCCAATCAAACAAATGGCTTGTCTTTTTCAGGGAATGAAACTGCCTATGCACTCTGGGCTATGTACTCCCATTGACATCCATGACAAGTGCAACACAGAGCGAAGACATAATGTGATGCTTTTGTCAGAATTTGCTAGCACAGTCCTTACCTTTAGGAACCCGGAACAAAACTGTCTTTTGTTTGCTCATCCTCTAACCTGTGTAGCTGCAAGTCAGAAAAGGCAGCTGTAATCTTTGCCTCTGTGTGGTTGAAAATCAAATGTGCAAAATAAAATTTTAAAAAATCACTAGCATTTTCTGCAACATCAGAACACTTTAATCAACAAGAAAAATGGAAAGAGAGAAAAAAAACCCACCTCCGTCTGAGTCACCTCTCAGTACTGCCAGATTTTGTGGGAGGATCATTTGAATCGTCAGAAGAAGGGGAAAAGGGAGGACAGGAGTTTTTCTCTATCATTCTTTCTGCCAAAATGATTTCTTTCTTTAATGATCCACTTTTATGTGTGGCCGTGACCTGTTGAGAGACGTCTGTCAGAATACATCTTCCGACAGTAGTTTCTGTCAACAGATCGTTCTAGTGTAGACTTAGTCTCAGAGTTGGCAACCCTACTTCTTCTGTGATTGTCTTCCACAGGAGACCATTCCTTTCCCCAGGCTGAGCTCCACTGGACAGGCAGTTGTGCTCTCCAGCTAGACGAGTTTCCTCCCTCCTGTGAAACAGCTGAGTCTTAGTTTTATGTTATGCTGGAGGTTTTGTTAATGTGCTTTCATTTGCATGCCTTGCTGGAGATCTGGGTAAATATTCTTGGTGAAACTTTTATTTTTTTTAATGCAGGTTAAGTGAAACTTAAATCATTCAGAGTTCATGTCAGTTTTGCTAAATTGTCCTGGGTGCAAAAAAACCTAAAGGAAAAAAATTTAAAAAAATTATTTTTACCATTTTCAAAATGAAAAGTTCTGAGTTTTCCTGTTTTTTCATTCAAAATTTCTTATTTTTCTCTAAACAAAATTAATAAAAAGGTTAAAATCTAAACATTTTGATTTTGATCCAAACGTATATTACTTTTTCTTTTTGTATTGGTGAAAGATGAAGCAATTTTCTTCTGTTTTGATATTTTTTTTAAATTGTTAGTGAACTGAAAATCCATTGTTCAGGCCTTAACCTGATTTGTAGGAATTCTTTGAGTTGTGCCTGTTGCAGGCAATCATTGTTTTCAATTTCTGTTGGGAACTCAGACATGGAAATGAAAGGCACCATCTGAACAAAAATAGCATGTGTACCATGTTTGAGGTTTATTTGGGAAGCAATTACTGTATCGTTGTTCTTACACTCATAAACTGACCAAAAGCCTTAGATAATTTGCAATCTTCCCTAGTTATTAGCTAGATAACAGATAGGAAACTATTGGAAAGTCCACAAAAATTGAGTTTACATTCCCTAAGACAAAACTGGGAGCATTTGACGAGTGTACATGATGTTCACCTGGATGGGTTATATGGAAATACACAATATACCCAGACTTTGTTATAGAGACTTACTTCCCAAGCTTCTCTGGATTTGTACATACTTAAAATAGCAGACTCAATAGTGGAAATCATGAATTGTTGGTGAGATCACCTTTACATTTATCAAACATAACCTCGCATTTATATAAACTGAATGGGGATACACATTCATTGTAGGTGTATCACTGCCCACACTCTGCCCTAAGCGCAGGAGATCCTCCTGGCTCTAAGTCCCCTGTGCTCAGGGCAGAGCACTGGGGCTCCTCAGCTCTCAGCCACCCACTCAGCAACAGGGGGGAGGACCCGGAGCAGCGGTGACTGTCTCAGCTGCAGCCAGGGACCCCACGGCTGCAGCGGTATCAGCTGCGGGGTGTGGCAGCTCTGGTGAGTTACCATTTACAGTACAGTACAATACTGTACTCTACTTTCTTGGGAGGAGGGGAAGCTAGCGGATGTCTGTTATGACCGATCTACTATAACATTGCATTTGGTGTTTCTTTTATCAATACTGGGGTAATGAATAACAA